>NC_086156.1:73857002-74178877 GCF_035149785.1 Candoia aspera | reverse complement strand
TGTCCAGAGTTCTTCCAGGACCCTATCTACTAAGTCCAGTCCCTTAAATCTATTCTTCACCTCCACTGCATATTCCTTAGGAATATTAGTGAGCTCATATCTAGCTGATCTGTGGGTCTTCCCTAATCTCTTTAGTCTGATCCTAAATTGTGCAATAAGAAATTCGTGATCTGAACTACAGTCAGCTCCAGGTCTTGTTTTTACCCACTGTATAGATGTCCACCACCTTTGGCTGCAAAGGATGTAGTCAATCTGATTTCGGTGTTGTCCGTCTGGTGAAGTCCACGTATAAAGCCGTCTCTTAGGTTGTTGGAAGAGAGTGTTTGTTATGCACATTGAGTTGTCTTGGCAAAATTCTATCAGCCTATGTCCTGCTTCGTTTTGTTCTCCCAGGCCATGTTTACCTGTAATTACAGGTGTCACTTGACTGCCCACCTTAGCATTCCAGTCTCCCGTGATGAAAATAACATCTCTTTTAGGCGTGTTGTCCAGTAGGTGCTGCAGATCCTCATAGAACTGCTCTACTTCAGCTTCTTCAGCATCTGTGGTTGGGGCGTATATTTGGATAACTGTGATATTAGATGGCTTGCCCTGAATTCGAATTGAGATTATATTGTTTTTTGGATTGTATCCGAGCACTGCTTTAGCCACTTTACTATTAATTATGAAGGCTACTCCATTTCTTCTGTGGTCGTCTTGCCCACAGTAGTAGATCTGGTGGTCATCTGATGTGAAGTGGCCCATTCCAGTCCATTTCAGTTCACTGACGCCCAGAATGTCTATCTTTAATCTTGACATCTCACCAATAACGACATCCAATTTGCCCTGGTTCATAGATCTTACATTCCAGGTTCCAATGGTGTGTTGATCCTTAGAACATTGGATTTGCCGTTCACCACCAGCACCGTCGGCCGCTAGCCGCCCTTTCGGCTTTGAGCTAGCTGCGTCATCACGTCTGGGGCTAGTTGAGCTCATCCTCTGTTCCTCCCCAGTAGCATTTTGACCATCTTCTGACCTGGGGGTCTCATCTTCCGATGGTATACCGACATATCTCTGGTTGTACTGATCCATTTAGTTTTCACGGCAAGAATACTGGGGTGGGTTGCCATTACCTTCCCCAGGGATCACATTTAGTCTGACCTCTCTGTCATGACCTTCCCGTCTTGGGTGGCCCTTCACGGTTTAGCTCATGGCATCATTGAGGTGCTCAAGCTCCAGCACCACGACAAGGTAACGATCCTTGGTACCTTTGCAATAGAGCCTTAGCCAGTATTTCCAATGGCAAGGGATTATGAGAGCTGCAATTCAAACCATATGGAAGGCACCAGGTTGCCTAGTCCATGGCCTGCTGTAAAGCCAGTTGAAGGTTCCACACCCTTGCCATCTATGCCAAAGTAGAAAATTAGGAAGATCTCAGCCCATAGCATCAGCATTCAACTAGAGAAGATCATAATAGAGGAGCATAGAACTTGTGGCTCCCTAAATGTTGCTGGATCCAGCTCCTATAAATGAAATGACTGATTCAGGGCTACTTTGAGCTATTTGTCTTCCACCTGACTGCCCTTAGGTGATGGAAACTTATGGAAGTGAGGTATTACAATACAGATTTTCATTTTCTGCAAGTGAAGCCAGCCATGGATGCTTTATAAGCTGTTCAACACTCTAGAAAATATTCCTCTGGAGTTGGCAAGATTAATGCACAGTGGGGCAATGTTGGGCATCTAGGAAAGGGGAACAACATGTAGGAGGTTGCTGAAAACTGATTAGCTCAAAATAGCTCAAGTTGTGATTAAATAAAACCTGTGAAGCTTGTCCATGAGCAGAAAAAGATGGCTGAAATGTGAGGAGGCGGCGGCGGCAGCCTCCGAGCAACTTCATGGAGAGACACTCTATAAAGCAGGAATAACAGCACTGTATGGTGGACAGTGGAAGCAATTAATTATTGGCTTCACCTTAGCTACAAATAGTAATTACAGCTTTCTGATGGATGACAGGGACATTGCTGCAGATTTGCACCATAATCAGGGGATATAGAACTATCTTTACACGTTTACAAAAACAACCCAACCACATGTTTATTTATTTATATTTCAAATTTCTGTCATATGTTGCTCAAGATCTGCTAGGAAGCCTTTATTTATGTGCTGGTGTTAAAAACTGTACATTGAGGTAACAGACGTTTGCATGAATAAACAGGCTGATGCTCTAGATGACAAAGAATGCTTCTAGATAGCTGCTGGTACAGACTTGGCTATGTTCACACAACATACTTCTCTATTAGCAGAAATAATCCAGCCAAGGTTGACATAATCTACTGAGCTATAAAATAAACACAGGAGTTGAGTTTGCCCTAAATTGTGGTTGGCTAATTTAAGGTTATGGGTTTTTGTGTGAATACTGCCTTTGGGTTGTGTGTCATGTTAGAACCAAGCAGGCAACATGAAATAAATTCTGTGCTGGAGTTTGGGCCCTACATTAAGGATTTATGTATAATAAAAGACACACTTTTTTTTTACTAATCTGCATGCTTTGCAGTGATGGCGTATTACAAGAAATACTACAGGAAACAAGGCTAAGTAACTTGATGTCATCAGTCACTATTGGTTGTAGCACCCTTGAAAAGGAGGTGAGAAAGTATGGCGTATCAGAAACGGCTGTCCTTTTGCTCAACTATCTTAAAGTTCATTATGAGCATATGTGTGTGTGTGTACAGGTAGACCTCATTTGGTGACTGCAATTGGCTCCAGCAAAATGATCAGTAAGCGAACCACATGACAGAGAGCAAGAGACACTGCGAAGATTGCCGGTTGCTGCCATCTCATTCAGATAAAGTTCTCACACATAGTATCCTCTGTCTGAACCCATTTTTTTGCCCCCCTTGCAGGGTGGAGAGGTTGCCTAAACAAGCTATCTTTTCCTGAGCTGCTTTTCTCTGCAACATCCCTAAAAAGTGCTCACTTCAAGTCAACAGGCTCAGCAATGTGACCTTAATTGATTAGAGCACTCTGTGCAGCTGCTGCCTGAAACTGACCAGATCATAATCAGTTTCACACTGAAGGGTTTTGTTGTCATAACTGGGCATCAGCCACGAGTTACTTTTTCATCACCATAATTGCAAACCATCACTATCTGAGGCAGTTGCTAAATAAGGACTACCTGTATGTGTGTAAATACAAAACATAACCTAGCTTGTTATGAAGGATGTAAAATAAGTTATGGCATGGCATTTTTTTTAAAAAAAAACATACTAACTGAAGTTTGGATGAATTAATACCCACAGGCCTGGAGGTGGTATACCAGTATTATTCTACTGTATCTGAAGGCACGGCAAAGCAGAAGGAAGTACCTCACATGCTGGCTGCAGTCGGTAATACCAGCAAAAGGTTACTATATTTCTTTGGATCCAGCTAGCACAACAGGTATGTACATTGCAACGATTTAGACCAGTGCTGATAAGGTGTTGGAACAGGAGGAGACCCAGGTTCTAGTCCTTCCTCAGCCATGGAAATGTACTGGGTGATTTGGACCAGTCTGTGTCCAACTAACCTTACAGGGGGGTTGCTGTGGGGAAAAATAGGAGGGACTACTGTCCTAACAGCCAGAAACACACTGAGACAAGGAACTGGTCTCTAATATTTATTGCTAGTACTTAACAGGAATCCTAACAAATGTGGGAAAACCCAGACATATAAACCCCAAGGGTTAAGGCGGTCCCGATCTGTGTCTTTTTGAATGGCTGACCAATTCCTCAGTGCTACGCATGCGCTTGACAGTCTGGATGGGAGCCCCCTGCTCGCCATCCTTACTCATGACAACTACTATCTACACCAGTGTTTCTCAACCCTGGCAACTTGAAGATGTGTGAACTTCAACTCCCAGAATTTCCCAGCCAGCCATACTGTCTGGGGAATTCTGGGAGTTGAAGTCCACACATTTTCAAGTTGCTAAGGTTGAGAAACACTGATCTACATTGTTTGGAGCTACCGAAGGACAGACAGACTATAAATCAAATCAAGTAACACATGGGCAGTTGCAAGCATGCATGCATGCATGCATACAACTGCGTGGGAGCTGCTGCTGTTTGAAGGAATAAAATTTCATTTCAAGGGAGGAGGCGGCAGCAAATCCAGAAATATATCATTCTTCTCAGCCTTTTTTCCACCCATAAAACATCAAGCTTTTCTCCCAACGCAGTTCCAGAGGTGGGCCTCTCTTTACGACAATAGCAGGAACTGAAGGGTTAAAACCTTTCTTCCCCACCCTAACTAGCCACCTTTCCCCAAAGAATTCTTTTGTGTTTCTAAGATTCCACATTAAATATTAGGGATGACATATTTAATAATTCACAGCATAGGGGGAGGATTTAGCTATTGTGGAATTTGCATATAATGGCCAAGAAAAATAGGTAGTGGTTGGAGAAGATTTGCACTGCCACCTCAAGTGATTGAGCAAAATTGGCTGCAATCAGGAAACTAATATAAGCCTTTTTCAAGGAGATGATTTTGAGATAGCGTGGGTGCACAACACTGGTGGTTCAGACTTTATCCTGAGCCACAATTATTTTATTGACCAAACTATAATGCCTGAATCCACACATTGCACTAAACTACAAAGTTAAATTTCCACGATAGTTTGTGCAATGCTTATGCCCACCATACAAGCCTCAATTTCACACCATCGCCTGCAAGCTCTGATGTGGGGCACTGGATTTGGTGGTCTCTTGGAGTTACAAAGTTATTGGCCTCTGTATATTGTATGTTCCATCTGTATGTTTGTAAGCAAGCAGAGTATCAGAAAAAGCCAATGAATCTCCAAAAACCTCCTTCCAATGAAATGCCAACAGCATCCTTTAACTTCTCATTCTCAGAGAAATGGGAAGAGCCATCTGAGTAAGCTGACCAACACAGGATAACCATGTAGCTATTTCACTCCTTTCCTACTAATGTAAAGTATCAGAAATGACTGTCATCCAGTGTAGCGTTTTTGTGCCAACAAGGGTACTTTGTGAGAAATTAGATCCCTGCGTCCTTTCTTGCCCACCGTAAAAATGGAGCCACGTTGGAGCAGGCCAAAAGCCCATGGAGTCTAATGGCCTGTTCATACAGAGTCAACAAGATGCAATGACAAGCCCACTAGTTGGGCACACACAACCCTTTCCCTTCTGAGAAACAGGTACTGACTAGCACACCTCCTCCCGTACTTGTGATTTAACCAATAACTGTCAGGTAACAACCACTGATGGTTTTTGTTCTCTCCAATACCCTCTGAATATTGTCTAAACTGATGGAAGCAAATTCCACTTTGCAGGCTAAACTATGCCCTGCACGAAGCAGCACTTCCTCTTTGCTGGGTTGAATTTTACATTGTGTCAAAACAATGGGATTTCGCTTTATTTTAAAATCATGAATGCTAGAAACTGAGAAACAGGCCAGAGGAGGAGCTATTGGCGATGCCGCTGTGCCCAAAGCCCTGAATGTGAATGATCCCACAGCACACGGCGGTTTGGTGAACCCGTCCAGTCGCCTGTGCCTAGGCTGCCTTCACTTGACTGGACTGTGGGCCAAGGAGCAGGGCGCCAGCTTGTAACCCTGACTGCTCTTGGCTCTCTGTCCTCATCCACAGCTTTGTGCAGCAACAACAGAAATAGCAAAGGAGCCAAACAGGCAGAAGATCTTTGAAATGTCACCACTTTTTATTGACTGTTCTTAAACAGCAGGCCCTTTATCAGTTTCTCACAGCAATACAAGGCAAGCACTCAAAGTCTAATTTATGCACAACTTTACCATAATTTTCATTCATTCAGACATCTTATCCATTGGTAATACATCATCAGTGCAAAAGGTCGAGCTCCAAATAGGAATGGAAAAAATAAGGTGGCGGGGGGACAGACAAGAGACCAAGAAAATCTTGCGATTGGGTTGGAAAGGGAGTTAAATATTGCAAGCTGGAAGTATCTTTGGAGGATATGAGAAAGGGAAAGAGCGAGTCTGGAAAGGGAGACTAGAGGAGGAGGGCGGCAAATCAGGGAGATGAACCAAATCTGCATGCCAGTTCACACAGGGCAGTTTTACACTGTGTAAGCAATCTCTCTCTCATTACTCCCCAGACCCTTCACATTCCAAAAGGCTAGGCTTCTGGATTCCTTTGAGTTGAACCCATCCCAGAAATGCTGCATGTGCTCCCCCTCCCCAGAGATCACAAAGTTTAGTGTCGTAAGAGAAACTTCCCTCTCCCAATGGTATTGTAGAACCCCCTGGTGCCATCAGGCCCTTGAGGAAGGCGGATCACTTCAGGGTGGACACCTCGAGATTCACAGATCCTCTTGGAAGCAGCTAGTGGGCTCAAGGGCTCTGGTTTCTGTGAGAGTAGTTGATCACAGGCTGGTGCACGCCTCTTTGGTGTCCACAAGTTTTCCGTACCTACTCCGTTGCCCCAGCAGGAGTCAGTGGATTTCTGCAATTCTGATGAGCCCAATTTTGGTGCAGAAAGAAGTGAGGGGCACAGTGGCCATGCCAATGGTTTGCGCAGTTGAAGAGGGCCTGCGTACGGTATGCTGAAGAAATTTGGTCTGAAGGCCTGGCCTGCCGAGTTGCAGAGCTTAGTTGTAGGCCAGACTGGAGCAGAAAAGAAATTCCGAGGGAGGATAGGAGTAGAAACTGGGGTACTGTCTGACTCTGTGGATGAACTGTAGAAAAAAGAGTCTTCAAGGGTGTGCTGAAGGCCTTCTGACAACACATTGGTCCACTTTCTAAAAGGCTTTGGTACCTCTTCGATCTCCTCACTATCTTCTTGACTGGCCACATTCTTCTTTTTGGAACCTCGTCTACAGAGGCTGACCACTTTGATGGCTTCCCCAGGAGAAGAGATCTGGTTGCGGCCAAGCTCTTCAAAAGCCCTTCGGGCACTCTCTAGACTCTCATATTCCACCAATGCACAACACCTGGTTAAAAGCTCAGGATACCAAGAGGAATACTTCTTCATGTCTGAGGGGAGTTTTTTGCCAGGCCTGAGAATGCGTATGGAGGTGATGTCACCAAAAGGCCCAAACAGCTTTATGATTGTATCCAGAAAGGTTGCTTGAAATAGAAGTGAAGTAGGGCTGGTTTCTTCATATGGAAGGACATTCCAGGCCAGGAGCATCTTGCTTGGAGGGATGTTCACCAAATACTCTGGGATAGGATTCTTCCTCCTCACCTTGGTCCCTTCCTCATTGACTTCCAGCAGCTCAGAGAACTGCAGAGCATAAAGGGTCATTCGCCAATCCCGGGTTAAATATTTCACCTGGTTATTTTTTAAAAAGGGAAATAGCAGGAGAGAGTAAGAAGATGACCTTGACAGAGATATGCAAGCTGTCTTGACAAGGGATAAAACACTTTTTAAGTCCAGAACATCCAGAAGTAGTTCAGACCTCCCTAATTCACTGAACTATAAGAGGGAGGAGATAACAGCACAATCAGACTTGCAAGATTCTGCTGTTATAGCCAATCTCTCTATATATGTTCTTATGTATAATTTTTATTAAGAATTTTGATTATAATAGTAACATCTAATACAAACTAAACTTAAAGTGAATAGAAAGGAGTAAAAAGTGCAAGAGAAAAGAGAAAGAAGAAAAAGAAAAACATTAAAAAGAAAGAAAAGAAATATGTAAAGAAGTGACTTCCAACCTTCATCACAACAAATTTAGTGACTCTTCGTCTCCTCTAAGGTTACATTTATCTCTTCTTCCCATCTCTTATCTATAAACAAATCCATAAAACATCATCTTTTCAGTCCCAGTGTCAGCAGAAAGTCTATAAAAGGTTACCAGAAATAACAACACATCTTGTTTTTATCTTGATCAAATAAACCAACTTTAAAGAATGGAGTCAGAAAATAGTAGTCACAATATCAACGATGTCAGTAATGATGGCTGCTTCTATGGATAGACTATGTCCAAAAGATGTTATTGAAGAAATGACAGATATAAATTTTATCTGACAAGATAGAGCTGATATTAACAGGGGACTTACAACTGACAAGCCAAGAGAATGACTTAGAAAAGGACATTTCACTGGATTTACAAAAGAAACTGGCTGAGGTTTTAAAATTTAAAAGTTAAATACAAATGACAAACCAAGAGTGACCTGGTTAATTCTTTCCTACTGGGTTTACAAAAGAGGCTTATTAAAGCCTTGAAGAACTTTGTGAGATAGGACAAAGAAGAAATGAAATCAAATCCTGCAACAATATTTGAATGAAGATTAAGACTGTTAGAAGTAAAAGGAATATAAAGTTGGTTATTATAGCCAATCTCAATAAAAGTAGTTTTAGCCTTCCTGTGGAGGTGATTTCTTGGTCTGGTCTACCTAGTAGGGCTGATATTTTTAAAAAACCAAGGCTTTTGATTAAAAAAAAATGTTTGATGTCTTGGATCATCACACTTTGAGGTTACATCTAAAATAAGGAGTAATTATGCAAATCTAGAGACAGATCCTATTTGCATCTCCCAATTATCCATGTAAAAGAAAATTGAGCTTTCTTTGTGAAGACAAGTTCCAGATATTCAATGGTGTATGAATGACATTCAAACGAACATTTCATTTCACTGGTCTGACTTTGGGTCATATCAAGCTTTGCAAAGCCATCATGATGGCTTGGATATGTTTCTAAAAGATACAGGAAAACAAGATCATGAATTCCTTATATAGATGAAGTAACCACAATTCTAAAAAAATAAGAAAGAAAAACACTGAAAATTTCATACTTTATTTCAGCCTTTCCATATCCTATGCCACGCAGATGTGTTGGAGTACAACCCCTACCATGCTCCCCAGCTACCACCATGGTTAATAATTCTGAGTTAGAGCTGAAAGGACATGTAATCCAATATACCTGGTGAAGGCCAGATCAAGGAAGCTACTAAAGTTCATCAGGAAGTGGTTTTATAGAATGTAATAGAAACATTAATAGTTGCTCCTAATTTAACAGGACAGCCATGTGAAGCGGCAGCTAAAACGTTATTAAGAAGAATGGCCTTCAAGGTCCAATTAATCTACCATATCATTGCCAGCAGTCAACAAATCGATGCATTTAGAAGGCACACAAGCGTAGCACAGAAATAGTTGTCCCCTCCTGGCTATGTGCTCACCAGAAACAACAACTTAGAGGTACAAGGCCTGGAACACGGAGATTCCATTTAGCAATCCTACCCCAAAAGTAACTGCTAGATTATCTTCTTCCATAAATTTGCTAACAAAATCTTCTGAAGCCAGCTGGGCTAGTGACATATCTTGTGGCTTTTTAGTTCCAAATTTTAATTATATTGTCTATTCTAGACAGCAAATGCACTAGGTAATGGCTGCTACATTTCTAGAATAAAGATCAAGAAAACATGCCAAATTACCAGTTGCCATTTCCAATTGCATCAACTGAATTTTAATTGTTGACCTTTATTTATTCAGTTTGAAAGAAATTATACAAAAGGCAAGGAAAAGAGCCAGGGGAAAAAACTATTAGCTCTCAGAAGCTCTAACATTTAAAATCATTCATCTAAGTACATTTGGAAAAAGTAGCCTCCTATTTCAGAGCATAAAAAAGAGTTACCAGCTTTCTTTCATTAAAACAATTATAATAGTTATCTACATTTCTAAAAGACACCTTATCTTCTCAATTTTTTCCCAATTCTGGGAATTGTCATTCCAGATATGGAAGGGCATCAGGCTGGGGAAGCATGGCCTGAAAGCAAAGATGTTCAGATCCTTGGATCCAAGAACAGACTTGCCATCTCTTTATAGACGAACATAAAGAATCATTCTTAAAAGGCTTTTGCCCACCTTTTTGAAAGATGTGAGAAGTTTAATGCTCACAAACCCCATCTTGTTCTTTTGCACATGCTTCAGGAGGAAAGCATCTTTGGACAAGTTCTCATCTGAAAGGTAGAACTCAACTTGCGACACGATTCTTCTGACCAGTAAAGAATCTGGCATAGAGCAATTGCTGCTCTCAAAGAGTCCTGGGCTGAGAAGTTCATTCAGGTCATACGGACTCCTACCCAGGGGTAAGGGAAAAAACAAGGCATGCAAAAAATTAAAGCCAGTGTCCTAAAAATACAGTAACTTAGGTCAAACGTGGACAGAATTTTATTGCATATCTGCTACTTGCTCCTCTTGTACAGCATGGCTAGATTAACCCATGGAACCATGCCATAATTTGGTCTGACTGACTTCAGTTTAGTGCTGTGTGAATGCAGTCATTGTGGCTTGCAAATCATAGCTTATGACTCAGTATGCTGTGTTCTTCCTCTGAACTTAGCACAGAAATGCAGGGAGTTTCTGAAAGACCACCAAAGCTCAGCGATCTTCTACTGGCTGACAATATATGGCACTGACCATACCCTGACAAAATTGGCCAACATTTGCAAGCTGTGGCTAGAGTCAGGTTAAAGGACTGGGGAAGGGGGTACTATCCTATACCATCTTCAGACCCTCTCTTCTTCATGCATGCACATAAACCTGAATACCCAGGGGAGGTTCCAGCAAATTATTACTATTTGCTACGAAAAATGCCTACTGAAAGGCCATTGCACTTTAAGGTGGTGCCAAAGTTCTGCCTGCAGCACTTCCTCTGCAATGGAATTCAGCCATTTATTATTACAATTTGCTGAGGAAACTGACCAGAAAAACCTGGATTGTTATGTTACTGAAGTTATGTAACAAAATGCATACCTAAAACTTTATCTTTTATTCCTTAGTCATAAAGTGAAGGCTATCCAGCATCAGTAATGAGCATAATAGGATTTGCTTAACAATGGTTAAACCATAATTGATTGTATTGGCATAAGCCATAAATCATGGTTTATAAACTACAAAGGCTAGGATCACACAAACTAAGCCAAAACTCAGGAAAGCAGTTTATATCTGTCGGACATCGGCTAGGAATTTTGGGAACTGTAGACCCAAAACTTTTAAGAATGCCAGGCTGGGGAAGATTGAAATAAAGAGTTAGTTTCCTCAATTTGGAATGCTCCTCTTGCCATATGGAGGATACTTCACCACCAGATAAGCCCAGCCTACTCCATCATTTTCTCTTTTCTTAAAAAAAACAGCTACCTATTTATGGCTAGCAATTCAATATCATTCAGAGAAGATTGCACCCACAGAAATAAGTTAGAAGTGTTGCTTACCCATCCAAAGCATCCACTAGCTCCTCTTGGGTCAGGAAAGACCTGCTCAGATCTTGGGAAAAGAAAGGGAGAGGAGAAAATGGGGGGCCCTGGACTGGAACAGGAACGCTGCATTTCAGCTGGGAATCGAATCTCAATGCCATAGTAGGACAGCACAAAGACAAAGTGCTTCATCTGCAAAGAGAACACAAGAGAAGCCTTACAGAAAGCCAAGTTTTCTTTGACCACCATTTGTTGCCACTAAGCCCAATCCAGACAAAGCGCACTGTGACTTAGCATAATGAATGAACCCAGCCACAGACACCCCAGGAAACTAGTGAAACTGAGTCAATGGTTAACAAGACTCAGAAGAAAATCACAAATAAACAAGCACCAAGCCAAATTAGCTTCTAATTAAGGAACTGTTGCAGCAATATCCAAAATGTTTAGAACTTGTATTTCTATTCTTTTGCACCCAGGTATAGAGACAGATTCTTAATTCAAGGTTCCCTTGTTGCAGCTTCATACTTCTGCTTGTTCCCCCAATCAAGGTTGAAGCAGAACAAGAAGCATTCTTTTCCCAACACATCCCTCTGCCCTGCCCAGAGCATACAAATTGGGGAAGGGAGAAATGTAAGTCATTTTACCACAGGAAAAATAGAGATAATGAAAAATCTTCCAATCTAGTTTTCAAAAAATAAATTCTAGAAGGAAATAGGCTATCCGAAGAACATTTTTCCACCACCTGATCTCGCTGTTGCAGCTACAATAGTTGTAACCAGGCTCCACCAGCTCATCTAGGCTTGAAAAATGCCCACTAACTATTCACTCCAGATAATGCTTGTTGGCCTTTTACAAACCTAAATTTGAAAGAAACAAAAGAAAGCAAAGACAGGAGAAGATACTAAGCTGTTGGAGAACAGGTCTTAAGAGAAGAAAAGGTTTCAGAAAAGAAACATCACCTGCTACTGTTTGAAAATTAAAGCACCCTGAGAGGAAAAGGAAGGAGCAAAGAAAATTCTGCAGCTGAAGTCCATCTCCATCATAAGGGTTAAAATCTTCATCAGAGAGTGCAGAACGGGAGGTGTCAACAAAGCTAATAAACTGTGGTTGATTGAGGCTTAGTCGCTGTGATTTTCTGAATAAGTATTCTGAATTCACTAAACATATCAAAACAGTGTGACTAGAAAACAGTCTTGTTTTGGTTCACACATCATGGACATTGATGTGTTTAGCGTGTTTCATGAACTTGACCTTAATTAATGAATTAATGGGGTTTCTTTAGCATAGTTCTGAGCTTAATGTGTGCTCGGCATCCAGCCAATAATGTTTTATTCAACAACCCTGATTAAGCAAAGTGTTTTAGGATGAAGTGTAAACTCAGTACCTTTAGAAACTAGATTAACTGTGTTTTCCTTTATTCAGAGAAGGACAGATTCCTAACTCTACCTGCCCCCAAGATATTTGATTAGACAAATGTTGCTTTGTTTACACACTGAATGCAGGAATTAGATACCCATGTTGAAAGAGATCACAGATCAAACTCTCTGCCCTATATCCCTTTTTGTCTTTGAATAGGAGTCAGAATCAGGTGAAACTACTGAGTTGACTGCATTAAGTCTGAAGTTCAAGTGATCATATGATAAAAGTCTGGTGTTTGTGTTTGGAACGCCTTTATCAGAGTGATAAAATTTTCAAAGCTCATACTTATATACACCATTGTGAAGCACTTTCAAAGTAGACTGATCTGAATCATCAAACTACCATGAGGTTAAAAAACTAAAGTGGTCTGCAAGTCAAGCTCAGTTGACTGCAGGCATGCAGCCCTATAGTTGCCTTGGCAGTGTTACAGAAGTGGTTTGCTGCTGCTTTCTTCAAGATTTTATTTATTTATTTATTTCTAAGATCTGATTCTGCTTAGCTTCTGAGCTCAGACAAAAACTGAGTTTATCGGTAAACTACGGTTCAGTTAGCCGCTGGTAAGCATGTCATGCAGCCATAGCTGACTCCTTAGACCAGGGTTTCTCAGCCAGGGTTCTGTGGAACCCTAGGGTTCTGCAAGAGGTCCCTAGGGGTTCCCTGGGAGATCATGATCTATTTAAAAAATTATTTCAAATTCGGGCAACTTCACATTAAAGAGGTAAGTTTCATTCTTTATTTTTAGTTTAAGAACACTGTTAATGCATATACAGTAGACAGGCCTACACATGAAACAAATATAATAATTTTGTCATTACTGGCCCATATTTGAGCCTGAATGTGCAGGGGTTCCCTGAGGCCTGAAAAATATTTCAAGGGTTCCTCCAGGGTCAAAAGGTTGAGAAAGGCTGCCTTAGAGCTTGTGTTTGGTGTGAAAGCACAGTCATTCCTACTTTCTCTTGCTTCCCCCCCCCCTCTCTGACTGGGTTCCCACATCACACTCCCAGGGTTGGATACTCTGTGGATTGCATACTGCCTATCAATGGACAGCCCACAAGTCACCCCAATGAGCCTCCTAAATCCAATACTCAGTAGTGCTGCTTCTTTTGTGTGTGTGTACAACAAAAATTGGCACCTGCCCACAGAGACTTTTGAGAGGTCACTGGCGTGCCACTCTGTGACCACCGTGGGCTCAACCAGTGTATAGCAATTGAATGTTGCATGTCACAAATTGATGGGCTGCTTACATTTCATGATGAGTTTCAAGCAGAGACCTTTATGCTGAAAGTGTATATGATGTGAAGCCAAAGTTTGTCCAATATGTTGGTTGGGTTCATACAACATACTCAGCAGGGGTGTCCACAGGGTATGGTCAAAAAAGTCAAGATGGTGGCCACAATGGTGCAATCAAAGCTGCACCCATTTTTGATATTTTACCCTGTGGACACCCCTGATGCTAAGCCACAACCAAGCAAACCATAATATGGCTAGGCTGATGGCTAAATGCAGCCACATTGTGCTGTCCTTCTTCCTAGGGGACTGAGGGACCATTCCAGATTTTCTTTGCCTACTACAAAGAGGAAGGTCTGCAGACAGAGAAGGAAATCCTTCTGAAGTCTCCTGTTGTGAGATTGGAAGGCTGTACGGTTGCTGGTCCAACCACAGTAATAGGGGAAGAAAGGCATGATGGGGACACATGCGATGAGCCCACTGAATCCAGTGCCCAGCCCCACCCACAGCACTGCCTCTGACTGAGGAGAGAAACTATGCCATCCCAGTAACTGGTTAGTACAAGTCTGAAAAAAGAGAAATTAGAGAATCAAAAGCAACCATTCTGTTCTTGGCTGATTGTAGCCCGCCCCCCCAATTTTAGGAAGTGGTGGTTTTGCCATCACAGGCTCAACTGCCCTCTCCCCATGTAAAACAGTGTTGCTTCTGCAGGGGACTCCTGGGGGTCAAAAAAGTCAAGATGGCAGCACTGCTTCTGCTCCCCCTTAGTAACTTGTGAGTTCTTCTTTTTCTCTTCCTTAATTTTATCTTTACTGCTATAATTGCCTTTGAGGTTCCTGTAGGGCTTTGGGCTTTGGAAGATACAATTATAGCTTCTTTCGTATGTTATTTAAATGCCAATGATTTTTTTTAAAGAACTCTAAAATTAAAAAAAAAAGGAAGACAATTAAACAGCTAGTATTTCAAAGGTTTTCATTAACTGTGACTCGCTGGAGTTATATGGGAGCTTGTGTTACCATAGATACTGTTGCTGGAGTTATTGTGGTACCAAGCTTCGTCTGCCTTGGTGCTGGGTGTTGCCTCTTGCAATATAAATGTGTATGTGTTTGTGTGTGTTCGTGCGTGCGTGCATGCACCTGCAGAAAGATATGGTCTTCCTTCTGTCAGGTCCATCTGTTGGTTCTGAAATGCTGTTCTTTTGTTTAAGATGCAAGATTAAAAAATAACCCAGATGAAAAACTGAACCCACTCCCCTCACCCCATTTGCCCAAAGAAGGGGGAAAAAGATCAAGAAGAATTATTATAAGGACAGGCATAAGCTGATGGTTTGGTTTTTGCTGGACAGATTGAATATTTTATGGGGGTGGGTAGGAGACAATGTATCTGCATTTGCATATCTTCATCTTATTTATTTTGAAACATTTATTTTCTACCTTTCCAAACTGCCTTTCACACTGTGCAGCATGGAAGCTGCACTCTAAGCTGAACCCACATTTGGCCAATTAAGATAACTGGAATTTGCATCAGTGATTTCAGTGGTTGGGTTCTCACTCAGGGCTAAGCTATGGTTTGCTTTATGTTTTGATGAACAAACCATACTGGTCTGATTCATCCATTACCCTACAAGCCACAGTGTCTGGGTTTACACAACTTGCTAAGCCCAAACTAGACCACATTATGTTAAGGCAATGTTTAAACTTGGCCAATGGGTTTTCTGTAAGCATGATTAACTGTGGAAGAAACCCCACTGACTTCCTGAGAAGATCACATTTAAGTTTAAAACAAAAGAGAGCTTGATGGAAAAGAAATGCAAATTCAGACTCACAGTTCTGGAACCAGAATCACCATCTGTTTTTTACAACTTTTACAAAGTTATTCCAAATCTGTATTAAATTTTAGAATCGCTCACAAAGTAGGTTTGTGCCCAGATCTAGCCATGGCAATTCCCATATGAAAACAGAATTTCCATAATGAATCGACTAGAAATGTAATAAATGTAATAACACCACTTTCCCTAAGTTGGTATTCTCACAATGTGGTGGACTTCAACTCCAATCATACTTAACCAATGCTTAGAAACTGCCGCACTGGTGGGAGGATGAGTGGTAAAGGTAGTAAAAGACGCCACTGTATAAATAAAAGGGACATGCTGAGCTTTTGTGGCTGTGACCTGTTGCTGACTTTCTACAGTACATTCTTATCACAATGGGACTTCTACTTTGCCTGGTATTGTTGCCAGAAATGCACCTTTTCTTCCCAAGAAGCATAGTAAGCAGATAGCCAACAAAAGGAACAACAATTGCAAATCACATGGGCTGCTGGAAGTAAAACTCTGTCCCTTTCTAGACTTCTGTGGAATGAAACCCTGCGGGGGTTTGAGGGCACTAAGCTACCCTATTTAGGCTGCAAAACATCATATATCCACTACATGGTTGTGGTGATTCTCAAAAGATGATCTGCAGAGCTCCTGTGGTCCACAGAGCTCCATCAGGTGGTCCACCACAACCTCTGCAATTCATGAGCCAGAAGCCACTCACTGCTTTAGCTGCTTCTACCCTCCCTGCACTGATAATCAGCTGGTTTGCAAGAATGAATCAATGGCCAAAAACTGGTTCACAGAAGTGTACAAGTGGTAATACAAATAACAATGTTAACTGAGAATAGCCAACAGTGGCGTCACTGACTGTGAATCCACATGTCTTGTGCTAAGCAGAAGTGTGATATTGCACAAACAACCCAAAAAAGAAAACTGCAAGCAGAAAGTACAATGATCGATATATGCAAGGGAACTGCATTAGGCTGGAGATCCACTTGCAATCAGAAATTGCTACTGAAAAAACATTCTTGGCCAACACAGTTCGTGCTGAAAGTTGTTGTTGTGGCATGGGATACATAAAATATTTCAAGTTTTAAATAAATGCCTTTGGATTAAAAGTTTTGGAACAACATTCAGTTTTAAAAGGAGGCATGTGGAAATGCAACCGTAATCATTATTCACCAAGGAAACAAATGAAGTCCCATGCTCTTAAAGATGAAAAGTTAGAGGGCGGGGGGCATTTGTGTAATTTGGGGCCACATTTTCTGAACCCTTACTTGTGATCCACAGTTGCAGAAAGTTTTTTTAAGTATTCCTTTTTTGCCATCTATCAATTATTTGGTATTTGGTAAAAAACACAGTGGCTAGTCACCATAAAAGTCGACACCAGCCAGAGCATTAAACAATTAAAAGAAGCTGTACAAGATCAGAAAAAGTAGAGAGAGCAGGTCCATAGAATTGCTGAGAATGAGAGTCCCTCCAGAGGGAGGAGATGGGCAGGGGCAAATCTGATAAATAAATAAATTTTAAAAATGACTGAATGGATAGCATGATCATCACCAATTATTTTGATTTATGTGGCCCATATAAGATAGCCATAGTTCTAAGGAGACCAGTACAAACATATATTACTTTGAAGGTATTTATTTGTTAGAATTGTATCTTGATCCCCCTCCAGGAACTCAAGGCAGTTTACAGAGTACTCCACATTTAGATTAAGAAATAGTAAGTGACCCCCAATCACCCAATGAGCTTCTGTGGACTTGTATGTGGGTCTCTTTACAACACATTTTGTTTTGCTGACCTTTCTTTTAACATGTACAGCTACATGCAAAAAACATTTGAAAACAATGTGCCTCATATAGGGATTCTTGCTCAGGAATCAAGCTAGAATTTAGTTGCAAAGTTGGGATGGCTGTGGCCATCATTGCCAACACACTATCCAAGGAAGAGTTTAACTCATGGAATAATGGGACTGTAGAATTGGAAGAGACCACAACAATCACCTAGTTCAACAATCTGCAATGTACAGGAAAACCAATTAAACCATCCTTGAGAAGGGACTGTCCAGCCTTAAAAACCTCCAGAGGTGGAAAACCCTCAACCTCCCTTGGCAGGCTGTTCTACTACAGTGCTGATTTACAGTTGGGAAATGCTTCCATATATTTATACAAAATCTAGGTAGTTGCAACTTGTACGCATTTTTTTTTTGGTTGTAGTTTCTGTGGCAATGGAAAATAGCTCTGGGCCATCCTTCCAACAGACTCTTTTATGTACCTGACCACAGATACCCCATCTCCTCCCACTCTTCTTTTCTCTAGACTGAACAGCGCAAGTTCTTTCAGCCTATTCTCATAGGGCATGTCCTCAAGTCCTGACTCTTCTTTGTTGTCCTCCTCTGGACCTGTTCCAGCCCATCAAAATCCTTTGGGAAATGTGACACTCCATACACAGTACTTCAGAAGTTGTCTCACCTGTACAGAGTAGAAGAGAATGGGGACGTCATGCATCTTTGATACAATGCTTTGTAAGGCAGCCCAGAACTGTATTAGCCTTCCCAGCAACTGTATCATGCTATTAGCTCATATTCAGCTTATTTTCAATTACCACAGCCAAGTTCTTCTCTAATATAGTGCTTCCAGTTTGGAACAAATGAGCTGTAAAGCAATCAGGAGCTTGGCCTCCATGTCCCTTCCAATGATATTATAACCCACCTTCCATCTGCCTTAGTCAGAATGACCAATAGTCATGAAGTATAGTGCAGTAACATCTGAAGAGCCACAGGTTACCGCCGCCACCACTTTGCAACAATCAGGAATCTGGAAAAGTCAGCAGATGACAGACCAAGTTAGGGAAAGTTCTTTTTAGTCTGGCCAGCTGGCTGAGATCTTTAATTCTTACCTAAGTGTTACGAAGAAGCAGAGGAGCCAGCAGCTATGGAAAAGTAGAAACAGAAATAGCCTGGAGAAAGCTGACAATGGTCTTAAAAGAGCATGAGATATTATAGCAAAGTGATTTTGTCTAAAAGTTAGCTGAAAGCTGAACCACTTTGGAGGAGAAGATCATAAGAATTTAAAGGAGATTCCTCATTCAATGATATTTTTAAAAGAGCTGAGAAACTATCCAGTTCTTATAGTGGAACCCAACTGAATACCTGTATATGCAGTACAGGAAGCTTTAACACTGACTTTGTCCTCATCAGAGGCAGCCAGGCAGATTAAATATCAAAAATACTCTTTATTAAATAACTATTTACAATAAATAAGTCCTTAGAATCAAGGAACAATTGGTTCAGTCAAGACCAACTGGACAGCAACAAGGACACCAGCAAGATTGCAGGAGGAGACTGCAGCAAGGTGGCAGAGCAGGATTCTCCAACGGAGGCTGGAAGGCTGAGAGAAGCTGGAGAACAAGACGTTACTGGAACTGAAATCAAATTATCTTGAACTGGAACACCACTCAAACTAGGCTGGCACTGGAACACTGGGCAGGGCTGGGTAGAACCCCCTGGATACGTCTGGATTCTACTGACCAGACTGGACTGGACTCGGTGACTCAGGCTGGACTGGAGACTCGGAACTGGAGCCTTGGAACAAGGCTGAAAACTCAAAGCAAGGCTAGGCTTGGCTCGAGGCACTGGACTAGACTGGATACTCTGGGCTAGGAACTCAGAGCAAGGCTGAGAACTCAGAGCAAGGCTGGATTTGGCTGGAGACGCTGGACTAGACTGGATACTCTGGGCTAGGAACTCAGAGCAAGGCTGAGAACTCAGAGCAAGGCTGGATTTGGCTGGAGACGCTGGACTAGACTAGATACTCAAGACTAGGAACTCGGAGCAAAGCTGAGAGCTTAGAGCAAGGCTGGACTCAGCTGGAGGCTCTGGACTAGGCTGAACACTCTAGACTAGGAATGCGGAGCAAGACTGAGAACTTGGAGCAAGGTTGGACTTGGCTGGAGGTTCCAGATTAGGCAAGAAACTCGGGGCACGGCAGGGCTGGACCACAGATTCTAGGCAAGGTTGCAAATCTGGTGCACAACAAGATAGTTGTGAACTCCTGAACAAGGTCGAGCAACCGAAGCACGGCTAAACTGGGCTGAAGATCCACAGTGAGACTGGAGGTCAGGGGCACCCTGAATCTGTACTGAAGACCTAGAACTAAGCTGTGAGCTAGAAATGTTGCAAGACTGCACCAAAGGCTCGGGGTGAGGCTGCAGACTTGAAGCATGACAAGGCTGGACTGGAGACTCTGGACACGGCTGGAACCTAGAAACAGGGCAGGAAGCATGCCTGGGACGCGCCTGAGGTGACCGCAGAGATCCAAGGCCGGATGCGGGACTGAGGATGTTGGGTTCGGCAAGGAGAAGATCCTCAGTAGCAGCAAAAGCAGGATTCAAGTACTCTTCAGTGGAGAACGCTGGCTCTGATCCCTCTTTGGTAACAGACGCTGTCTCCGAGGCTGGCAAGGACTCTTCTGCAGAAGTTGCAGGCTTGTAGGATCGGTTGTCTCCAGCAGCTTACTCCTCGCACGTCTGCCTTTTATGCCAATCCTTCACACGCCTATTCCCTTCTGCAGCCAATCAGGCTGCCTTCTCCTTTGCGTGCTTTTCTGCCCATTGTTGGCACGTGCTGATTGGAGGATTCAAATCCTCCTCCAAATATTGGCCAATCAGCGCCTCTGACTCTTCCCATGCTGCTGACTCATCTCTGGGTTTCGCTTTCCCAGTTTCAGCCCGGTAAGTTTCTATTTCCTCTGACTCAGGAAGGGTTTCATTTTCTGAGTCAGAGGCTGGCTGGATTCTCACAGACTTTAACACAGTGGATTACATTTGCCCCAGTGATGCTACCCAACTGCTACTTTTGACTGTGTACATATCGTTATGTTATAATTATGAAAGATATGCAATCCCCAAGTGGTTGAGATTAGAGTTTCAGCCCTGAGTTTAGCTCAATAGTTGTTGACTATTCCACATGTTTGGAATGGATGCATGCTAAGTGAGCAAAGATAATCAGGAAATATTCACTCTGTCATCATCTTCTCTATCCTCAAGACTCCCCATAAAGTTACCTGTAAGCAGCACTGGGTTGAAAAAGATTAAGGCAGCAGTTTCAACCAGATTCATCCCTGTTGTAGAATTTTCTCACTCTGTGGACTGAACTGAGACTACAAGTCGATGCATCCTTGATATTGTACAAGTGTTAATTTACTCTAGCCCTTCCTGCCCTTGGTGCCCTCCAAATGTATGTACTTCAGTTTCCAGAATTCTTAACAATTGCTATGCTGGCTGAGGAGTTCTGGGATCTGAAGCCCATCTAAAGGGAAACCAAGTTGTTCTTATTTAGAGTTGTTGTTGTTTGTTTGTTTGTTTGTTTATTTATTCCAATTTCTTTCACTGCCCATCTCCCCCCGAAAAGAGGGACTCTGGGCAGTTTACAATAAAATTAACCATTTAAAAGCATCAACGTATAAAATTACCAAGTAAACAACCGAGATACTAAAATAATAAATATAAATAAAAAGAGTCTGGGTGACTATAACAAGCTGGGAAAGCCTCATTTATGCTGACTCCTTAACAGAAGAACAGTAAGCAGCATGTGGATTAGACAGTTAAAGGAAAAGAGGAGTAGACATTCAACCCATAAATAGAATAATGATGACATTTCATAGAGTTTTATGAGCTCAAATTTTTTTCTAAAAAAGAATGAATTTCACATGATAATGAGCACATCTCAGCAATTCAGAGGTTCAGTTCTAGTGTGATTTGTTCTTCCCAAGTTGTATACTTATTCTTTAGGCTTTCCCTATAGGCTCAAAGCTTCCATAATGCTTAAGTTCCAAAGGGTGGCAACAGAGCCAGGAAGAGCATTCGTATCATTGGCAAGCAGCAATCACTCTAAAGTGACATCAACAACCCAGTGAAGTTTGGACCAGAATGCCGTTGCAGGAGTGCATTAATATTAGTAATCAGTAATTAGCATTAGTATTTGAACAGTAAAAACAAAAAACCCAAAACCCTATAACCACTACTTAGTAAATATTATTTAATATTCAGCAAAAAGAAAATAAGTCAATGTGTGGCTGACGTATTACACACATTTTAGATACAAATAAATTTCCCAGTGTTATCACTGATTTCCAAAAAACAGGACATTCAGTGGCATTTGTGTTTTTGTAGTTCTTTTGCTATTATTTGATAATAAAGCATGATTGTAAGCCCAGGCCTCTTCTGTAGAAATACATTTGCCACCCCTACTGAGGAAAATGCCTTTCACTGTCCTCAGTCCAGCTATCTGAGACCCAATTTCACTAGATACGTTGAGGTCTGAGCCAAGGGCCCTTCCCATTATAAGCATGCGCTTTGCTTGTACAAACACGGCCTCTGCTTATGCTCTGCAGGTGCCTATTATTCCATACAACTCTCAGGGCTCATCTTCCTTTCCAACTGTGACCTATAAAAGACAAATATGTGAGATCTCCCTGAGTGGAGAGTAGAAGACCTTCAGAACAGAATTTCTCTGCACTTTTCTGCAGAAACAAGTCCCAATGAATTAAATGCACATAAGATTGCACTGTGAGAGAGATACCATGTCCATGTATTAACTACTTCATCTTCCAAATACATTCTAGGAGTGTCCTTTTCTGTCTTCCCAATTAACTATTTGGCCTGTGCAGCTGAATAGAAATGGCACTCCAAAAAAACCTGATGATGGGTAGAACTTGGGCCTGAAAAGATCAAATTGGATTAGTTGCGATAAAGACAAGAGGGGTGCCATTTACATAAACATAAACTTTTCATGGAGCACAAGGAAAGGATTTGCCTTGCTATAAACAGTGGGCCTAAATGTTTTTAGTTGACAGGGGATATTTAGAAAAACCTTTTTCAGTATCTAATCACATTCAGGACTCAAACACCAGTTTGGAAAACCTGGCTAAGGACACCATGGTATCAGGTTGGTAATGTGGACTGGTGGACCAATTCAGAAGATACAACCATTATTGCACTACAGTGTAACAGAATTAGTAACATCAAATCCTCCTTAACTGATCCTTTGGAACATGTTCTCTTTCCACTTCTATCTTGGCCCTATTGCCAAAACATCCTCTGGATCACTCTTCCTCAATCTGGTGCCCCCCAATTGTTTGGGGATTAGAATTCCCATAATTACAAAATTCCCAACATACCTGAAAGTCATCAGGATGAAGGAGCTTCTAACTGATCATACCCACAGCCGTGCATATTTCTCAGAAAATTCTGCAGTATGGGGCTATGTAATTTCTTCCATTTTGTCTAATTTATTTGCAACACCTAACTACTTTTAGCATAATCTAGTCCAGGACTGTATCTTAATCAATGCCTGGGGCTCCTCACATTTCAGCCAGCATGCACTGTCAAGCTTATATTTGCAGCCAGATTAGAAATCTGCTTTTTTTCACATGCAGGTTGGATGTTTTCAGGAAAGTACTTGCTTTTGTGCCATAGAATCACAGCACAGCAACATGAGCTCGCTGAATTATTCATGTCAAATCCACAAAAGCAGAACAGCATTCTTTGTGCCTGTGCAACTTCTACTAGAAAAATGATCAATGCCTAGAGCATTTCCAATAGTCTTGAAATGTTTGTCTTGTCTGAGTTTCATCTGGCAGGAAATTTGAATTTGCTATATTATTTAAGGTCTTTTATTCAAGCACTTCTGGTTTGGTTTCTTCTTTAATGGGACATCTCTCCCTTCCTTCTTTCAAGAAGTTCCATTGAATTCAGGAGAGCTTTTTTTTTTTTTTTTTTTGGGTGCCTTTGAGTCAGTGTTGACTCCTGGCAACTGCCTGGACAAATCCCTGCAGGTTTGTTTTTTTGTGTTTGTTTTTGTTTTTGTTTTGGCAAGATTTCAGAAGTGGTGGTTTGGCATTGCCTCCTTCCTAGGGATGAGAGAGAGTGACTGGCCCAAGGTCACCCAGTTGGCTTTGTGCCCAAGGCAGGACTAGAACTCACGGTCTCCCGGTTTCTAGCTGGATGCCTTCACCACTGCACCCAACTGGCTCTCTAGGAGAGCCTGCTCACCATAAAGGGGAATAGGATTACAATCACAGTGTTGCTGGGGGTGGGGGGGGGAGCTTTTGGCTAGGAAGTTGCTCTTACTGCTGTGCTCCTTTGTGAATATGTGGAACAGCAATAAAGAAACTGTGTTGAGCCATAATTTATTTGGTTTTATTTAGCATGTGTGCAAACTCAGACAATAATGGCTTGGTTTATTAAACGAACCTATTTAGCACCATGTATGAACCCAGTCATAGCTAGTATACACCTACTTGGGACCAGGGAAAGTTGTTTCCAAATCACAGGGAATTACTTTTGAAGCTGTGTTTGCATGACATTGCATATCCATGTTTAACATAACCCTAATTTATTTAATTAAACCTAATTTTCCAGATATGAGCAACTTACTGTACATCATGCTTCCCAATCAAATGTTCCCAGAACATCTGATTGATGTTGAATTTACAAAATGTCAAATTTGACATCTACAAAATCTACAAAATTTGACATCTACAAAATCTACAAAATGTCAGATTCAACATCTGAAGATCCATCTCAGCAGATGGAGAGGAAACTGAGAGATGAATCAAATGGAGATTCGGAGACAGAAGGAGCTGTGGGAATCTCCTTACCTACCCAAAGCTGTGTGGTAGAGTTAGGCACAGAACTAATTACACTGGATGTTACCAGAGGATCGGGAGTACAGGAATCCTGGCTCCAGCAGTCCAGTCACCCAGACCTAAAGGAAGTGCATTGGACATCACTGGGTGATGAATGATGATGCCACCAAGACTGGCAAGATGGGACAGGGAGTGAAGTCACCTCCACCCCTCACCAATCAACTGAGGTGCAATTGAAAGGCCAAAGAGCCAGTCTCCGAGACTCAGAGAGTGAACGAGAGATCACCCCGGAGAAGATACAAACCATTGAAGCCCAGGTAACATCCATGGAGATCATAAGTGATGACTGCAACACTCTATTACCATTAAATCCAATTCATACGTAAATATAGTAGAAATTGTTTTAATGGAAGAAGTGTACAGAATGGCAAAAAAGTTGCAAATGAATATTCCTGCGCTTTGTCTAACTTAAACAGCCCAATGCATACAAGATTCCCCCTCCCTTGTTCTGGTATGCAGCCCCCCTTTCCCGCAGTTCGTGCCAGTCTCTTGCAGGTGTCTGAAACAGCTCAGCCAGTTGACCTTGGATGCGAGAAGTAGTCCAACCATGATGTCTTCTCACTCCTGACTGTTCCCCCTCCCCTCTACTGACTCGCAATGTCTGACACATGTTGACTTCACTCATGCATGCAATTCCTATCAGATGTTCTGGGAACGTTTGATCAGGGAGCATGACCCTGAACCATAAAACATAGGCTAGGCTAAAATGTGGCTGGTTACTTTGCACTTCATTGTGTTGTGCAAATACAGCCCAAGATTTATGTCTCGCTATTCTCTTCTTTACTAGTAAACCTTTAGACAGCCTGGGAGGTAGCAGATTCAACAATATGTGATGACAATAAGAACAGGATCAGTGAGGAAGACAGGTTGGTACAATGCCCATAAGCAGAGGCATATCCTGGAACCAGGCACAGAAAAAAAGCAGACAATCAGGTAAAAGATGAGCAAGAACCCAGGTGGGTCACTGGATGCGAGGACCTTGCCCTACATCCTAGCTGCAAACGACACACATCATATTCTTCCAAGTCTTGCAGGTTGTTTTTCTTTCCCTTCATCATCAGGTTGAAGAGCAGCAATCCTTAAAGGCCCAGCCCAGCATTTGGGTACTTTTCCTTTCTCTTGTCTGTTAAATAGTTTATTTATATTTGTCTCTATGGTTTATATCTTGCCTTTCAGCCCATAGGACAGAAGTTGGGAAACAGAAAGTCATTCTGAGAGTCCTTTTCAGAGGGGCGGTCTCAGCAGAATCTCTCTCCCTCCAAATTGCCTAATTGAAATCTCTGCTTCCAGGCTCAAGATCTGGGACTGCTGCCTGTGGCCATGGCCTCCATGGCCTAATACTTTGCAGTGTAAAAATTAAGTGGGCTCCAGCTGTTTCCTGATATGGGCAAAACAGAACATCTGAACTATCGTATGAGACCCTTGAGTCTCTGCCCCTACCAGCTGACACTAACAAAGGAGATAGATTCTTGCAGTTCTTCTGACTTGCCTTTCAGCTACCACAAGCCACTAATCAAAAGGCAGGCAGCTCTGCTTTCTTATCCGTAAATCCATTGTTTAAGACAGCTCAGCCCACAAGGAAACTCAAGGTGCAGCAGGGCCTCATTAGTAACACTTGCTGCAGATAGACGCTAGCAGCAGGGATGGGGCACCCTGGGCCTGCAAAAGCCACCTAATGAGCCAGCCCAAGACATCCAGCTGACATTGCTTAGGTTTTTAAAAAGTTGTTTCTAAGCAATTGGGGGGGGGGGAAATACCCCATGAAATGCCAGTCAAATGACTTCGCAAATGCCTACAAGCTGTTCCTTTCATCCAAGAGGATGGGGGGAAAGAATAAGATGAAGTCTTCAAAAACTCCAAAGTCATGAATCAGTCTTATTTAACCATTGGCCAACTAGTATGGGGAATGATGGAAGCTGTAGTCCCACATACCTGGATGGTATCGGGTTACAGAATGCTGCAGTGTGCTCTTTCCCCCTTCATTGTTTTGGCCTCCAACTCTTTTATTACAGGCTAAAATTTGTTGGTTCTTTAACAAAGCTAATTTACTGATTGGCCAAGATCCTGCAATATAACAGAATTCTAGCCCAAGGCATCTGGAGGACTCCAGGCTGAAAAACAATAATTGACTTAATAGAAGGGTGTACCTGAGGATGGAGATGGTGGCAAAGAGCTGGGAGAGGAGCTGGAGGACTGGTGTTGATGGAAATCTTTGAAGAAGAAGAAAGATTATATAGCCCAGGGATGGAAGACATGGGGAGAGAAGGAACAGAAATGCAGGGTAATCTAGAGTTTTAAGAATCCATATTCCACACTGTGTTGAAATAATCAGCCTAATGGTTCTTCCTGTGCATATGACCACTGATTATTTTTATGGTACTGTTCCAGTAGACAAACAGAACATAATCTATTCATGCAAAGCCTTCTTAATCAGTCCATGCTTGTTGATGAGAACAACTGTAGTTTATTCAAGGAAAGTTTACATCAAATAATTCATTCAAGGACAGCCAATGTCATTTCTACAAGGTACAGCAGACCAAGAATCAGACACAACAAAGGCCTAAAACTACTTTTATTACAATGGCTATAGTAACAGAATATTGTAAGTCTGAATGTGCTTCCCCTCTTCCACCTTCTTGAGAATTGGAGGTGTGTACTTAAGATGTTTTTGTAAAACTCTTTGTATGGGCTTAAGCCACATCTATCTGTTTGTTGCCTTAGTAACAGATCTTCCCTCTCTCCATCAACATCATCCTCTATACCCTGTACAGATATCCACCATGACCCAGGGACAGTCCTAAATTGGTGGGGTGATGATACTTCCCTGTTATGGAATTGAATTGAACCTAGCCATCGATCATAAAATTGTAAAGAAAGCATGACAGCTTTCAACTGTGATTTTCTGAAGACCTCTTCAGTAATAATAGATATGTGAACTGATCCCCAAAAAGGAAAACCTTCCCCCGGTCTCATCTCAAAAATATTTTCTTAAATAGAGGTGACTTGCTGCCTTTCCCTATTTGCAAGCAATTTGGAGCTGTCCAGGTGCTGAAAAGAGACTTCATTTCACTCTCAACAGAGCAGAAGCCCTCATTGAGTGGGTGAGTAAGTGGGATGATGTACTGCTCCAAACCAACCTTGGACTTTCCTAATTACAGTTTGATGAAAGGGTAGTCAAAATGTAGGCTACTCCTTCAGGATGGAGTCCACATTTTAGCCAACTCCCAGCTGCTTTGGCATTTTTGTGAAACAAAAGATCCACGCATTTCCTCACATTGCTGGCTAAGCTTCAATTTTAATGGCCTTTTCATATCCATCCAAATTCTTTACATGATTTGTTTAGCGACTGGTTGCCTGTGAGCCAAATCCAGCCTACTAATATTCACTGTTTGATCATTAGTAATACATCCCTATTGAGACCAAAAACAGATATCTGAGTCACAACAAGCTTCCACACAGCATGTTATTTCTTGAAAGCCTGGGAGAGTAATAAGTAGGCCTTGTGCACTTTAGGGTGGTAAGCCAGCCAATGTAGCAGAGCAAGCTCCAAATCTCTTAGAAATACAGTACTTTACCATCTTTATACTGAGACACCAAAGATAGAAACATTGACTTTCTACACATAGAGCCTATGTAGTCCTTCCCATCCTGTATTGAATGTCAGGCATTCTCTGCTAGGGATTCATGAAAATCAGTTGGTGTGTTAAACCATTGGAAATGCACCAAAATGAATGCTCAAAAAGTATCTAGCATCTCCAACATCACCTACCTGAAGGGCTAAAAAAAATTACCTTAGGGCACAGATAGTTTTAAACAATTACTACCAGACCCCAGTGAATGCCTTTCTCTAGATCAGAATTTGTAATTGAGACTACAGTAAAAGCTTCTCAACATGAAATATGCATATAGTATAATTTTAATGGCCAGGAAAGCACATAGTGAATGAAAAAACCTTGCTATTCAATGCAACAGTAGTACAGGAGTCATAGTGCATTCAGATATTTTAAGCTCTGACCTGATCTCTTGAAAGCAAGAAAAAAGTTTCAGAATCTAGTTTTCATTCTCTGCTATTTGTACACCAATTTTTGACTTTTTAAAAAAGTCAGCACAAAAACTTGCATGCATTTCTGTACTCAGAATGCACATTTATATTGAATTTTGCTTTTTTGTATCTTGATTGGTTATGTGCCATTACATCACAACACATTTATTATGTATTGGTTCTTAGCGACCACACAGATACATTTTCTTCTGGATGATCTGTCACCAATCTGGTCTTTTGGGTCTTCAAAACACCAATCACCACTGTAATCGAGTCCATCCATCTTTCTTCTGGTTGTCCTCTTCTTCTTTCCTTCTACTCTCCCCAGCATTATAGACTTCTCAAGGTTGCTGGGTCTTCACATCATGTGTCCAAAATGTGATAATTTGGGCCTAGTCATTTGTGTCTCAAGTGAGAACTCTGAACTGATTTGTTCAATGATACATTTGTTTGTTTTCTTGGCTATTTGTGGTATTCTCAGGAGTCCTCTCCAACACCAAAATTCAAAAATGTCAATACTCTTTCTATCCTGCTTCTTCAAAGTCCAACTTTTGCTTGCATTGAGTGTCACAGGGAAAATATTGCCTGCACAGTTCTGATCTTTGTAAACACAGGCACATCATGGCAGCTGAATATTTTTCCAAGGCCTTTATTGCTCCCCTACCCAGTGATAGTTCACAGCATATTTCTTGATTGCTTGTTCCTTTACTGCTGTTAGTGATAGATCCTAAAGGCAGAAGTTTTCTACTATTTCAATATTATGTTCTTTTTTAGTTGTTTGAAGAAGAGTATTGCAAGATTCTGAAAAATGCAAAACCCAAATGATTTTGCACTAATTTGGGAAGGGGTAGATTAATGTGAAGACCTGGGTCTCTGGGAAAAGCTCTAATGCTGAGAAAGGTAGAAGGAAAAAGAAGACAATGACCAGCAGCAAGGTGGATGGATTCAGTTACAATGGCAATAAATGCCCTGTTGGAAAACCTGAAAGTCCAGGTTAGGGACAGATTGTCATGGAGAAAATCTAACTATGTGCTTGCTAAGAGTCAATAACAACGTGATGGCACATAATCAATCAATCAATTTCAGTAATTTTTCAACATGTGAACTGAATGAAAGCTTCTTTGATTCCAAGTAACCTTCTACTTTATCTTCTGTCAAGAAGTCTTTACAGGTACCTGAAAGACAGTTATAATAGTCTACAACCCACCCTGAACAAGAATGCTGCACACAGGGGGCTATTAAAGAAACGTGCTTAGAGCCCCTCCAGATTTTAAAACCAGAGGAACACTGGGAAAGAGATTGTACCCATTCCAATACTCTATCCTCATTATAGCTCCAATCATGTGCAAGCCGGGCTACATCTATCCATTAATTCTAGTGGTTGAAATGCCAGTTGAAACCACAGCCAAACATTTTCAGTGAAGTAGTCGGAAATGCAACTTGAGATGAATGCAACTGAATGGCTTCCAGGTGATCAGACTTTGTGTAAAGAACTGCATATCCTTTGCTTTCAGGAGAATTTAATTATTGGGAAGTTTTATTCTCCATTTTAAATACTTCGCTGTTGGTCTTATTGACACAGTGTAGAAAGAAGCTAGTTGGAAATACGTCTTTTGATTCTCATGTGATAAGGCAAATTCCCCCCGAACTAAACTTTCTGCGTTGTAGCAGTGAGGAAGAATAAATAGTATATTTTCACATTAAACAGGGTTTGAGGTTTCTTTGGTCTTTTTGCTAGCAGTTTCCTGCCCTCTGCTGGATTGTTTAGGAATACAGTATCAACAAAATAAAGCATTCTTATTTCAGAAGCTGTCAAATTCATAGAAGGCTGATTAATGATTTTCATGACAGATGCTCAGACAGAATCTCCATATACAGAGAGAGTTGGCCTCTTGAGAATTAAAGGCTGGGGGTTCCAGCAAGGCCCCACCATCATTTTCATGCCCCCCATGGAAGAGCTTCTCATTAGAGACATCCATTTGACCTCAAAAACCGGCAGACAGCTGCACCAGAAAAACTCTTCATCTGGTTCAACAAGGCAATTTTGGTCTTATTATCCATCTGAAATGGTGGGAGAAGCAATGCCATGCATCAAAGCCCCCACTGAAGCCATCTCCCTACAAAATCTGGCATTTCAAGACCACAGTTTGACATTTTGTTGGCCCAGAAGGCACATAATTTGTATGAACAGGACACCTGTCTTTCAATGACTGCTTTCCCCAGCAATGCACTTAAGATGAAGCCAGTGCCTGTTTACTTGCTGCTTTGCTCAAATGTTTTGTTAAGAAAGGCAAAGTTATAAATACTACATACCATTCAGAATGAGTGAAGCAGCCAGTGTATAGTTTCCTCCTACACACAGACTCTCCCTTGTATAGTGGAACATGTTGGGAGCTTTTCCTGCTAGTCAGCTAAAAGAAGTTTCAACTCCCATAGCAATGTTGCAGTTTTGTAGATCAAATCATGCAAAGAAAAGAGAATCTCCAGCACACATCTTATCATATTCCTACAGAGGTATGGAGAGCGGAATCTACCTGGTTTAAGAGGAAACAGGCTTCTATCACCACTAGAGGACAACCTTTGCTTATAAAATGAACTGGGAAGCCTGACAGGTTCTGTGGGTAACAGCAGGAGCTAGTAAGCCAGTGAAAGAGGAAGCAAGATAAAACTTTGCCTGGTTATCTCCAGCAAGTGTGCTTAACTAACATTAAGAGAGGGGTGTCCCCTTTTTCTGTGCTCTGAATCTGCTGAACATAAAACTACATGATAAACTTTGGTTCCATGACGTCAACAGGCTAGAAAGCTAGAGGCACAGGGCCAATTAGGGAATAATTAACCATTTGGCGCTGCTTTGTTTACTTGTCAGCTTTCTTTGTTCCAGAAACCAGGATTCCAAAAATTCCTGAGTTGTCCAGGGAACTAAGCATAAAAGTTTAGGAAGGATTGATACATTTATTAAGTCTATCTTCAGTTGCAACCTTAGAGGTTTTGCTATAGTCTACGGAGGCCAAAAAAACATACTTTCACTTCCTTTTTCTCTAAGATATAAGGAATGTGCTGCCCTGAAGAGGATATCTAGTGCTCCGTTCCACTGAAATGTCCCTCTGAAGAGATGGCTGGTGACCCATGGCCATGGCCGTGGCGGAATCTCATGAAGATGGTACTGCTCTGCAGATATGTCATATTATCAGCGATATCCTAGGCAATACTATTTTGGACTGCACTGGTTAATTAGCTAAACGAGAAGATGTAATTTTGGATGTACATTCAGATATACATGAGAGCCAGTTTGGTGTAGTGGTTAAGGCACAGGCTAGAAACCGGGAGACTGTGAGTTCTAGTCCTGCCTTAGGCATGAAGCCAGCTGGGTGACCTTGGGCCAGTCCCTCTCTCTCAGCCCTAGGAAGGAGGCAAGGGCAAGCCACTTCCAAAATCTTGCCATGAAAACTGCAGGGACTTGTCCAGGCAGTTGCCAGAAGTAAAAAAACTGACTCAAAGGGACCAAAAAAACCAACAACCATATACATACATACATACCCAATCCACCATTACCTTTCAGGTTAAGCGACATTTTGAATAGCTCAGAAAGGGAGTAAGAAATAGTAAGCCAAGGAAATTAAAGAGATAAATCTACTTTAAACTAACACCATTCATTACACCTCTTCATACCTTCCTATCATTCCAAACCAGTTACCTCCATCATGTCCATGCACTACTTCACCCTCTTATTGCCTTTTATTCTTTAAACTTCCCATCTCTGATTGAGGATTTCATTAACTCCATCTAACCACAACACATTTTATTGTCTTCCTCTTGAACTATTCACTCTTTTATGTATTTATTTTGTGATTCGATCCTCATTCATCCTCTCTATATGACCAAGCTACTTTGATGTACAGTACTTTATATCCCATCCAAATTGGTTCAGTACCCATTCTTACTTCACTCTACCTTTTCCATTTTACTATTGATCAGTATTCCACTTCTGTTCCATACAACTTACTTTTGTGTGTCTCCTGATACACCCAACTCTCACTGCCATATAGTCAAATGGGCAACAGCATTCTCTAATGCACGGCCATTTTAAATTCAACAAATGTACCAAGGACAGCATCTGCAGATCTTAAAATTTCTCGAGGGTATTTGTGGGACCACCTCATCCCAATCATGTCCACCTGTCCCATCGGATCTGGCAGAAAGGGCATGTTGTAAGTCCTGTCTATGAAGGACTGTCATTGGATGGGACCCAGGAGACCCTTTCCTGCCACAGCGCACACCCTTTGCAACATCATCCCCCCTGAGGTGAGATTGGCTCTGACCTTATTGGCCTTCCAGAAGAGCCTGAAGACCTGGCTTTGCTATCTGGCCTGCAGATCCAGTGAGGTTGGCAGAGAGCCTGCTAAGTGGTGGTACTCGTAGGAAAATGGTGTTCTCCCACTGATTATGGTTTTAATAGTTTTAGTGTTTTTAATGACTTTTGTAGTTATTTTTGGGTTGACTTTGTATTGCTTTCTGGATTTGTAAGCCGCCCAGAGTCATGGTAGCAAGATGGGTGGATATATAAATTTAATAAATAAATCAATCTATTTCCCCATCTTTAGCAAATATTCTACCTTGATATACAAATTCATCTACTACTCTGATTTTTCACCACTGACATATAACTTGCAGCTATTCACTCTATTTCCCAGTCAAACACAGCTAGGTCTTCAATGCGTTGATTTTCAGATTCATACTCCTTGTGGCACCATACGATCCATCTAATATTCACTGCAAATCATTTGAGTTGTATAGCAAGAACATAGCACGGTTTGCCTACAAAAGTATATGCACATTTATGTCCTGGAAATGTATTAAACAAGGGGGTATCACACGTCCATGTCTTATTTCCTGCTCTCTTGCTTTATCCACTAAGCACTCCAAACTGTACTGCACTTCTCAAATTTTGCCTCTTTCAGCTTTTCACCAGAGTTTTGCCAACTACCTTCCAAGCACCCTCAATAAATGAATCCCCTTCCATCTTGTCGTAGATTATCTTCCACTCTTCACAAACACAGTAAGCGTGCTGCACACCCACTTCATACGCAAATCACATCTTAACGTTTTTCCAGTTATACTTATCTTTATTGTTTAGCTTTATCGTTTTTCAACATTCTCACAGTTTTTATAACTTTTCATAATTTTCTTCCTTGGGCATTATCATTTACAACTATTGTTTCACTTCCACTCTTCACAGTATCAGCATCATACCCATACATTTTCTAAATACTCCCAGTTTTCCTCATGTTGGTTTCCTCCCAAATCATTACTTTTATTTTTGTTATTTCGTCACTCAGCTGGAGGTTCCTTGTTCAACCCATTTCTCCCACATTTTTTAAAATTTCCATCCAACTCATTCTGAATCTCTCTCCACCTTTTAATCTCAACCATTCCTTGCTTTTAACTTCATTTGTTGCAACTCTTTTCCTCCATAGAACAGATTACACAGTTCTTTCTCTCATCCTTATTTGCAGCAATATTCTCTCATGCACATTTTTTTCTCATCCAATCTTTCACTTCATCATTCTTTTCATACTTCCCATTACCCACTTCTTTGGCACACCGTAACAGGATTATTTTCAGTCTGTTCCAAGCAGCTTATAGATCCTCCTTCCTCACATCCACTTTCTACTCATCTTCTTAGGAGATTAATCTGTCTTCTAAGAAAGGACCCAAATGTTCTCTTTTCATTCTACTTTCACTCCACCTTTCACTCCTTTCCATGTCCACTTTCCCCCCAAAATCGACTTTCAACACCAAAAGGGGTCTCTCCCTTGTCGCTCACCACTCTTGTATGATTCCTTAATTCTCTCAATCTTTCATCAGAAACAATCAAATTAATCATGCTTTTAGACTTTTAGATATTCTTTTGTATATGCATAAATAGCCATTATTAAACTTTGTATCCAATTCAAATGGATATTTTTCTAAACAGATGCTCATCAATCATCATCTTTGGATCTCTGAAAGGCCCAAAAATATTTTCATTGTGAATGAAAAGATAAACATGTGTTCAGAAAGAATGAATTGGTACTATCTAGGTTATTGAGTACATGGATGAAAGCAGGGATTTGCCATTTCCTGACATTTGTATGTTACACTCCAGTGAACTGTGATAAAGAAAAAAACCACAGATGAGATTTGGGCAATATTATAGAACATTATCAGTGAATGTGATGCAGGAGGAAAAATTAGTCTGTTAGAGGGCAGGATTGGATGGGTGGGAATGAGATAGGAGAAGACCAAGGACTACAGCTACATTTCCCTGCATGTATTCATCAACTCCCCTCTACAAGATCAGGTCACCTTCCTTCCGGACTATGGCATTCTCCCCCATTCTCTTGGTTTCAAAGACATACAACTTATGTTTTTTTCCCCTTTCTTTAATTTCATTCATTAATTCATGCTCATTACCATTTACTCCTCTTATATTCCAAGTAGCAATCTTCTATAAGCTATGGTCATCACAGAAAGGCCCAAAGTATTTGATCTCTGTTGCCTTGGCAAAATGAGGTATTCCCATGCTTTTTAGTCATATGGTAAAACGTTAATGGACCTGCATTTGTCAGACATCAGGTGCAACGTAAAAACATTTCATATGATCTTCCTCCAAAAAGAAGGCCGTTGTATCCAAAGTAATCCAGACAATTCACTTAAATTTGCATTATTTCCTCAATTTATATCATTTGCATACTGATATAAGAACATATATGACACAGTTTACATAATTTGTGTATGCACGTCATTATACAGTTTTTTAAAAAATGGCAAATTGATGTGAATGACATTTAATGGACATTCAGGAGTTATTCCCTCCCCAGAAAGATCCATCAAATCAAAGTTTTGTTGGTTATAGAAGGCATAGACTAGGTTATTTATGTATCCATTAATTTTTTCCATGCCTTTCATTCAGTAGCTCAAGGCAGCATACATAGCCCTCTCTCTTCCTGTTTTTTCCCACAACAGCCCTGTGAAGTAGGTAGGTCTGAGAGCTTCTTCTTCTGGAATAAGCCTCCTTGACTAAGGCTGCCCCAGTGCCCATCCAACCCCTTTACTTATTTATTTATCAAATTTCATCACTGCCCATCTCCCTCCAGTGGCTCCATGGGGTTACCAGTCCTGGTGAGATCTACGCCCCATGCAGCATTCCTTGTTAACAGTAAGGACAGTACTGGATAGATTTGACATATGTTGGCTTCTTATATGCCACTAGGAGAACCCCAAACTCATGCTATTCTGTATGAGCTAGACAACTTGCAGGCAAACATACGGTTACCTGCATACCACGAAGTCAGAGGTACATACAAATTAACAAAGTCAGAGGTACATACAATATTCTGCCACATACACATACACACTTGGGGGCTTTAAAACTCTTTCCAACTCTATTCACATATAATTCGGCTAGCTATGCAAGTTGTCTAATTCATTTTAAGGATCTGGATTTCTCTTAAAAGTTCCAGTTAGCTCTATTTGTGGCTGTTTATCATAATCTGTATATTTATAACAATGTATCTGCCATTACTTTAATCTGCTACATATATTAAGGGCTTGGGAAGGCAGCTTGAATGCTTCTAAAGGAGAGATTAACTTGAAAATTAAGATTCAAGGGCTTCCCAATATTTAATACAATTTGTTCTCATAGTATCCCTCCCACTCAAAATCCTAGAGAGGTAGATACTAAAAAACCTATCACCACAGAAACTCACACTTAGCATTCTACCTTTAAAAAAATGTATAGCATGATGATAAGCTTAATAATGTCTAGCCAATTCTCAATTACATACGTACTCTCAAGCAGAGTATGTGATTCCTCAAGGGAAAAAGGGAACTTTAATTTGGAGGGGTAGGAGAGTAAGGCAGGAAAAAAAAACAGAATGAAACTATAATCGCTATGTTGAATGTTTTCCTTATCTATTTTGGAAGTATTTTTAAATCTGCTTAAACCAACTGAAACATTATTCTTATCAGTAAAAATGGAGCAAGGATCAAATAAGCTGTTACCAGGAACATGGCCAGATTGCAAGTTGTACATGATGCCTGGATGTCTATTTCAGCATATGGTTGTGCTAATGCATTTGGGGAAGTAGAAAAGGACAAACTGAAGCTTTGATAATTCACCTGCTTAATCGGACACCCAGACACTGTTTGAAACCAGGAAATTCAGAACACAGGATATGTCAGCTGTAAAGATTTCTTCAAACCTTGGAGCTTTTACAGTACAGGTTAAACAGCCCATATAACCTGCTGTAGTATGGAATAATATCGGTGCTGTTCATCTACCCACAAGCAGGTTTTCCAAACAGAACAATAATACTGGCCCAGTTGGAACAAGAAAAGCAAAAGGACAATAGGACTGAGACATTAGAAGACACAGGCCAGGAGGAGGCATATATATGTATGTCACCCGGAAGTTTTCAACTCTGTTCCTTAGGACATGTGCACAAGATTTCAGCACCCCCCCACTCCCCCCTCACCCCCAAAAGAGCCATTAAGAATTATATGCTTTAGACTCAAAAGTGGCTAAATTCATCTTGTTATATGTCACTGTATAAAAGCTCAGAGCTTTTTTGGAACTGTGCAGCATAGAAATTGCAGAAATAACTATAGTAATAAATTTTGCATTCATGAAAAGCAGAAGAAACTGAATACACAAAAGCTGGGGACTTAAAAGATTTCACTGCTCTGACAAATACAATGGCTCTACTGTGAATCAGTGATTCCAAGTACAATTTTAAAAAATACACATATAAATGCATTTTGTAAGGATGTTTGTCCTTCTGTTATATGGTAAGCAGCACTCTCCATACTTCTTCCCAAAACCAAAAGCAGAATACTGCTACAAGGAGCATTAGCACATGTATCTAAAATACCATAGTCCCCAACACATCCATGACTTACTTGAAAGTGAATTACTACAGTGTAGCTCAGCTAGTCTTCACAGTCTGTTTACTTTAGATAAATGACAGATACAGAATCTACAATTATCAAAAACCATCTCCGTTGCACATGGACTAAAGAATTTCCATTTATTTTAATCATTGCTGGAAACAAGACATTCCCCCTATGTCCCAGACCTGTAATAAAGTTAAACCAACAAGTCCTTCAAGCCAAGCTGCTTCATTTTCTCTAGTGATTAGTCTTCACAGACATAACTGCATATGTATCTTGACCTTGAGGAACTTATGTGGTCTACAAATCCAATAGTAACATTTTCTTCATTGGGCACTTTTTGGGGAGGGCTTTGTAACTATACCAGGATTATATGGCCACATGAATGTGAACAGCAGCTAGGCAGCTCATGCCCTCTTGTCAACTAAACCTGAGAGTCACATGGGCAACATGCCCACCATATGACTGAAAAATGACCAGTGCTGTGTGGTTTCATACGCATCCCTGAACACCACGGGCAGAGCCTACATAAGCCACTCAACGTGAGCATCATACGAGCCATACAGCAGCTGTAGCCAATCCAGGGGATTCACAGTTAAGCTGGAAGTCAGTGTAGAAAGGCAGTCCAACACAGTCAGTTAATGGGTTCTTCAGTCTTTCAAGTCAGATACTGCAGCACGAAGAACATGATTATGCATGTCACAAGCATGCCTCCAATCATGAAGTACTTATCCTGGAAGGCCCGTTTCTCAATGAGACGCATGACTGTATTAGATAAGCCCAGCATGTTGGCAACATCCATTATTTTCTTGTGGGTGCCCTGAAAGTGACAGAAAGAAATGACAATATTAGTTTAAAAAAAAAAAAGCTGTCAGAGAGGGCCTTGTATTCCTCTTCAGATGTTTCCTACACAGGCTTCAGACTCTCCAGATGCAGGATTCAAGATTCACACCAGCATGTGAACCACTTTATCATATATCTTTTCCTCACCCATTCCCCACATCTCAATTTCCAACCAACAATCTTTTGTTCTTCAGTTCTTTAGAATTCTTATGCCAGCCATAAGCGTGTCCAACCTAAACTTTAAAAAAAAAAAACATTTGGGAAGGGGGTGGAGGTGGGGAGAGGACAGAAATGGTGGCAATCTCTGTTTTTATTTAATGTTTCCTTTTTGGTTTTAAAATTGCACCATACCACTGCTCAACCCAATAGGAGAATGTTTTAAAGTTTATACAGTTGAAATGGCCTTATCAGTTCTGTTGCAGACTAGGTCAGGTCAAGTGGCAATACACTTGTGGGTTGTGATTCACTCATGTAGAAGGACTGATTTTGCTGGAAAGCACAGGCTGACCCATGACTGTTCTACATAATTTCCCTATATATAGTTTGGAATCACAAACTAAGAAACTATTTTTAATAATAGCTTTAGGCTCCAAATTTTGTACATTTTTGATGTAAGTCTGCCCAGCCATAAAACAATATAGGTGGTCCTTGTTATTTGAAGGGGTTCTGTTCCAGGAAACCACAGCTAACAAAGCCAGAAATAATGAGACCTTGAAATGGGTGGGTGGGTGAGCCCATCTTGAGCCTACGGCCATCCTCTTTCTCTCACAAGCACTCACATTTTCTCCTACAAAGGTCACCTCAGCAATGTATTTGCTCCTCTTTCTCCTTATTCAGTCCCAGTCAGCTCATCCAGTTCAAAGGTTATGCATGACTTCCTTGTGGCAGCTGGCCTTCTTATTTTTTGGATTGGCTTGCTTGGCTCATGGAGGGAGTTGTCCCACTAGGGCCACTTGGCTCAGGCTGCCTTCTCTCCTCCATGGGGCGGTTGCATTTCATGGACCACTGGATTCCAGTGCTGCCTGCAGACTCCTTGTGGCTTGCTCCAATGACTACATGGTGCTTACAGTCTGGATAAACTCCCCTCCTCTGTGTATAGCAGAGAAGCCCAGCATGAGCCACATGACACTAATAATAGAATTTCCTCCATCACCAGCTGAGCAAATCACTCCAAATAAGTCCAGCTACTGCAAGGAAGTCACATGAACTGTGCAGCCAGCTGACCCAAATAGATCCATCACAACTACAGGAGGAGCAAATACATTTTACAGACAACCTAAGTCTACATAGATACTTTACATAGTCATAAATGCCTATCCATTATTTTGTGCTTGCATAAGGTAGAAAAAAATGGCCAAAACCACAGAAGTGCAAACACCTTAACATGTATACCAAGGTCTGGTCTTTAAGCTACAAACGTAACAAAATAATAAAACTGCGGCTAACAAGAGCCACCTAACAGCAAGGAGGACTATGCCTGCAGCCATCAGAATAGCAGTAAGGCAACTGGAACGTGTAAAGCCCACTGTCCCAGGAAGAGAACATTCTGGAGAACTCTAGAATGTTCCTGTCATCTTCCAAATCTCACAGATCTGGCTATTCCAGTGAGAGTTTGGCAGACTGTGTGGGCAAGAGGACAAACAGAATGCTGCAGACTTCTCCAGAATGGTAGCCTATGCACATACCTAACTACAAAGCAGCGCTGTGTAGTTAAACAAAGAAACAGTTGGAAGTTTGTTTGTCCACCAATGTACAGGTGCACACAAAATGAATATTCTTGCTATGGAATTAGGAAAAGGGACCTTCCAATTCTGTTTACAATATTCAACCAATAGTCTTCCTTTTATTGGAGGCACCTTTATTTATCTGTCACAATTTCAAAGGCTTCTGGAATTGGTTACTTCAACCTGAGAAAATAGCTGCATTCCAAATGAAGCTATGATAGTGCGTGGACATAATATTCCCACTTCCAAAATATCGGAAACTGCCCAGTTCACAAGGCCCACATCCACTGACCAACCCAGCCTCTTCCAAATATTAGCTTTATCCAAGGAACAGAGCAAGGTTAGAATAAAAAGAGGCATCAGGTTCAAAACTGTTCTTCGCTAGAATACAAGTTGATTGTGGCAGGATACACAATAACAAGGTAGATCTCATAGGAAGATGTGAAGAAGGCCTGAAAAGGTAGCAGAGATCAAACACAGAAGACATGACTGAAGAAATGAGACCAGAGCCAGCAATGGTTATAAGCAGGACCTCTGAGGAAGGCCAAGTAGCAGGCTGAAGGAAGCAAGGAAGAGGAAGAATGGAAGAGCTAAAAAGCAAGGAACGCTGGAGTAAACCTCATGCATACCATCTCCTTATGTACCACTGGCATGGAGGATCCACTTTCAGAAGTTCAGAATGGAAGGGGCAACCATCGGATTGTTTTTTAGCTCTATTACTTTATTAAAGGAAGTTGCCACACAGCTTAACAGGCAGTTTGCCTATTGAGCCCAGTGTGTTGCTGAATCCAACTAATCATCTTTCTCTATGGATTCAGGGGTCCTTCCCATCAATGATCACTGGAAACTTGTACCTGGCAAACCAGAGAATCATGATCTCTTGTATGCAATGCATTTACTTTATGAACTAGACCAAGTGATAAGAGCCAGGAGTGCTTCTTCTAGAAGCAGACTTGCATAATTCTCTTCTACTTTTATGGATGTGCTTATTTCAACTATAGATGTCTTGAAAAAAATTATTACATTAATAAACATCTAAATTTCCCCCCAAAGATGCAAGTACTGCAGCTAGCTTGGAGAGCAAAACTATAACAAGAATAAAACTAGATTTAGATTCCATATAGTTCAAATCCAGGATGACTAAATTGAAGGAAGAGACTTGGACTGTTCTGATGAATTTCTGATATTCGAATTTCAAAAATATTGGATGCCTGGTCACCATACACAAAAAAGGTGAAGGTCCCACCCTATGCCCACCTTTAATGTCACTCTCTGTTCCCTCAGGCCCTGTAGGATGCTGGTTCCGCTGCCAATAAGATCATCCATGCCACGGTGTGCATTTTGAAGGGATTCATTAAACTGTAATGTTTCATCAATTGGAATGGTGGTGTCAGAATCCTGCAGGGGGAGGGAAGGAAATGGAAGCATCTTGGTTACCTTTCCTTGTCATTCTTAACCCAAAGTCAAGATAAGCCTCTACAGAGTTAACAATATGCTATGGCCATGAAGTTCAAACTTCCTGCCCTCCCAAATTCTTTTCCACATCAGTCCACTTCCCAGACAGCCCAGTGCATTCTCAGGAGTATTGCTCATATAGTTTTTTGGTAAAAGCCAGAATGAATCCAGGTTCCACACTCCATGCTTCAAGAGTATGCTTCTGAATCCTGGTGTCTTGCAGAGAAGATCAGCAATGACAAACAAGTGATCTCTTAACAACTTGTTTCCCGCTATTACTGATCTTCTCAGTCTTGAACCCCAACATTGCACAACAACCATTTTAAAAAACTTCGCTCTAAAAATTTGAAGGTAGAAAGCAGAAAGAAAGCAAATTTAAGCATATGTTCCCTGGTTTTAAGCACAGGACTTACGTTAGTGGTGAATGTTCGGGCCAGAAGTTCCTCACGCTGTCTCTCTTGCTGCTCCCGTGCATAGCGACGATGCTGGAAATTTCGCAATCCTGTCTGCAGATGCTGAATGTCGTATTTCAGCTGGTCAACCCGGCTGAAAGGAGGCAGTAGATAATAAGCTCCCTCCAAATAAGACAATAATTAACTGGAAATGACTGCAGGGGTGTTATAAAGCAAGACTGCTTTTATTTAGTGAAACATTGCACCTAGCTATAGAAAATCTGGGCTCTAGCAGTGTTATACTTTTGGCTACATATATATGGATATACAAAGCAGCTCTTTAGGTGCTATTATGTACTTGAAAAGCAGCTCTCCGTGACTCAGGTGGGAGCTTTTCCCAATCCCTTGCTATCTGGGGAGGCTACAGATTGGACTCAGAGCTTTCATTTCAACGCATTTATTTGCTTTTGAACTGTGTTGCTTCTCAGATAGAGATAGAGGTGCATGCTTGAATTCAGTAATATACCAACTACTCCATCATGGATTCCACCAGGATTCCCAATTGTGCCTACTGGTCCCATAGTACCCAGCCCAGGAGACCTGCTGAGAAGTCACTCATGGGGCAAAAGGCAATGATAACTGTAATTCAGAACAGGCCCTTCTCAATGGCAGCTACAACTTTATAGACCCAAATAAATCTATCTGAATCAGAGCATTTATTACCCCTCACTTTTCATTCTGTTTTGGAGGCATTTAGTAATATCAGCATAAGAATTACACATGCCTTGATGGGAGTTGGTTAATTAAAATGCCTTTAGTAAAAGCAAGAAGAATAGTCACTCACAGTTTGGCATTTTGCCGCTTGTTTGGTGGTTCCTTGTTGCAGAAGATTTCCAACCGGTCTAGATTGCTAAAAATTCTGTCTATTCGTGCTTGAATTTCATTTTCTACCACTACAGAGGGAGGAAGAAAGTCAGTAGTTCTTTTGCTACCTTAACCTGCACAACATTTTCTTTCCAACCCAATCCCTACTTTTGTCTATGTTGGTCAAGTTGACATCATCAGCCATTGCTTAAAAAGATCCCGATCTGCTGCAGCCCGTTTTTTATATCTACTTTGTTCCTCTCTTCATATGAGAAGCAAAGAAGCTAGGAAGTCAAAATAAACATAGTTTCATATTACCAAAGGACCAGGAACTTACTTTCTTTCTTTCTTTCTTTCTTTATTGATTGATTGATTGATTGATTAAATTTATATCACCGCCCATCTCCCCCAATGGGGGACTCTGGGCAGTTTACAATAAAATAACACTAAAAACATAACCACCTAAAATTACCATTAAAATATACATAAAAGCAAATGTAAAATCCAACTAGAGATGGAACACAATCACTAAGAGGTGCTATGGCGCCAGCCATCATTACTATTAGTAAAGGTACCCAAACAGGACTGGATTCAGAAATCAATTTTAAACCATGACAGGTCTGTTTGGAACATATTAGTCCCACATAGTACTACAGTTCACACACAGTGAAAAGCTGTGCTTAACTGTACTCTCCTGGCCAGTTACTGACTCTGTGCAGACAGAAGTTCAAATTCAATTACTACTCAAAAAGGATGTTCCCTGTCTCCTTTTACCTTTAACTTGGGATTGGAACCTCTGACTTGTTTAATCACACAGACAAAATGTGGGGTTTCACAGAGCAAGAACTAAACACATGTTGTTGTTATGCACAGATGATATTTTAGGCCTTTTTAATAATTATTAAAGATCTTTACCATATCTGTAAAAGTCATACAGCAATAAATATTCTGGAAATACAATACATTGGAATAAATGTAATATCCTGGCAACTGGTAATAGGATATCTATGGAAGTGTGTAAAAATTAGGACTTGTTTACTGTTCTGATTTTATTCACAATTTATCTGAATTAGCATCAATTGCCAACACCTTTTTTGTAATAATCTATAAATTAAAGTGTGTTTCCAAAGGACAACAGGCTAACAGGAATATAAGAACGCTACTACTCGTGACTTTTTCTGATCTATTTTTTACTGAATTCAACAAAGGGATCCTCAGATACATATGAGAGGGCAAACTGCTTGTGGCATTAGACTAAGCCAATAGATAAGTTACTTTTATACACCAATTACTCACAGTGAACAGACTCCTTGTCTGAGGTTTCCAGACGGCCCATGTACGATTGGACCTCATGGATTTGCCTGTTGAAAAGGAGATAGGAAAGCAGGAGATCCATTAACTACTCCAAAAGAAAAAGTGGATTTTTCAAGAATGGGCACTGATGCATAGAGCAAAAGGGTCTCTGCAAATGAATCCCTGGTTCAACTAAACAAATATTATGGTAAACTGCACATGCTTCACCACACTACTTAATATTGATACATTACTTTAAGTAAGTGCTAAAGGGCTTTCCAGAAGGGCTTGGATAAGCTTCTTATACAATCTTAATGCAGGATTATAAACAGCCATTTGTCTCCCCAATTATAGAGGCTAACTACCCTCTGCAGATGACCAAGAAAGGGTTACAAACATTGGTTCTTTTCACATCAGACGTAAGCAACATAGCTATGCGAAGCAGCTTTTTTTTAAAGATCAGTCTACCAACTATCACTGCCTTACTTGCAAAGCTGAGATGACAGAGTTGTAGAATAGAGAATATCTGTTGATGTTTTTTTCCCATAATTCCCCCTCTCCTTTTTTTATTTTCATGGTGTTTTATTTTCACCATTTTTAAAAAATTCATGGTGTTCTGAATTGTCATGAGTCAAATAAGGCAATTGGAAAGAATAAATCAAGCAAATACAAAATCAGCACTTAGTCTTCCACATACTAACCTTTTATGCTCCCCTACTCCATCTAATTCTCCTACCCCTCCTTTCAGATTCTTACAGACTTTTATATATACTTTCTGTTTTAGTATCTTCTAGCTGTTCATAATTTCTTTTAGACTCCGATGTATCTTCTATGCTTTTTAATTGACCGTACCCCACCCTCTTTATATATTATATATTATATTATATTATATTATATTATATATTATATTATATTATATTATATTATATTATATATTATATTATATTATATTATATTATATTATATTATATATTATATTATATTATATTATATTATATTATATTATATATATTATATTAATTATATTATTATATACAGTATATATATATATATACAGTATATATGTCATGAGCACTGATGGTGAGCAGGAGGGGGCCCCTATCCAGGGGGGAAAACGCATGCGTAGTAGTGAGGAGTTGATCAGCCATTCAGAGAGACACAGAACAGACCCGCCTTGACTTCTGGGGTTTATCTGTCTGGGCTTTCTCACGCTTCTTCAGTTTGTTAGGATTTTCTATCTAACGTAGCAGTGATAAAACACTAGAGACTTATTCCTCGTCTCAGCGTGGTTCCTGCTTATTAGGACCATATATATATATGTATGTATGTATGTATGTATGTATATATATAGTGTGTGTGTGTGTATGTGTGTATATAAAAATAAAGAGTTGATTTGATAAAATCAGCATTGTAGTTAATATGTTTCAGGTGACTCTTCCAAAGAAACAAATATACACCTGTGTGAACAAGCCTGACTAAACCTTAAATCAGTCTTCCTCAAAACTTGTGCACTCCAGGTATATTTGGATGAAACTAGATAAATAAACACTGGTCTAAACAGTCTTATGGGAAAATGTTGAGTTGTCTTGAAATATTTAGTATTCTTAAAAAACAAATTTCAACCCAATCTTTAATTTGCTTGAATATAACACTTCACCCTCAATTTGTTTTATTTTAATATTTCAATTTACCTATTTTAGCTACTAGAAAAAAATAATTAATTTAGGTACAGGGGACTTTCTGCTTCAAGAAGTTTGTAGGACTTTCTTATTCCTGGCAAGATGGCCATCCAAAGGTTGATATATCACAGCTGTCCCTGTGCTTTTCTAGTTTGTCTTAAACTGGGTGATGTGATGCTCCCATCAATTAATTATCTGGCACATTTCCTAAGGATCAACTCCAAAACAAACAATGGGAATGAAATGGTGGGAAGAGCTCAGCCTTGCCCACTGGAAAACCTGTTTTGGAAACAGACCATATCAGGCCAGAGGCACAGAAAAAGCAACAGGACACTGGAGATCCAGCAGAGGAAGGAGGGGAAGAATGCTCTGCCCCATGGCATCTCCTGGAAACAGATGTGTGGCATAGGAAAGATTGTGTCACACCAGCTGAGAGACAAAAGGCAATTAAAAGTTAGAGCACTGATGTGAAGACAGGGGGGTGGGTGGTATTCTTGTTTTCCTCCCCCCAATTGAAAATGCAAAAAGGAAGAATTACGGAATATTTTGCCATGTGTTTCATTTTAAATCATACATAAAATGGATAGATATGAAAGGAATTTGTCTATATTTGAAAATACATCACATCAAGGAATAGGTAACGTATGAAAAAACAAGGACACTTTAACATAACAACCTTTAGTTTTCAGAAATTCATGAAAATGATAGAAATAAATAGAAGAGGAGGAAAAGGAAGAGAAACTGTTGATAATTTAGATTCAGAAATTGAAATGATTAAACATTTGACTGCAAAATGTATATTCTGGACCTTGGTTCCCATTCTTTTTAATTTTTAAATCAAAACTTTCTGTATCCATTTGATAAAGGGGAAAACACAACCTAGAATATAAAAATGCCTTTCTTCACTACAATATGGGACGCGGTGGCGCTGCGGGTTAAACCGCTGAGCTGTCGATCGGAAGGTCGGCGGTTCGAAACCGCGCGGCGGGGTGAGCTCCCGTTGCTCGTCCCAGCTTCTGCACACCAAGCAGTTCGAAAACATGCAAATGTGAGTAGATTAATTGGTACCGCTTCGGCGGGAAGGTAACGGCGTTCCGTGAGTCATGCTGGCCACATGACCTGGAAGTGTCCTATGGACAACGCCGGCTCCAAGGCTTTGAAACGGAGATGAGCACCGCCCCCTAGAGTCGGACACGACTGGACTTTACGTCAAGGGAAACCTTTACCTTTACCTTTACTCACTACAATAGTTACTTTTTTTTTCAACATTAGGAGAGGTAGGCTTGCAAACAGTTAAGAGATGCTACTTTCCTTAAAGTTCAGCACTTATAGCCCCATTTATCATGGGGGTCATACATAAGCAATTACTGTTGAATATTGGATGCTTTATTTTGTACTGATGAATGCTGTACCCTGCTGAGAGTCTCAACTGTGACGTGGATAAATCCAATCAATCAATAAATCCAAGCTGACTTTACCAAGTCATGAAACAAGCACCAGAACTATTTAATCTTCGCTGCAGAGACTCAGCTAATATCTGATGCTGATTTCAGTAATACATATTGTATGATTGTTTTTATATTACTCTTACTTTATTTTCTTATTTTAAGACACAGTTAAATCATATCTCAATAAAATAATCCTTTAAAAGTATACAAGAGAAAACAAAACATGTTTCTACACATTTTTTTAGGATATGCTAATAAAAGATCTAAAAATACACCAAACCAAATTAGTGAAGAAAAACCAAGCTCTGTCAGGGTTGTATCTCAAAACTACAGGACACTGACACAGAATAGTCTTTTAATCAGTATGCAGAGGTATCGTTTTAATCCTCTCAAAATCAAACAGCCTAAGAGTGGGCAATCAGAACTTGGTTTAAAGTTAGTACTAGTTCTTGGATTGCAGAAATGGCAAAGACTACATTTAGACAAGAAGATAATAAGAGATTATAGCTAAAATGAACTCATGTAGTTGGCCTGTTGGCCTTCTTTCTGCCACAGTTAATATGCTGCTGGATTGTTTCAGCCTTTCACCTGCCTGTCAATTTCTTTCCCTTTCAAAGCAGAATCAGACTTGTCAAACTTTAGGACACTAGTTTCACAAGAGAGCCATATGTGAAGTCATGTGCAATACAACACGAGGGAAGTTCGTACCTTGGTTCAAGTTATACAGTTGGACCAGGGAGACCAAAGTTCAGCTCAGCTTATAATCTTACTGATATATCATTGGTCTTACGGATACAGCATTCACTCTGTTTCAGTCTCAGTTTCCTAGTATCAGAAGTAGACTATCTATCTTGGTGTCTTACACGGATGAAGAGACAAAGTGTGAGGCCTTTTACACCTGAAATTCTTATAATTATCAAGTTTCTTCCAATGAAAAGTCAGAGAGAAATAGTCTTCTTCACTTTCTCAGTTACAAATTTTCACATAGTTTTCCTATACCTACTCCAGCTTATTGCAAAGGCACTCCTTGCAATATATATTTACACCTTCACCTCCTTATTTAAGCACTGTATCTCTGAAATTACCAATTAATGCCAAACTTTAGAACAGAACAGGCATTTTAAATGTACTGAGGTTTGAACAAACAGATCATATTCTCTAACTCTATCCTAAGCATTTTGTTCCACATTTTGTTTAATGTTTTGCCATAGGGAAATAATGGAAATTCAAAACAAATCTTTGTGTCTTTTTCATCCTAGGGCCACAAAAGTAATCCATGCCAAGTGAAATTTGCTATATAGTCTACAGAAAAATTGACCAAAGGGATAATTGAAATAATATAAAGTTCCCAAATTGGAGATCACTGATAATAAAAAAATATTGTCAGTGTGTGGCTACTGTGAAAAATGCAAATTTCATGATGGAGACCTTTAGGAAAAGAACTGAAAAACTACCACCCTCCTCCCATTAAATACTAATTTACTTAATTCTGGGTGCCTCAGCAATATTATTTTATCTATGATGATAATTTTTTTCAAAATCTTTAACTATCTTAAGGGTCAAAACCCCACACAAAGAGCTCTGTAGAATATCATAATAACTAAGAAAACATGATTTTTTTAAAAAATGAGGAATCATAAAAATAGGGATCACCAGGCTAGAAACCAGGAGACCATCAGTTCTAGTTCCGCCCTAGGCATGAAAGCCAGCTGGGTGACTTTGGGCCAGTCACTCTCTTTCAGCCCAACTCTCCTCCCAGGGTTGCTGTTGTGGGGAAAATAGGAGGAGGAAGGAGTATTAGGTATGTTCACCACCTTGAGTTATTTATAAAAATAATAAAGGCAGGATTTTAAAAAATCTTTAAAAAGAAGCCCTGTGATGCTCAAACAAAGCAATACTTCAATTGCTACTTCCAGAACTTCAACTGAAAATTCTCAGCACATTAGGCTGAAACACCCAACTTTGCTGTAACTAGAGCTTATGACTTCTGTTTCAAAAGCATTAGAAATCCGATGACCAAATATTACTTTTATGAATTATTTCTCACTCCAGGGTAGCTCCTTATCATTATTGTTCAACTGTTTGACTGAACGTATTGTTTGACTATATTGTGCTGTTCCACTGTAACAGCATGAAACTCATCAAAGCTACCCTCCCTACAGCAAACTGAGTTTTATTCCAATTATTAGACAAAGTCGAGTTAAGCAAGTATTCTCTTATTGGATAGCCAAGGATGATTAAACAAGACACCATTTATTCAAACTGAAATCCTTTTTCTGCCATAAATTCACTAGCTGGCTTTCAGGGAGCTGTTCTTGTTTAGCTTCTTATCCAGAATGTTTTTTTTCCCCTAAAAGCGGGAAGAAGCAAGGGCCCTCCCAGTTTTGAACTACTGTACTTCAATCATAACCCCAGAGAGCACACGGCGAATGGGAAGGGATACTGAGAGGTGCAGTCAACAACATATGGAAGGCCCTGAGTCCCCATTCCTACTGGGAAGCCTGCAGGATCATGGAGATGAGACTTACGTAAACGCTAAAGAGGTACAAGAGGATGGCTACTGGCACTACTGGCGCTGGTGCCTCCTCGCAATTGTCTTCGTTTGCCTTCCGTTCCCCGCCTCCCACTCCTTCCCCGCCACAAGCCTTCCTTTCTCTTCCCTATTTATTTCCGCGTTCTTCCCATATTTGCCCCTCGCACACCCACTTGTTGGTCTGGTGATAAAGCGCCTCCATGCCAACTGTTCGTCCACCCGGTCTGGACCATCGGGACGCCTCTTTACACGTCAGCCAGTTCGAGGCCGGCACTTCCGGCTTCCTGTGGAGCGAAGCCCCCGGATGATGTCACGCATCCACAGCCGGCTGTCTTCGCTCTTGCCTGAGCGACATTTGCTATTGACTAGCGCGGCAGATCTGAGCTGCTGATGTTATAAGTGGCATTTCGACTTGTGTTGGTTTATGGGAGTGTGGCTTGTAATGCCGCCAGATCTCAATAAAGTTTAGTCGATGCGGCATTTTGCATCTTAAATTGGTATTAAGTTATACTGATAAGCAGGGGTTGCTTAACTTTCTTTCTTGGGATCTTCTCCCGGTTCCCTTTCCCTATAAATAACACTAGTCGGGCGCACCGCATTTGCGATAGACTCGGTTTCACTGGACTCGTATTTACCCTAATTGAAACTTTCCTGCCCATCGCTCCCGGCTAATAACTTAGGACGACGTTGTTGTTGTTGCTGCTGCTGCTGCTGCTGTTGTTATGGGACCAGATACTCCCAGAATTCCCCCACTGCTGGCTGGGGAATTCTGGGAGTTGAAGTCGACACATGTTAAAGTTGTCAAGGTTTAGAAACCCTGCTGTAGAGGGAGGCTAGAGACTAGCTTTTTGCCCTCTGTGGTGACAACCCTTCATTTGTTAATGGGAAAATCCTGCTAACCCTTTCGGTGGTAGTAGAGGAAATAGGAAGACAACTAACTCAAGCAATCTGGAGCTGGGGCAGCACATTTTATGACAGTCTCCTTGGGGGATCTTGATAGGGGTTGTTGAAGAGTTTATTTCATTTGTGGTGTAGTGAACACACTTTGCCTAGGAAAAAGGTGCTGAGAACCCTTTTCATGCAGTGCTTAGTGAATGGCTGCTTTTGAGGGAAAAATGGACCTGAGCCAGGGTGTAAGATCATTTTTATGTTCACGATTCCCAAACCTCAAATTGGGTAATTTGGAAATTACTTTTGAAAATCTGAAGGTAATTGCTTTCAGGAAATGCACGACCTTTGGCTGCTAATAGAGTAAGGAGAAACATGCTTCTAATTATTCAGGCATAGGTCAAACCAAGGCCTTTGCAAATTTTACAGGAAATTACTTTTCTATTAATGGAACTAACTCTGCATTCTTTATCCATCCCCCTCTCAACCTATTCCATTCTTTTCTCGCCTCACCTGGGGCCAGAGGACTTCAGAACGGATGTTCTGACCTGGTAAAAGCATTCCAGCAAAACCCTGTGATTTACTCAAGCCTATTTGACACATTGGACTATAAACTATATGCACAGTCTCACTTCACACAATACACTAAGCTAAAATGTTTGCAGGTTCAGTTGCATGTGGACACAATCAGTTTGTCTTTTTCTCCTTAACTTTTTGAATGTGTATATGTACATGTGTTAAATAAACAAAATTAAAAAACAGATACAGCAACGGGAAGTTTACAAATGGATAATTATATCTGAATTCCATCTCCCTGCCCCCCACCCCAATTAAATTAGATTTGAGACACGATAATCACACAAAAATATTGTCATTTTGGTTCCATGTTTTGAGGATTCCATGGCAGTACTGGTTGTCCTGAACATTAGCTCAGCTGACCCCTATCACCAAGCCAATAAGCCTGCAGAATGTATTTATTTCTAGTGAGAAGATGGTGCACTATTGAACCAAGATATTGTTGTTCAAACATTTACTTCTTTCCTGGGCCATCACTGCTGCATTGTATGTATACAGCCTATACATAAACTGGTGCTGATGATACTCAGCTGTGCATCAGGTGGCAGCTGTGGCCAGGAGGGCTTTTGCACAACTTCATGTTGTGTGTCAATTGCACCCCTTTCTGGATCAGGAGGCACTGCACATAGTCACTCATGCTTTGGTCACCTCCCAAGTGGATTACTGCTGTGCATTCTATGTGGGGCTGCCTCTGAAGAACATCCAAAAGTTGCAGTTGGTCTAGAATGTGGCAGCGGTACAAACAATTATGGCTGTACCTTAGTATGCCCATGTTACATCTTTGCTTCATGAACTGTGACTGGTTCTCAATAGGATTCTGGCTACAATGCAAGATGCTTGTTGTCACTTACAAAGCTCTTCATGGCATGATGCCAGGATATTTGAGGGAATGCTTCTCTCTGATTGTGTCTACCCACTCCATCAGGTCTGGCAGAAGGGGCATGCTTCAGGTCCCGTTGACTAGAAAATGTCATCTAGCAGGCCCCAGGAAGTATGCCTTTTTTATGGCAATGCCAGCCTGCTGGAATTTAATTTGCCCCAACCCTGCTGGCCTTTCTAAAAGCCCTTAAAACCTGGCTGTTCTCCCAGGCAGGGGAGTTGGGAGGTTAGATGAGCCCATTGAGTTCTGTAAATTTATTGTTGATGTATTTATCCCTGGTTGGCATTCTTCATTCTTCTGATTTTATTATGTGTTTTTTATCATTTCTGTTACTTGTTATTATATTGATGTTTTAATCATGTTCATTTTACAGAGTCATTTTGCAAGATGGGCAGCCATATAAATCAAATTAAATAAATGAACAAACACAAATAGTTGTATTTTAAAGGTACAATACAATGATCCTGTCACTTAAGTGGGGTTTCATTATTTATTTATCTTACACTACTTACAACTCACACCAATCTCAAAAGACTCTGGGCAGTATACAACATCAAACAAAGAGAACATAAAATAATAACTAAATCAAAATCAATATCAAAAATCAACCACAAAAGAAAATGAAATTAAAAGCTAAGATAGATGCCTGCAGTCAGTCAGCTGGGACCAAAAGCAGGTTGAAATAAAACAGCTTTAACTTGTTTACGGAATTGCAACAAGATTGGAGCTGCATGTATTTCTGGGAGGAGAGTATTTCACAAGGTGGTGGCTACTTCAGAAAAGGCCTGCCATCTCACCCAGCTCCTTCACACCTCATGGGAACTTTCAGCAGGCCTTCTCTCCATAACGGACCAGATGGCAGGTTCAATTCTGGCAAGATGCTACTTGAATACACTGGTACAATGCTATGTAGGACATTAACCATTAAGACCAAAACTCTGAACTGGGCCAAGAAGCCTACTGGTAACCAGTGCAGCAACTTTAATATAGATATAATTCTATATTGATGGGTTTCTCCTGCTAATAGTCTTGCTGACGCATTTTGCACCAGCTGCAGCTCCTGAATCATTCCCACATAGAGCATGTATCAGTAGTCCAATCAGGTCATGAACAAGGCATGATTTACTAAAGTCAAGGCATGCTGGTCCAGGTAGGATTGTAACTGATACACCAACTGAAGCCCCTTTAGCTGCAATTTCCACCTGCTGTTTAAGCAGGAATCATGAATCCGGGAGAACCCCAAGTCACCAGCCATCTCCTTCAGGAGAAGCATGACCCCCAGCAGAGTGACTGTTGGGACTGGTAAAAGGTAAGTGCCTATGTGTCTAGGTACTCCTAATAACTCTGCCTTAGTAGGATTTAGTATGAGCTTGTTTCACCCCATCCAGATCCTCACTTCCTCCATGTTCAAGTGATCTACAGTATCACTGGCTCAGGCTGGTTTGAGGATATATAATTGACATCTCCTCCAGAACTGACAGATGACCTCTCCATGGGGTTTCATGTGACTGTTAACCCACATGGACTGAGCCCTGTGGGACCCTACACCGGAGCTCCCATAGAATGAAGCATATCCCCACCAAGATCATTCACTGGAACTGCTCTTTCAGGTAGGAGCAGAACCACTGTAAAACATGGCTCCAACTCCCAGCCCTGTAGATGGTCTAGAAGGACATCGTGCCCAATGATATTGAACACCACCAAAAAGTGCAATAAGACAAAAGGTGGCATACTTCCCCCCATCTAAGTCTCTACGAAGGTCATCTACCAGAGCGACCAATGCCTGTCCTGGGCCTGGGCCTGAATCCTAACTGAAAAGGATCCAGGTAATCCACATCCTCTAGGATCCTCTGTAGCTGATTCTCCATCATCTTCTCAACAACTTTCTCTAAAAGGAAAAGTTGCAAACCGGGCAAAAGTTACATTATTGCTGCCCAGCTAGCTCACAAAAGAAATAAAGGTTGCCTATAGCCAAGATTATAGCAAACATGATTTGCCTACCTAATCAATGCCCCAAATCGTGAAAGACGTTTATATTTGCAGGGATTGCAGTGCTCTTCTATTCTCAGTACGAAGGACTTCCCGATATAAGAGAAAAAGAAAAATGAAAAAAAAAATAGCAAGATTACAAATGATGACAATTTATGTGGAACTTCTTCCTAAGTAAAATGCAAAAAATTATACCTGGCAATTCCATAATAAATGTCAAAGAAGCTTTGGGGTCTCTAGTAATGCAGAACACTGGGGCCAACATGGTTAACTGGTACTGACCACAGAGAACATATTGCTCCAGTGCTAAAGGTCCTTGGCAGCTCTCAAGTTTGTTTGGAAACTCAATTTAAGAGTGACAATTTTGACTTTTAAAGCCATATGCAGCCTGGGGGTGTGGTATATTTAAAAGCCTGTTCTCCACATGAACCTGTGTGCCAATTATGATAATCTTCAGAATCCTTTCTCCACGAACTTCTATCTTCTGAGGTCAGGCCGGTTACCTGACAGAGGTCACTTTCTGATGTGTTGCCAGCCTGAGGTGTTCTTTTTCTAGATACTTACACCTGGCAACATCTGTTATATCTTAAGTAGCAGGCATTGAAGGAGGTAAAGTATTGGGCAGACAGCAAAGGAATGGGGAAAAAACAGATGCTAGGGAAGCATTAAAAAGAGAGATGTGAGAATCATAGAGGCTGGTTTGTGTGAGATCTTGTGGTCTGACCAGATGAATGAAAGAGGAACAGATGAATTTGCTGTTTAGAGGAAGTCTACACTTCTTCCAAAATAATTTACTTTTAAAATGAGAGGATTGCTTTAGTTTTTCTGAAAATACAATGATAGAGCCAGGTGATTCTCCCCCCCCCCCCTGCAATTTTCCTTTGAGGGATGCTTCCTTAAATTGAGAATCATCTTATTTTTACATAAATATGGGTATCAGTCCAAATCTGAGTCTTACACTGGCTACTATGCCTTTGCTCATGAGAAATAATAGTTCTGTTCTATTTAGGTTTGGTCCAATGCCAAAGGTACTGTGTTAGGTTTGGGGCACTGCTGTTTAAGAATATGAGCCAGCTGGAACATGCTCAGAGGAGGATAAAAAGATTGTGAGGGGATGGAGATAAAGTTCTCTGAGGAAGGGATAAACAAATAAAATATGTTCAGAGGAAGTGAAAAGGTGGTCATATTCAGGTATCTGAATAGCTGTCATGTACTCTATGTTTCAAATGTGTTTCCTGTCTCTGCTGTTGGGGGGGTCCAAAACAACAGGTTCAAAAGCCAAGAAAAAGGATTGGCCTGATATTCTCTAGATACTCATTCCTAACAAAGTGTTCAAACAATCAAAACAGTCCCTATATACATGGACATCACCTGATGATACACAGAAATCAAATTAACTATATTATTGGTACAAGGAGGTGGAAGAGCTCAGATATAACAGCAAAGCCAAGGCCAGGAGCTAGATCTGTGGAACAGATCACGCACTGCTCATGTGCAAGTTCCAATTTAAACAAAAGTAGAACAACAAAACTAACCAGTTTCTATGATATGATCTGGAGCATATGCCCACCATTCTCAAGGAATAGCTTTAAAGTTTAAAGTCCTGAACTTTATTGAGCAAGAACCAGAGGAACTGTGGAATTAACTTAAAGAAGTTGTTAAAGACAAATGTGAAAAGAGACTGCCAAAGATCCCAAAACAGAAGAAAGCAAACTGGATATCAGAACAAACTGTGGAAATTGCCCAGAAGAGAAGAGAAGCCGAAGCCAAGAAAGACCGAGATCTCAGGAAGGATCAAAGAAATCAAAGAATTTCGAGTACAGTACAGATGGAGCATGGCAAAACAGACTGGTACCAGGTTGGCAAAGGAGTGAAACAAGACTCTCCCCTCACTGTATGTGTTCAATTTATATATTGAGGGAAGCTGGATTGGAAGAAGATGAGTGTGGTTTTAAAATTGGAGGAAGAAACGTCAATAACCTGCGCTATGTTGATGACACTACTCTGACAGCCCAAAATGCAAATGATCTGCAAGCCCTAGTAATGAAAGTCAATGAACACAGTGGAAAAACTGGGACTAAAATTAAATATAAAGATCAACTGAATAACAACAAGTGCAGCAACCAGCCTTAGAACTGACAATGATAGGATAGGATAGGATAGGATAGGATAGGATAGGATAGAATAGAATAGAATAGAATAGAATAGAATAGAATAGAATAGAATAGAATAGAATAGAATAGAATGAGATGAGGGTAATTGGAGCTCACTGCAGGGCATCCCAAGGGGATGTTTGTTTTTGTTTGATCATTTTACTGTTTTTATTGTTTTATGGTTGTGTTATAATTACTGGTTTCACTGTAGTTGTGAGCCGCCCAGAGTTGTTTAAGATGGGCAGCCATATACATCTTTTAAATAAATGAATAAATAAATAATAAAATAAAATGAAGATATTGAAGTGGTGGATACTTCTGCCTTTTAGGATTAATTATCAACAGTAAAGAAACCAGAGTTCAAGAAATATGCTGCAGATTAGCACTTGGCAGAGTAGCAAGAAAGGCCTTGGAAAAGGTAGTCAGATGTTGCGATATGTCTCAACTTACAAAGATCAGAATCATGCAGGGAATTATTTTCCCTGTGACACTTTATGGAAGCAAAAGATGGATGTTGAAGAAACAAGATAGGAAGAGTATTGATGCTTTAGAACTTCAGTGTTGGAGAAAACTCCTGAGAATACAATGGATGGCCAAGAAAACAAAAATAAATGTATAATTGAACAAATCAACCCAGCATTCTTACTTGAGGCACAAATGAGCAGGCTCAAATGATCATACTTTGGACACATTATGGAGAGACCTAGCTCTTTGGGAAAGGTGAAAGGAATGCTGGGAAGGGTGGAAGGAAAGAGAAGAAGAGGACAACCAGAAACAAGGTGGATGAACTCAGTTACAGTGATGGGTGCACCATTGGAAGACCTGAAGGACCAGGTTGGGGACAGATCCTTCTGGAGAAAATCTATCTATATGGTGACTAAGAGTCGACTGGCTTGATAGCATATAATCAATCAATCAACCTCCAGATGCACTGGGACGTAAAAAATTGTAAGTAAGATTGTAAGATTTCCTGCATCAGCATGAAGCCGGACTAGAACTCTGAAGCACCTTCCATTCTGATTCAGCTACAGACCTCACAGGCTTTTGGTCAATTAGAAATGAAGATAGATTTGGGCAATCAAAAGAAAAAATGCAGTGCGGGGCCATGGGGTCCTGGTCACCATCTCTTCTCCAAATCCTAACTCTTCCCCATCTGCGTTAAGAATAGAGTAATAGTGGCCAACCTTATAGCACTGCTTGCCAGTGTTAGAAAAACAGAATTCAGAAACATCTGCAAACTTTAATGCAACTTTATCACTAGTACTATACATTAATCTATGTATGAATACATAGTCATCTCCTGTAGAGACTATTGCAATGCACTGTACATGGGGCTATCCTTGAAGAGTATCCAGAAGCTATGAGTGGTCCAAAATGCAGCCACATGAGCAATTTTGGGTGCCCCAGGGTGGCACATGTAACACCTTTGCTGTGGGAGCTGAATTGGGTGCCAGTATGCTTCTGAGTTCAGTTCAAGGTGTTGGGTATCACCTTTAAAGACCTACATGGCATGGGTCCAGGTTACCTGAGGGACTGCCTCACCCCCATTACATCAACCCGTCCCACCCTGTCAGGCAGAGGGGGCATGTTACGGGTCCCATCGCTGAAAGAATGTCATCTGGCGGGTCCCAGGAAGAGGGCCTTCTCTGCCATTGCCCCCGCCCTATGGAATACTCTTCCTCCAGAAGTGAGGTGAGCCCCCACTCTCCCAGCCTTCCAGAAAGGAGTAAAGATCTGGCTCTGCCATCTCGCATGGGGTGTGAAGAGGGGTGACCAACCCTGGGGGTGGTTGGCACCCTAAAGACACTCCTCGGAAATTAAATTAAGAACCTTTTACCATCCACCTCTTAGAACATATTATTTATTAAGAAGACTGTTTTTATTGCACTGTTTTATTGTTTTATTGTATTTTAATTAATGTTTTATTCCTATTTTATGTAAACTGCCCAGAGTCGCTCTCTGAGTGAGATGGGTGGGGAATAAATTTGATATATACTATATCCAGTTCAAGGTGTTGGTTATCACCTTTAAAGCCCTACATGGCATGGGACCAGGTTACTTGAGGGGCCGCCTCATTCCCTTAACACTGACCCGCCCCACCCGGTCATGCAGAGAGGGCATGCTACGAAACCCACCGGTAAAGGAATTCCACCTGGCGGGGTCCAGGAGGTGGGCCTTCTCTGCAGTGGCACCCGCCCTCTGGAATATTCTTCCCCCAGAGGTGAGACAGGCCCATTCGCTCCCAGACTTCTGGAAGAACCTAAAAACCTGGTTCTGCTGCCTCGCTTGGGGTGGGAGGGGCACCAGTTCATCCTGGGGGTGGCTATTATAGATCTCTCCCCGACAAACAAGATCTGTGCTGCTGGATTTTATATTTTATATTTATTTTATTTTTATAGAGTTATTTATATTGTAATTTATGTGTTTTAATTCTGATTGTAAACCGCCCAGAGTCCCCTTTTCCAGGGAGATGGGTGGCGATGGAAATTTGAAATATAAATAAATAAATAAATATGAATACTATACTATAATAATTCAAGGACTGAACAGTAGCAGGGTGGTCAGCTCGGCTCACTCATCTCTGTGAATCTTCACAGCAAGCGTCCAAATTACAGACCTTTGCTCTCCCGGTGAAAAAGACTAATTGATATTGATGCTTGTGTTCTGATTTTTGCAAACTGAACTTATTTGTTTGTTTAGTCCAGGTGCAGAAACTCATACGTATCTCAGAAAATCTGGGACCAGCCATTTGGCTCAGGTAGCTGACAACAGCCAGGAGTGTGGAGGGGTGAGTTTGGAAGGGGTGGTGTGGGGGGAATGTTCTGTTTGAGGAAAAGCTATTGTATTGTAAACAGGATAGAGAGAGACGGAGACGATCACTTAAGGCTTGTCTGATATGTCCCCGGGTCATTCTGCAGGATCTCCCACAGCAGTATTTGATGGAGAAAAAGCATGGGCCATTAGCAGATCTTGTTAACTTTTGAGGGCAAAGGTGACAGTTTCCTTGGTCTGAGTGATCTGCAGATGTGAATTCAGCAGAACCCACGACGTGGTTTTCCACTGGACTTTGCCAGGACAAGAGCTACCCAACCTTGAGTTCTTTGGTCTAACTACCCCCCCACCAACCTTTTACTATTCAACACCTGCAAGCCTACAGTACATACTCCTTTGTCTCATCTTCTCTGCTGTCCAGAACTCTTAACAGCAGAGGGATTCTCATGTGCGTATTATTTTTAAATATATCAAATGTGATTTCTTCATCAGAGCATATCAGAATTGCCATGTTGGATCATCTAAACTGAGAGGGACCCCAACACTTCCCAATCTTCTCCTCTTCCCCTGGTCCAAAATGGATCCACCCTTGAAGAGCAATTGCCAGCAACTGCTTTCCATGGAGCAAAATTCTTTTCTCTTGTGACAGGAAGCAGGCCTTCTTTTTCAATCCTGTTTCTCGGGTTTCATCTCAGCAGGTAGCAACATTGGTTGATCTTGGCTTGGTGTAGAAGCTAAGCAACCTTGCAGCTTAGCTAGTACTTGAATGGGAGACCACCAAGTAATCCCATGGACTGAAAGAGAGCAACAATAAGCCACTTCTTACTGTTGCCAAGAGAGCAACCTGAATGCATCCTCATGGTCACCAGGAATCAAGCTCAGCTTGAGGGCATCTTTACTATTTCCAGCTCTATCAATATCAGCAGAACATCCTTTTTTCCCCTCTTGTGACTAGAAATATCTGCTTCAAATGTCAGTTTGAAAAAAGATGAAACAGAACAAAGTACTCTGTGTTCCTTATTATCCTGCTTTATCAACTTAAATTCTTAAGGCCACTGTACATAATATAAACCCCACTGAAAAGATATTCAGACAAATCCATTCAAATTTTTTTTTAAAAAAAAATTAAGTTTAAGTTTTTTAAGTTTAAGAGCCAATTTGGTCTAGTGGTTAAGGCACCAGGCTGGAAACCAGGAGACTGTGAGTTCTAGTCCTGCCTTAGGCATGAAAAACTGGCTGGGTGGCTTTGGGCCAGTCACTCTCTCTCAGGCCACCCCACCCCACAGGGTTGTTGTTGTGGGGAAAATAGGAAGAGGAAGGAGTATTAGATAGATTCCCTGCCTTGAATTATAAAAAAAAATAATAAAGGCAGGATAAAAATCTAAAAAAAATGTAACAAATAAAAAAGAAATGAACGATAAGCAAGCCAGCCAGCAAGGGATCACCATTTAATTTTCCTTAACTCTCAAAAATGCACAAGTATTGTTGTGATTTGGCAAGTTTCCTTTCATGATCAAATGCTCAGGAAAACTTGGATTTTCCACCAAACGTTTTGTAGGATATGAAAATTTTGTAAGATATGAATCCGGCATAGGATTGCTCCTCCGGAATATAATTCAGACACATGCAACATTTATTCCTCAAATGTCTAGAAGCAAGCAGGCTTTCTTAACACCAATAATTTTATTGGCTTTGTTTTTGTTTTTCATGAAGAGCAGAGGTGGGCTGGGCCTAAGGGGATAGGAGAGGAATGAGCCCTTTCAGTCTCTAAGTGCTAGACGGATGCTCCTCACTTGGCTGGTCTCCCTTCAGGCCACGTTGGGGCCGGTCTGTCCGAAGGTTGACAGATTCACTCTTACACAAGCCAGAGCTCGGCTTTCAGGGGCAATGGAGGAAAAAGACAAGCCCCAGAGGTCCTCCGACAGAAAGTCCTCCCAAGGATGGGCAGCTTGTAAGATCCCAGGTCCTTCTAAAAAAATCTGTGTTTTTTAAAAGCATGCGTACAGTCTCTCCCATCCCTTGCATTTTAGGGGACTACCTTTCACAGAGCTGGGGAGAGGAATGACAATGCCCTGCAGGTAAACATAGTTTTCTTACCTTACCACTGCTATGTGGGAGGCCTCCAAATATCCCTTGAAAGGTTTTAACATAGGAATGTAGCATAGGACTATACTAAATAAGAAGAAACTTCTGTTGCCCAAGAGGAACAAAAGGGAAAACTTTGAAAAGAGGAATGGATAAGATTTGGTTTGGTCTATTGCATTAATTTATTATATGTCTTTTATTGGTGATTGTCAAAAACCCCATTATATTCTAAATTAATATAATGGACCCTGAGTAATAGCCATTTGTGTGGAGCAATAAATATGCTAACAATGAGAGTATGATAGGCCACTGCCTAGCAATAAGAGGATAAGAAAAGCAGTAAGAGGATAAGAGTCAAGATGGAGCAGTCCCAAAGCCTTTATTTAATTTGTTTGTTTGTCTATTTCAGCCTTCTCCTTCCATAATGGCCAGCTAAAGCCCTTTAGGAGGACATGTTCAGCACCCTTCTGTTTGCGTTCCCCAAACATTTCAATATTGGCAGTATTATGTCATCAGGACTAGTCATCCTTGCTAACTTTATCCAACATTAACTGATTCCATCTACTTTTAAAGCTGTCCATGTAGTGGAGAGAGCCCCATGTCTTCTAATAATTTTTCCCAGCATCCTGTTTCCTGTTTCCCTTCACTCGATGTGTGACATGTAACAATAATAATAATAATAATTTATTAAACTTGTATGCCGCCTGACTCTCAACAACTTGGAATATATAGAATCAACACCTGATGAGAGGATTGTTCAGCCAGTTAAGCACAGGGACAGACAGAACATTTGTTTGGCTTGTATCTAATTCAACCTTATTTAATTTCACATTTTTGAATAACATTCACATTTCACTGAAGTTTGCAATGCAGCGTTCCAATTTAAAGTATATATAAAACCACATTTAGGGGAAAGCGTGTGTGATACATTTCTACAAATATTTTATTATATCAAACCAAGTTATAGAAAAGGAAAGAAAAACATATTTGCATACACGTGACTGGATTAAGACAACAATATAATATTACAGAAGAAGAAGAAAAGGAGGAAATCTGAATAATGGTAATAATCATAAGCAAAACAACTCCAACATGTTTGACCAATTTGTTGAAAAGTTCTCTTCTTTGCGCTTTCTCAAAAAGTTTAATCCAATTGTTGGCATACAATACATATTAAGAACCCACTGCTATAAAAGGTAATTGACTGAAAAAATGTAAATGACTGAAAATAATGTGCAAAAATGCTTACAAAATATTTGGCTTGGGCAAAGTTGTACACCAATAACTACATAAAGAGGAGAGCCTTCCAAAATCCAGACATACAGTATTTTTGTGCATTTTTTTTTAATCAAGCTGAAACAGGATGGACCCAATTTCAGACTGGGAAAGGAGACATAGAAAGAAAGCATAATGGACAGATTTGTCCATCTATAATTAAGGATGGATTTTTCATGTCCTGGAGAGAAACAGGGCTGGACCTAATCTTAGGCAGGATGCAGCAGTTGCCACAGAGAGCAGCCAACACTTAGAGATAGGAAGCAGTGGGCATCAACTCCCAGAATTCTCAGTGGCAGCTGTTCACCTGGGAATTCTGGGAATTAAAGATTAATAGCTGGAAGTTTGGGGAAATAATACTAAAGATACCGTCTCAATGGCAATGCTGAACTTAACTGCCAATCCATAGGTTTCTGTTCATTAACGGGGGCAGGGGAGCCATTTTATCATTTGCCTTATGCAGTAAAAGGTCTTGGGCATCCCCTGAAAATCCTAATACATCAGAGATCCTAGGAATCACCCTCAAAAGAGTAGAAACTGAATCTGGAAGGAACTTTCCACAGAGACAGCAAATGCTCTTCTAATTAAACTAGACTTTCTTCCCTCACTTCCCATTCTTTCACTGATAGAAAATCTAGGATGTTCTGGGTTCAATGTTTCAAAACAAGGGAGAATGCTTTAGAACAGATTTATAATAAGCAAATAAAAGAGCATATTACAAATTTAAAATCTGTACACCTAATTAAAACTGCCCCAAGGCTTCAAATGTTACATTTAAAAAATTCAGCATCTTATCGCTCATATAACATGAGCAGGACTATTAGAGAGAGGTCAAAAGTTGAAGACGCAGTATTGAGCCAAGCAATTATTCATTGTAACTTTTGAAATCCACCAACATACCACCATTTTTCTATTAGGTCTCATATTTTTAAAAACCATGTGTGCACATATTGAAATTGAACAGATAAATGTTGTTTTCTCCATCATTGTAACTGAATGCTTGGAAAAGAAGGGGAAAAAAGAACATTAAGTTACTGCCTGGCACAGAATTTTAGCCCAGGGAAGGGAACAATTGGAAATCCTAAACTGCCTTGCTAGACATTTTGTGATGGCCTTTAGGTCTGTTTCAGAATGTTGAAAATAAGCAAATTCCTTCCTCTGGTGTTGCCTCTGGAGATTTTTCAGTGAATTCTTCCCATGCAGAATGCAGCATTTTACCTTTCCTTATAAAAGGTGGGCAACCAAGTCTTTGAAACCTTCTTTATTAATCATATGAAACAGTAATATCTTTTGTAGATCCTAAAGTTCCACTTGAATTTTCATGAACCAAAGTTCTAATATAATGAGCATAAGAACATTTTCACTGTATCCATCCGCTCTCCTTTTAATTTTTTCCCCTAAAGTAAAAAATAGTCCAAATATTTGCCTTTCCTCATACGGAAAGTGCTTCAGATTTTTTTTTTAATTTTTCATTGCTGATTTCTCACCTTTTCCACCTCTTTCTTTTCAAGATAGAAACGAAAACTGTATATAATCCTCCAAATGTGGCCCTACATATGTATTGATATAAAGCAAATACCAAATTCTTTAATATATCATTAAGTGGAAAGATTGAGTATCAGTATCTTGAATAAATAAAATTATGCTTTTGATTGTGTGCAAAACTTCCATTCCTGCCAACTGCGGCTGGAAAAGAGTCCTGTCTGAAACCCTGGAGCATTGGTCTGGTATAAGGGAGTTTCCTATAATTCTGGAAACTCAGACCATGTCTTGCAATTTAGAAGGAATATCACTGATGTGGAAGACTTTTTGTTTTTAAAGTAAACAGCACACTCCCAATCCTTTAAACCTCTTTCTAGGTGGGTGCTGTTCTGTTACAGGATATGCCTGTTAGCCTGTAGCTGATAAAGATCCAGGGGACGAATGGTGGAAGGCTAGGATTAAACAAGAGAGTCCTATATTTCTCCACACCCTTAATGATGCCTAGCCACTAATGAGCATTTAATGACAAGCATAAAATCAGAGAGACAAAACAAATTCTCAAGTGTCTAGGAGCTCTGGATAATTAGGCATGAGTCTGGGATGTCTTGACTGGTTACTGTTGAACCAAAATAAATTAATGAAGTGGGAACAAAAAAAACCCCATCATGAGTCAATCAGATGATAACTTTACCGCTACAGTCAGCTCCTGATTCATAGGCATTGCTGGGATTAAACAAAGTGTGTTTCTTTCACAACAGTAGGGGTACCTCTCTTCTTCACCATGACCGGTGCATGGCTTAAATCTGGATTTCACATGCACTGGATTTTATCTGTCTGGTGGGCACATGAGAAATAGCTTTTGTGACTATATGTGCCCTATAAGAATATTAATATCCACATGTGGCTGATTGCTGGAGTTATATGAGGTAGAGAACTAAATTCTTACTTCCCACCACATACAGAGATGGGTCTCATTCAATCTGTTACATGATCCACAAAACCGCTGGATTTGGGCCCAGAAAAGAATGAGTGTAACTCATCTTTGCACAACAAGCTGGACCCACTTTGGCCCAAACCACGGATAACTAAATTGTTAGGAAATCCATTAGATGAATGAAGGAACTGAATGCAACTGCATTTGACCTTTACTGTGACTGGCTCTGCCTATTTTATTTTGGATGTTTTGTTTTTTAATTAAAACATTTTTAAAAGTTCACAGTGGTCCAGTTGAAGTCTGAACCACAACAGGTAGGCGGGGGAAGACTTAAACTTTCAGCCTACATCTTATTTTCCCATTGGCATTTGGAATATGAAAAGGGAACACAGAATCAAAGTCATTTCAATCATTTCTGTCTCTGCTGGGGGCAGAAAGAGTGGAGTAACATAATCTTCATTTCTGATTCTGGACAACACTCTGGATGTTGTACAACATTCTGAATTTGGATCCTTAATCCACCTTCTGGACTTACATAATACATTAAATCATAAACCAAGACACACAAAATTATCCCATGTTAAACTAAGCAAGTTGAGCATGTTGTGTGAAAGCAGCTCTCATACTTTTATACTGTAACTGCTTTGGTAGAACATTGCATGATGCCAGACCCTGAGTCATGGATAGTGGGCTTCACCCAATGACCAACCTTGGCTAGGAAAAGTGAACTGCCTCCTAATCTGGGTTCAGGTAGTAACCTGGGATTGTTACTGATCTGGTTTAACATGTTGTATGGATATGGCCACTTTTTGACCCTGGGCCAATATAAACAAACCAAACACAGATGATTGTGAAATGGGGTACTTTCCTGAACTAGTTAGAGAAAGGATGGGAAACACATCCCATTAATAATACTGTAATGTATTTTATGAATCGTTGGTTACAGATTTAAATAGCTCAAAGGTGATTAAACAAATTAATAAAGGAAAAGAGACATGCTGCTCTGCCCTGTATCCAAGGGCTTTTCTCCATTTACCTTAACATGGTATAAACATATCCTGGCAAATCTTTTTTTTTTCCTGATGTGTCCTCTTGATGTTCCTTTCATCTGATCCACAGCCCAGGAGTGAGTCAGTCTTGAGTCATTCTTAGCTGAATAAAAGCTGGGATATGCTGTACATCTAATAATTAATCAATAAAGTCATGTTTTCCTCATCATCCTGACACAGTTTTTGCCGCATGGATACAACCTGTTGGACTTCACCCGCCATTCTGGTGGTGACACAATTAGATGACCCCCAGTGGGTGAGATCAGCCCACCTCCTACTGGCCACTTTAGGCTGGGGAAGACCTGCTCCCTCCCTCCTGACCTATTTCAAACTGGGGTCTCCTGCTCTAGCTGCCAAGTCTCTCAGTCAATTCCCAGCTTGGAGACCTGGCTTTGAAAGAGGGATGGCTTGAACGGCTGCATAGTGAAGCAGCATAATGCAACCCCTTCATTGCTGGCCAGCTGTTATTCAGGCTCCTTTCTGAATACGATGTTAGTTAAAGCTGTGTTCAAAAGGAACTAGAATAGTAGCTGAATGCCACTGGGAGGGAATGAGGGACTCTGCCTCCTCCCTAGTCCAAGCCCTCAACGGAGAGAGCATTTGAGATGTAACTTCCTCCTGGCTTATGACATGTGGTAGGAGAGGAGCAAAATTAAGCCAGATGAATCCCCCAATCCCTTTCTTGAATGGGCCCTGGACACTGTAAATAAGGACAGAACAGTTGGCTGGCATCATATCGGCCTGTGCTGGTATGTCAGTGGGAACAGCAAATGTTAAGGGTTGGTTCGAGGGTTGGACTGCACTTAGATCAATGGTGGGAGAAAGGTCCCAAGTTTTCTGGATCATTTGAAACAACATAACTAGATTGACACTTGGTTTGACTCCCTATTATCTGATATGGTGGGGAGGTAAGGGGGAACATCAACTGGGATTTGCAGTATAAGGTAGCCAGAAATCCAGCCCAGGGATGAGGCGCACTGCCATCTCCTGGGAAACCAGGGCTTACATGGGCACTTTTCTGACTTCAGAGTTTTGTTCCTGCAACAGCAATCAAAATATTGAAATTAAGCAGATTAATTTTTCACTATTATAGAGGTGAAACAAAGAGAAAGGGTTTTCTTGCTTAATTTCTATGCTGTGGGCAGAATTACTGCTGTATATGTAGATTGCTCTTTTAAAATGTTAAAAACTGAAGAGAGAATCTTATCCATGGCATTTTAAAAAATGTGGGTCAAAGTTGAAACAGAGATTTCCACCCAAGACAATTCCATAGAATATATCACATATATTTCCATAAGGGACATGACTGGTACATTTATAATCAGTCCATGCAAAGTGTTTTCTACAAATCACACTTCTGTTACAGACAACAAATCTGTGCAGTTTTACCTCCCCTTGAATTAAAAGCAGACTTGAACCAATAACTAAATTTCACAGAGCGGGGTTACAGTTTAAAAGAAAGTGGTGTGATGAGATTGTTCTGGGAAGCAATTCTAGACTTCTTTTTTAATCTAAAGCATGAGACATAGAAGATGTTTCTGTTGATTTGAGGACATAGTTGGTGACCTCGTAAAAGCCAGATCACTCCATATATCTGATGGTGTGATATATATATCCACTGCCACATCAGTGGGTAGCCTGAAGCTATAGGTAAACTCAAAACACACAGATTGAAGTTTTTGGATTTCAGTGAATGCTAAATGTTTGTAGAAACCTTTGACCTTGCACTAATGGCCAAAGCTGACCACACCAAGTCTTTCTTTTTATAATCACCAGCCATCCATTAGATTCAGCTGCTTGTTTTGGTGTCACAAGTAGTATAGAGTTAAAATGATTCCAAGACAGATAGGTAATCTACAAGATGCATGTATGTGTGTGAGAGAGGGGTGGGGGAAGCTGTTTTACTGGAGAGACATGAAAACAGCACAACCACACTTCAGGGGACCAACTTGTCAAATTCATTAGTGAGGATGTTTCACAAGGAGATTAAAGAAAATCTGGCTGAAGGTACTGACAGGTGCCCAGCAGCTAAAATGAAGTGGTCAAAGAAGGAATAGAATAGTGGGCATGTTGTTGCTGGAAAATATTTCTATTGAAGCTACAAAGAACATCAACATCTTAATTAACAAAATAATGACCTATAAATGCAGTGCAGGTTTTTCACTAAACAAAATTTACAGTCTGTACAATTCTATAGATGCACTAGTCCAAAACAATGAAAGGTACAATTTCTGAGTTTGGAGCAGGGTGAGGTTCAGAATTAAAAAGGAACAGTAGTAGTCACTGCCCTCAGCAAAGGATCATTACCTTGCCGTGGTGCTGGAGCTTGAGCACCTCAGTGATGCCATGAGCTAAACCGTGAAGGGCCACCCAAGACGGGAAGATCATGACAGAGAGGTCAGATTAAATGCAATCCCTGGGAAAGGTAATGGCAACCCACCCCAATATTCTTGCCGTGAAAACTAAATGGATCAGTACAACCAGAGATATGTCAGTATACCATCGGAAGATGAGACCCCCAGGTCGGAAGATGGTCAAAATGCTACTGGGGAGGAACAGAGGATGAGCTCAACTAGCCACAGACATGATGACGCAGCTAGCTCAAAGCCGAAAGGACGGCTAGCGGCCGACGGTGCTGGTGGTGAACGGCGAATCCGATGTTCTAAGGATCAACACACCATTGGAACCTGGAATGTAAGATCTATGAACCAGGGCAAATTGGATGTGGTTATTGGTGAGATGTCAAGATTAAAGATAGACATTCTGGGCGTCAGTGAACTGAAATGGACTGGAATGGGCCACTTCACATCAAATGACCACCAGATCTACTACTGTGGACAAGAGGACCACAGAAGAAATGGAGTAGCCTTCATAATTAATAGTAAAGTGGCTAAAGCAGTGCTTGGATACAATCCAAACAATGATAGAACGTTCTCAATTCAAATTCAGGGTAAGCCATTTAGTATCACAGTGATCCAAATATACGCCCCAACCACAGATGCTGAAGAAGCTGAAGTAGAGCAGTTCTATGAGGATCTGCAGCACCTACTGGACAACATGCCTAAAAGAGATGTTATTTTCATCACAGAAGACTGGAATGCTAAGGTGGGCAGTCAAATGACACCTGAAATTACAGGTAAGCATGGCCTGGGAGAACAAAACGAAGCAGGAAATAGGCTGATAGAATTTTGCCAAGACAATTCACTCTGCATAACAAACACTCTCTTGGGCTTGAGGAATCCACAGCTGGGGTTAAAATCCCTGGAAGATTAACAATCTCAGATATGCAGATGATACCACTTTGATGGCTGAAAGCAAGGAGGAACTGAGGAGCCTTATGATGAAGGTGAAAGAAGAAAGTGCAAAAGCTGGCTTGCAGCTAAACCTGAAAAAAACCAAGATTATGACAACCAGCTTGATTGATAACTGGCAAATAGAGGGAGAAAATGTAGAAGCAGTGAAAGACTTTGTATTTCTAGGTGCGAAGATTACTGCAGATGCTGACTGCAGTCAGGAAATCAGAAAACGTTTAATCCTTGGAAGAAGAGCAATGACAACTCTCGATAAAATAGTTAAGAGCAGAGACATCACACTGACAACAAAGGTCCACATAGTTAAAGCAATGGTGTTCCCCGTAGTAACATATGGCTGCGAGAGCTGGACCATAAGGAAGGCTGAGAGAAGGAAGATCGATGCTTTTGAACTGTGGTGTTGGAGGAAAATTCTGAGAGTGCCTTGGACTGCAAAAAGATCAAACCAGTCCATCCTCCAGGGAATAAAGCCAGACTGCTCACTTGAGGGAATGATATTAAGGGCAAAACTGAAATACTTTGGCCACATAATGAGAAGACAGGACACCCTGGAGAAGATCCTGATGCTAGGGAGAGTGGAGGGCAAAAGGAAGAGGGGCCAACCAAGGGCAAGGTGGATGGATGATATTCTAGAGGTGACAGACTCGTCCCTGGGGGAGCTGGGGGTATGGACGACCGACAGGAAGCTCTGGCGTGGGCTGGTCCATGAAGTCACGAAGAGTCAGAAGCAACTGAACAAATAAACAACAAAGTAGTCACTGCAATTACAAAACAAGCATATTAGGGGGAAAGGTTCTAGGTCAATCTAATGCTGCCTGGGATTATGGGAGCTGAAGTCCAATATCTTGAGGGCATCATTTGGGGCCAGGTTGCCCTCATTATTGTGCTAGTTCTCACTTTTTTTTTTTTTTGGATAGAAGACTCAAAGCTGTAAGATTAGGCAACAGTACACAATTCAAGGTGGCAGAACCCTCAACAGCACCTTTCAAATGGAGGGAAAATTAGAGGGTCTATACCTGTATTAAATTAGGATATGCAGAGGCATCTACAGGGGAGGGTCAAGCTCTGCAAGACGGCAGGCACATGGTTGTGACTGAAACCTTGCCTACCATCTTGCCCTGGATATTGTGTGCTTTTTCTGATGCCTTCACATAAGGATTCTGCACCAGTTCAAAAGCAGCTTGCGATCTTTCTGCTCCCACCTTACCAGCAGTGCTGGAAAGCTGAGCTGATTTACTGCCAGTTCAAATAAAGTTCATCTGAAACTTCAGCAAAGCTAGCCTTTTCTTTTGAAATGCTCAGCAGGTTGGCAATCCAGTTTCTTTATTGGTGAGAACTTTTGCCTCATCTGTCTCTTGTCTCCTGAATTTAAGGCAACAGTACACACGAACTCTTTTTTCCCACCCACTCCTGGAGCTTAAACTGAGGGCATATTTCAGGGAAATACAATAACAAGACTGTTGCTGAGAAGAAGGAAAAAGTGGAAGCAGCAGCCTAGTTTTTATCTAGATGGCCCAGCCAAAGGCAAAACAGAAACTGACAGAGGTTTTGTCAGTTTCACGTGCAAACAGTCAAAACAAGCCTATCTTTGGAATTTTTGCAGGCTGTCTGCATGGTATAGAATTTATCTGCGCTATTCCAGTGCCCAAAGCAGCATGAAGTCACAATTAAAGTTATTCAGGAAAACAGCTGGTTGCCCAAATGTTGACATGCTTACCTGTTCACTTCCACAGGTGCCCATGGCTTTTGAAATACAAACAGGGGGAATGAGACTCCACAGTCATGGAGCCTCCACTTGTTTCAACCACTCAGGTTTTTTGGGGGGTGTTGTTCTTTCTTTTTGTTTTGTTTTGCAAACGGCCAACAACTGTATGCAACACATATAGAAAATATGGAGGGAGAATGCTAGCTATTTTTTTTCCTTCCCTTTTGTTGGAGTGGGAAGTGAGGAGACTAAATCAGGAGCTGCAGGGGTTAGGGGGACAGGCATTAATTGAATACTATTTTTTTCACTTTCCTATTGCTTAGTTTGAGGAAGCACTGATGTTCTCTCTTGCTGCCAGTGTTTCATGTTTGACAAAAGTACAGATCACTGGGTATCAGCTCAAAATTCTTTCGTGGGCTTGGGAAGTAAAAATAAAGAGGGTTGCTTTACGTATTCAAAAATCCTCTATTGGCAGCTAAGTCCAGAGTTCTACAACTTTAGTTTACCAAAAGCTCTATCTCAATTTTCTTTTTCAGATTATGTTCAAAACTGGATGCCTCTAGTCATTCCACTCCTGCCTTAAACCCAAGACTCCAACAATGCCTAGTTGCAACTACTTTTATTAATGATGGGCTGCTTATTTTGCACTGAACCATGCAAAACATTCACTAACTGAGATTTATCTCTTTATTAGCTTAGTTTCCTGTAAGTATTTATTTTACTCTTGGCTGCACTAGAAAATAACTTTAAAAAGAATCCATTTCCTCCTATATTCTTACACCTTCATATTGTTTAATCAATTGAGCTGGAATGGTGTAGAGTAATGGATTGGGGGTTGAATTATATCTGCTAAGAACTAAATTACCATTTTGTTGAAAATGCCTTATTAAAAAAACTGCAGTTGGCTGTTTCAAAGCCTCCCAAGGTAGTGAATGTTTTGCATGCCTCAGTGCAAAGTAAGTAGTATATGTTTGCTGTTGTTACATTATTCACAAACTGCATGGAAGTAAATCCATTAGTTTTGCTTTTTTGCTGGGTTCAGTTCTGCAACTAATTTTTGGTCGAATCATTAAAAAAATGTTTTACATTTTTAAACAATCAAGTGTTTCATCCTGCATTTGCAGCCACCATCTTTACTTTTTAAAATCTTCTCTGCAGATCACCCTGGCTGATTGTGTGCTGTTGGCCCACAGTCACTTGCCTGCAGGGGTGGCTGTGACTGCACAAAGCCACCAGATGTGCATTTTGGAGAGCAGCACATATGTTAATGCTGGCAGATAAATCAGTCTGCATTTTTGTCTACCAGTTCTCCTTCAATCTGAAGAAAGAGATTTGGCCATAGAAATTCTTTCAAAGGAAAAAAATTGTTTCTAATGGGTGGAGATTTAGATACCAGCTAGCCAAAGGGTATATGAGAAATCTATTTCATTGTATGCTTATCTCTCTCATGGTCTGCAGCTTCCTGGGTTTCTCTCACTTCAATAGCAAGAAAAATTACAGAGAAACTCTTTCTACTTATTTTTTTTCAATAGAAGTGTTACTGTTACCACTAAAGAAAATATTGCCCTTGGGAAAGTTTGAAAGAATGTTGAAAAGCCATTTGTGCCCAGTCTCAGTACATACAGGAGATGTTCTAAGAACCAATATTTTTTAGCACAAAGTCCTGGGAGGGCCTAGAACAGCCTTCCTTAACCTTTTGATCCTGGAGGAACCCTTGAAATATTTTTCAGGCCTCGAGAAACCCCTGCACGTTCAGGCTCAAATATAGGCCAGAAGTTACAAAATTATTATATTTGTTTCATGTGTAGGCCTGTACATATGCACTAACAGTCTTCTTAAACTAAAAATTAAGAATGATACTTACCTCTTTAATGTGAAGTTGCCCGAATTTGGGGGAAAAAATTAAATAAATTGTAATGTCCCAGGGAACCCTAGTGACCTCTCATGGAACCTTAGGGTTCCATGGAACCCTGGCTGAGAAACCCTGTCCTAGAATATATTGGGGGGGGGGAGAGAAACAGAAGGCCCAGAGAGAATAGAAGCCTATAGGTTTCTTCTCCATGAACTGACCCTCCATGCAGCACTGTTCCCCTCCCTAGCTGTTGGTTGCTACGTTGGTGGGAAAAACCTTGTGAGGTCAGGCGCTGGAATTTTAGCTGCAGGCATCTCAGACATGGTGCGATTCAGCTCAGCAATCAACAGTGCTGAGCTGGAGCTAATTTGGAGATCAGACTCTTGGTGAAGCCAAAGCCTGGCCTGTTGGAATCACTCCAAGCTTCCCTTTGACAATCCCCTCTGCACGGCCTCCAACCCCTTTCTTCTAAACGCTTTTTAAATTGCTGTTAGGCCAGGTAGCTGGAAACATGCCTCTAATGGAGTGCCCCCTCACTGACTGCTGGCCATCTGCCCTACCTACACCAAGGACGAAAGAGCCAGGGAAGATGTGCTGCATAAAACACACAAGACTCATGAGCTTGGCAGTTCTGGCTGAATGTCCACCTTGTTTGTTATTTCCAAGATGGTTTCTACTGGGTTTGACCAAAGAGCCTTATGAAAAACTGAACTATACGTCTCGGGCTTAATTTACTTTTCCAACATACAGTTACCTTTTCTGTCTCCTTGCTTCATTTTAAGAAGACCAGCAACTTTCTCACAGCCATGGAGTAGGTGCTTCCTCAGTCCTTCAAGGAGGAACAAAAAATAATCTTTGTTTGGAAAGCTGATGATTGAAGGGTAGTATAGTTTAAACAAGAAGGAAGAGAAGTCCTTAGGAAATCAGGATGGGTGAATGAAGATTGAGAGAGAGGAAGAGAAATCTTTATTATGACAAAAAGCCAGCAACTCAAAATATCCTACAAAAATTAAGAAGTCCAATCATAGTAAAATAGTTTATAACATAAGGCAATAAAAAAGTATACGTTATGACTGGCAAGGGAGCCGGACTGTCAATTCCAGGTGTTGTTGCCCTCTACATTTTCTATGTAAAATGTGATTATTTTCTAAGTATTCAGAAGCTGCTTCTCCAAAAGTAAGAAGGAGACAAGGAATTCATCAGAGCGACTTGGGAAATTTACTAAAAAGTAGCGATAGTGTTATTATATAGTTTAGCCACTATGGGGCATTGGCCTTAGTTATACTCAGGTGAAAGCAAGACATTTCTGCTATTGTTTTGCTTTTTTTGCAGAGGGGCAGTGCGCTGGGTTATTACTTTGGTTTTGACTTAGCATACTTTGAACTCAGTATGGAAACTCTGGTTTACTTTCACATGTGAATTTAACCGATTGTGGCTTATTCAATGAGGGTCCCTGGCCATCTGAAAGGAAGGGAGGGAGGGAAGGAAAGATTGTTCTCATCTATTTGCATAAACCAGGAGACTGTGAGTTCTAGTGCTGCCTTAGGCAAGAAGCCAGCCAGGTGACTTCGGGCCAGCCATTCTCTCTCAGCTGCAGGAAGAAGGTACTGGCAAGCCACTTCTGAAAATGTTGTGAAGAAAACTGCAGGGACTCATCCGGGCAGTCACTGGGAGTCGAAATGGATTGAAAACAAAAACCAACCATAATATCTTAACCTCATTGCCTTCCCCTCTGTTATTCTTGCCTCTAGGGGAAAAAAAGGAAAAGAAAGTTACCATTCAGTTATTATTCTCTTCAATCTGGCTTCCACTCAAGCTAGGAATTTTGGGAGGTACAATACCAGCTTACCTAGAGGGTTATAAGTTTCAGAACCCTGTTCAATACGCTTAAAAAAGAAAAACAACTTGAGAGGGTGGCCAGCATTTTATTTTTTAAAAGTTCTCATTTTATAGAGATAGAACTGGTCTAAGGACATACAAATGGTCCTGCTGGATCAGGTCAAGGCTCATCTTAGTGCAACATCTGTTCCTTACAGTGGGCAATCTGACCCCTCTATGGTGCTCGGAAACAAGAAGCAGAAATGTAGGGTTTCTCCAGATGCAGCTCCCCTTCAGCTGGAACTTGAAGTATGCTATCCCCAACCCAGAGTTAATAGTGAGTCTTCAAGACTAGAAGTCCTTGATAAATCTACCACAAATTTATCCAGACTGCTTTTAAAGTCATCTAAGTTAGTGGCTATTACCATGACATATGGTAATGAATTTTATTCTGCATAATTCTGCTCTAATTAATTATGCTGTACTTTCTTTTATTACTCTAAATATCCTTCCAGTCAGCAACCTTGGGTGAAGCTTGGTCCTATTTATTTTGAAAGAGAAGGAGAAAAACCTCTACTTGTCCATGTTCTCCATGCATGATTTTATACATCACGATAATGTCCCCCCTCAGTCACTGTTCTTCCAAGCTGGAAAGTCCCATTTTTTCTAGTCTTTTCTCTCTCTGATCATTTTGGTTGATCTCTTCTGAACTCTTTCCAGATCTATGATAAACTTTTTCAAATGTAGTAACCAAAACTATACATGGTAGTCCAGATGTAGAGTTGCTATAGATTTATATAAAGGCTTACAGGTTTGACATACATACATACATACATACATACATACATATTCAATCCATTTTCTAACAACTCAACATTTTCCTTGAGTTTTCCACTATGACCCCAAGACCTTTTTCTTGCTCAGTTACAGACAACTCTAATCCCATCAGTGTCTATATGGCTAGGAGTTTCTGTCCCACTGTGCTTCATTTTATACTTACTTATATTTAACCATGTTTGTCATTTGTTAACCATTCACCCAGTTTAAAGTTTAAAGAAATACCTCTGGAGCAATTCTAGAGCTCTTTTCACCATTCTGCATAGTTTATAATCATCCAAAATGGACAGCTTAATGCTTAACTCTTTAGAAGAGTCAGATTGGGGATCTGAAATTCAGTGGAGCAAGAGATGAATTTAATAAGTTAAGAAAAAAACAGAACAGGATCTGGGAGATTGTGAACAGCATTGGGTAGGCTGTGGTCAGATCTTGACAGAATCTACCATATATACTCTTTGAGGATCCCAATTTTGGTTATCCATGTACTGTAATGTATGATGAAGGTGATGACAATTATATTATAACTGAGTTAATAAAATATTGGCCATTTCTGTCCATTGTGTGGCTTGAGTCTTCTTCATACCAAGCAAATATTTATGGTAGTGAGTACAAAACACACTCCCATCTCCATTCTTCCTAAACATATCTGCCCTCTGATAGTCCATGAAGAATCTACAAAGGATTGCCCCAAGGAACTCCTGCAGATGCATTCCTTCCCTGACAATCTCTCTCATCCAGGCAAAGCTCTCTCCCTAGGTAAGTCTTCTGACACATTATGAAACCACAAGTATTTTAAGCTGAGTAAAAGGGATGACAGTGGTCTGTAATCCAAACTGACAAGCAACCCAAAGGGCAGTGGGTGAGGGGAGGAACAGAAGGGAAAAAGACTTTTGAATAACAAAAATAATTGTTTGTGGCAGGTGCGTTGGGTAGGGTAAGAAGAGGTGTTGAGACTGGGAGATGACGGGCAGAGATGAACTAGTTGCCTCTGGGAACAGGATATATGTGCATTTAAGGCCTCCTCCAGTCAAGACTGGTCTGCACATGAGAGCAGTTATCATCACCATGACACCTAGTGCCACCAAAGCCAAAACAGAGGAGCAAACTAATAAAAACAGTAAAGAGTAGAGCCACATAAAACACTCAGTTGCAGAGCAGCAGAGAGTCATTGACGCACCACTGGCAAAACTGACTCTCTTTCCAAATTAAATTGACCTTCTGGGCAGCACAGGAGGAGTGCCCTCTCAAGAAGCTTGAGAGAGCTAAATGGTATATGGAAGGAACCCATGTAAGACATCAGAACTGCAAAGTGCCAGTCGGGCATAAAGTACCAGTCAGGCATAAAGTGGGTGGATGCCACTGCAGACACTCAGGCTCTGGTCTTTCCTTTGCCCAAAGCAGAATGGCAATGGCGATCACTGTCCAGAGACTGGAGGGGAGTGACCATGCCTGCAAGGAGCCTAAAGTGGCCAATAGGATTCGGGCAGATTCCAACCCCGGCAACCATATTTTTGGTCAAGCGTGCCAGAGCATATCCATGGCAAAAGTTATGTTGGAAGAAAAGGGAAAACTCTATTTAAAACTGGAACAAGTAAGGATGATTTAAAACTGCCTGTGCTATAGGCTAGAGATGCGATGAAGGCAATGTGGCGGCAGAAAAAATGGAGTTCCTGGGACCTGTTGTGGTTACAGTATGTAAGACTAAGCCCCATGACATCTCTCAATCAGTGGTGCTCAAACTTTTTTTGAAAACACAGTGCTCTAAAAAATGAAATGAGTGAAAGAGGGTGCCTTGTGACTGCCTAAATCAGTGTTTCTCAACCTCAGCTGCTTTAAGATGTGTGGACTTCAACTCCCAGAATCCCCCAGCCTGCATGCTGGGAGTTGGAAGTCCACCTATCTTAAAGAGGCTGAGGTTGAGAAACACTGGCCTAAATCATTGCTTTCTGGCTCTGCCTTCTTCCAATCAACCTCAGGGTAAGCAGTTCTGCCATGGATCTGCATCTGGTATGACAGAACGATTCGGTCAGCCCCCATCCAAAAGCAGCACAACTGCCTACTTTCATAAGAAGTTGCCTCTATCATATGTGGTGCAGCTGGCCTGGGTATCAGAACAGAGACCTGCACAAAAACACCAGGGATTGGCAGTGGGGGGAAAGTGTTACTGGAAGAACATGTGATTCTTACTTGGACAGTGCATCTAAAGTATAAGGTTTTGGGGGGTGCTGAAAGGTAAAATATGCCTCCAATTTTAAATCAGAAAAAAGTGTTTAAGGAAGACTAGATTCTGGCGTCCAGGAAAGCTTTAAGGCCTGTTGCTGAAACTCTTTTGGGTTACATCAAGCAAATGTAGGAATTTCACACCTTAAGGACTGTGGCAATGTGCTCATCTCCTCTCTGCCTATTCACTTCCAGGGGTTCTGTTCTTTTCTTTTTTCCTTTTCCCTTTTCCCTTCTTTTCTCTAATTACTGTATACTGGATTACATTCTTCCCCAAAGGATACTTGAAAAGACAACCGGGGACCTACATTTCCACACACCTTTTCTACAGCATGTGTGATACAGCTCAATTTCATATCCTCCACATTCACAGCTCTTATGAATTTTATTGTTTCAGTCCTTACATCACAATATTCCTAAATTTTGGAATTTAGGAAGATGCCTGATAACACTGATAGCCCCATGTTGCCTATACAAGGAATTAGCACACTCATGCTTTTTAGATATTTGGGTCTACAGCTCCCAATAAACCTTAGTTAGCAGAATTAATTACCATTATCATCCACTTGGAAGGTGCCTGGTTGGCTACTCTTGTCCATACTAACTAGCACTGGATCTGTAGGATTTGAAAGAAGTCTTTCCAGGCTCCAAATGCCTTCACAGGAGGCTGTCTGGTATATCAGTGCTGAGCTGATCCTCAGAAGAGGGCACACAGAGACATTTGAATATGTCCTCCTTATTCACTTCTTGCATCTTCCTCCTATAAAAATAAGCCCTTTCAGATGTAAGAAAGATTTGTCTTTAGTTTTCTTAAAAAAATAATAATAATACATGGCACATTTCAGAAATCTTGGAAATGCTGGTGTGAATTTATTTTAAAAATTCTCCTCCTTATGATTAGTGACTACTGTATGCTAGATGTGGCCCAGATGAGGTGACTTAGAAAGACATAATCTGCATCTCTAGATTGCCTTTATTTTTGGACAGGCACCAAGAAGGCACCAGGTTATGCTGTTACACTTTGTTTTATGGTAACTGTAATGAGGTCACATAACGTCGCCTTTTTCTCCAGAAAGAGTTTGGGCATAGGCTCCATTGTATAATGCACAATTCTGCTATCCCATCCTTGTACATTCCTGAAGGCACACCCCTTGGTTTTAGTTACACCAAAGAGTTCAAAGTTGAGCACCACAAGCCATTATTATTTCTTGGGACAAGTTGTTGTCTGTCCTGAAAGAATCCTACCTGGTCCCCTTGGGGCTAATAGTCACAGAAGATTTCTCATGTTTAAACCTGACCCGCCATCCTCTACACTTTGAGCAGGAGGAAACATGAGAAGTAAGGCTGGCAGGACTGGGATTGCCGTGTGTGTGCATGTGCGTAAGAGAGAGAGAATGTCACTTGCATGTCTCTTTCACACATACTTTCCCCATCAGCAATTCCTTGATCCCTTCTTGGAGCAAGCCAAGCGCACACCTGTGCACCTGTGCCGTTGGAGGCCTCCAGGCTTCGAAATGACATGGTACCGAAGGGGAGGAGGTCGGGGAGAAGTTAAGTTTCTTCTTGTTTAAAATCTGCAACATGCTGGTTTCAGGTGACCCTCCTCTGATTTGGTTTCATACCCTTACTCAGAATGAGGCATGTCAGGGGTTGAGGCTGAATGGAAGCCAAGAGCACTGAAAATGGTTCACTGCTCAATCACTGGGCTAGTCTGGGCAGAAGGGCAGTAAATTGCTGGCAAATTGCATTCCCTCCTCGTGGAATTTCCTGCAAAGTCCTGAGTCACCTACATCTGAAGAACTTTAAACTAGCAAGCCATTGGAGCCACTGGGAGCAGAACCTTCCCCACTGATGCCATCCAGATGTGCTGGCCTGGGGTTCTCCCCAACCACTGTGGCCTGACTTTTGAACTAGTTCATTGCAGAGGGTGGCTTCTAGCATAGGCAGGAGCAGAACCAGTGAGTAGCAGAGCAGAAGGAAAGTGGGCAGGACATTTTCAGCTGCCATCTTCTCTTTCTTTTTACCAGGGGTGTCTGTGGGAAAGGGGAGGGGTGAATGCAGATTGAGCCCTGATCCTTTTGTACATGCCCTGCTAGGTTCCCACCCCACCCCAGATGCAGCTACCTTCTCTTTTTCTTTCCTGCTTCGCAATCCCTCAGGGCACGGGTGGGTTGCTTGCCAAACAGTTTAAAAACTAATCCGAGGGCCACCTGAAATTAGTCTGAGGGGCACATAGAACTTTGAGGCTACAGACTGCTCACCCCCTCTGCTATATGTCTGAACACTGGAGAGTGAAAAATATTTCTCCTCACTCACCCCAAACAACTCGTAACTTTCCAAATGGCCTACATCTCCTTTTGCATCTATTCCCCCTGACGTAGTTGTTCCTCAACTGCAAGACTTTTCCTTATCTTTGCTCTTGACATACATAAATAATCATACCAGTCTATCTTTGGAGAGCTGAGGTAAACTGATAACCCAGATGATATGAAAGGTTTGGAAACTTGAAATGAGCACTTTAATATTTTGAACACCTGAAACATGAGCAACCTTACAGATTCCAGTCACTGTGTAGGCAAGTTCCAGGTTGTGTCACCAGAGCTGAAGGTTATATCAGCTACTGTTATTCCAGTATGTTGGACTATAGGCCTATTATACAGGTAATGTAGTTAAGAGTGACTGGTTTGCAGGGGTGTCCGCACGGTATGGTAAAAAAGTCCAGATGGTGGCTACGGTGGTGCAATCAAAGCTCTGCCTCGTTTTTATGGGCATGCAAGTGTTTGATCACATTGCTGTGGCTACCATACTGACTTTTTTGACATACGCTGTAGACACCCCTGCTGATTTGTGATCCAATACATCTGTAGAACACCAATTTGGGGTAGAGTTTGCCTAGAAATTCGAACCCCGAGCCTCCCTCTATGTTTGTGGATGTGTTTATGTTCTTGCCTTTAGAAAGAGCAATGATACATTCCATAATAAGATTATACTTTTTGAAGATTAAATAATATTTATATGTGCAGCTGTCGAATAACCTGATGGTTTAAAACACATTTTTTCCTTTGTAATAATCTTGGTAATTTTGAATTAGGTGAGCTGCTAATCAGCCTGGTTGACTTTGGATGATCTCAAAAAAGCTAAGCAGGGTGATAACTGGTTAGGGTGAGGATGGGAGACTATCAGAAAATCCCGAGTCTGTGGACTAAACTGAAAAGTAAAAAAATCATCCTGGAAGAAGGTAATAGCAAACCACTATGGTGATTTCCAGGAAAGCAATGTGGGCTTGTCCAAGTGATCACCAAAAGTTGAGCCTTGCTTGAACAGATTCATGCTTAGAGGGACAAATATCTAAATGAAAATGCTAATTACTCTTATTAGCTGTTATTATAATTCAGGAAGTGAGAACAATGGGAATAATGACAGATCCATAATATTAACTGGGATAAAAACATTATCTATTAATACGCAAAACAGGAATATTGGGCCACTAGAGCTTACAGTTCAACAGATTCATTTTTATTTATACAGGACAAATTTAAACGTTCACCTCTGACATAGTTTACCTCTACACATGCTAGGGCCATTTCCCGATCTGTGACCTGGTCTTATAGTCATTACTGTTACATTGGCTCAATGGTTGGATGACTCTAGAAGATGCTGTAAATCACAAGGGAGAATCTTGCCATAGAAATAGAAATAAATACAGTAGGAATAGGATAACATGGAAAGCAGAGAAGAGTCACTGAAGATAAACATAGTCAGAGGAGCACACTAATAAGGCGCTTGCAAGTTTCCCTGAAGCAGGCTTGAGGAGCTTCTGGCCCAAAGGCTGGGCCATGAGGCCTCACTTGAGAGCCTCCTCACCCCCTCCCCTTCCTCCTCCTACTCATCTTTGCTTGAAAGCACAAATGGATCTTATCAGCTTTACTGTGGGAGCGCCAGCAGAATTGGCTCCACTTTGCCTGCATCCTGAAATTACCTCCAAGGCAAAAATGTGAAATGAAGCTGGCACAAGCTGCAGCCCCGCAACTAGGGTCTGTGTCACCTGGGGCAAACATGGATTCTGCGCCTATTTTGGCGCCCCCGCCCCCCCAGCGCTCATTTTGGCACTCCCCCAGCGCGGCACCCAGGGCACATGCCCCACTTGCCCCCCCTAGTTGCGGCCCTGACAAGCTGATCTCCCACCAGATCAGATGCACTTTGCCTACACTCTGCCTTTTCTTGGAAGGGACCCACAGGCAACACCAATGCAAAATAATCTAGCTTTGCCTGCTTTCATCCTTCCCTTTAGGGAAAAGATGGGGAATGGCTGAAGCAGCAGGATTACCAGAAGCTGCCTTCCTGAACTGGAGAAGGGATCTGGAGGCTCTTGGGGATTCATCTACCCTGCATCTTCTCTGTGATGACATTCCTAAAGTGACTTTAGCAGTGGCAAAAGTCCTAATTGGTGTTATTAGGATAAGGAAGCAAATTGTAGTTAATTCACAGAGGGACATTCAGGATTATGATTAAGAAAGTTGTATCATTTTGGATTTTAAAATAATATTGTGTTTTGTTGTGGTCTGTACACTATAAACTGATAGCCTGTATCTTTCATGAGGAGGGAAGGTATATACAACATAACTGCTTTTTTCCATGCCATGAGCAATAGCCCAATGATGGCTGATCTAGCAGGGAAAAACTAAGAACTAAGTATTAATTTAGCACAGGCCACTTTAGGCTCACTGTATCTGGGTTGCAAAAATCCAGGTGACCACTAACCCAATGCTGCCATCAAGTAGTTGTACAGATTTTTGCAGCTCATATATGGTGGGACTATTCCAGAGGCCATCCAGGCTGCTGGATGAATGTGCTTTTTTAAATATAATCTTTAATGTGGTCACTAACCAGCAACAGTATGCCAATATAATTTGCCCTGCTTAACCAGTTGGCCTCTACTTGACTTGGTAATGAGGCCAATGTCCTGTTTACTGCAGAGAAAGTTAAGGTGTGGTGATTGGTGGATGTGCCTATCAGAAGAAAAAAGATCTTTTAGTCCCTCCCCCTGAAGTGGGCTGGGTGCGAGGAAGGAGGCAAGTTTGGACAGATGGCTAGAGCATGGATTTAACCACCTGTCAGACTGCTGTAACCATCTTAGTGCAGTTGACCTGTCAGACCCATGCTGAAATAAATGCCCCAACAGGCAAGTTTCTCTGTAGGATGCTACAGCAGAGCAATCTGCCTGCGGGACATTTATTTCTATGCTTATCTGATGGGGGTCATCTTAGAAACGCCCTGGTCTACTGCTTCCTCTAGCCAACTTGGTGCTGTTGCTGCTGCTGCTGCTGCTCTTCTCCAGGTTCATGTCAGTCCAGAGCCAAAGCCAAAATGGTCATGGAGGCAAGTCAGTGGCAACCAGAGAGGGAAGGGCATGCTGACAGCAGCCAAAAGCAGCCAATAGAAGCTGAGCAGCAGATCAACAGTCGCTACCATAGTATTATAAACCATGCATAAAGCAAGGGCTGTGTTGAAGGAAGATGAAAAATATTATCTCCCCATCAGCTCATAAAATGTTAACTGGCTTATCTGTGGGCTGGGGATGAGAGGAAGGCTGCAGTCAATGGATGTGTCCTTAAAGAACAAGTAGCAAGGCATCATCAAGCAAAGTTAGGGGACTGTGGATAGGCCTTTGAAGATGAGCCAGAAGGTTCAGCAGGAACAGAAGTCAGCTGCTTGAGTCCTTATTTGACAGAGCTGTGACTTGCTAGATAGATCATGTCACTTCCATTCTGCTGGTGGGCTTCTGGGCTCCATTCAGAACACTGGCTTTGATCTTTGACCCTGTAAATCAGGAGTGGGCAACCTGAGGCACCCAGGTCCCTTTCGGCAGTCCTAAAGCCTCCATGGTTATGCTGCCAGAATTGAGCAGGACCTGATGAATGACAGAAGGGGGCTTTTCCACTTGTTTGTATAAAAACATGTTGAAAGTGGTGTGTTAAGGCACCCCTCCCCCTTTGGCTAAACACACCTATTTTCCTTTCTAAAAAACCCACTGTCCAAAAATGAAAAAAAAAAGGGAATGAAAGTTCTGTCCTGCCTCCTTTGGTGATGTCAAATTCATTTGTCCTGCAAAAATGGCCTCTGGCAGCAAAACCATTGCCTGCTCCAAACTACCCAGGATTATTTTAGATTATTTGATGGATTCCTGCACCTGAAGGGATCTGCCCAGTTCTACACTCACCCTTAGAATCTCAATTTTTAGGCCTGATCTTGATATTGGTTGCCAGGAGAGAAAAGGCTATTTCAGAATGGCCTGACTTTGTGGACTTTCCTAGCAAGACATTAGGCTGGTTTGATCTCTCCCCATTTTAAGGTGACTTCAAAAATACAGTTATGTTCCCTGCTTTTACTGCATCTGCTCTCTGCAGCAACCCCACCCATCATTGTTAATTAGGTTTTTGGATTGGTTGTGGTTTCAACTGTGCTTTGTTATTAAATGGCTTGTAGAAATTGCTTTGTGATTACAGGAATTCATTGAAATGGAAATGGTACGTTTGTTTTATATCATCCGGGAAAATTGCAGTTTTCATTAGGGCTGAAAGAGATATTAAACAAACTCAATAAAAATAAGTGTGCGGAGTAAGCAAGTAGATTCACATGAGAATGGTGGTCTTTCAAACATCTTCTTCCCAAACCAATTAGAGCTTTATAGAAAATAACTAGCATCCTGAGTTGACTCCACAAGTTAGCTGGAAGCCCATTTGAATTGAACAAAACAGAATTATATATATTCCAGATGCCACTCTTGTATCTATCACATCTTGTATCTCCTAAACATTTACAATGTTTTAAAATGTGTGTAATTCTGGTCCATGAACGTAATAAAATATTGATTGATTGATTGATTTAAAGTTTGTGAAGGCTTAAGGGTCATTTCCAGTAGAGCATATTGCAGTACTGCATACTGCAGTAAAAAATCCAGGTCTTCAGTTTATGCCACCAGGAGTCTGGTGCAATGCAGAAAGAAGGTTACAGTGGAACCCCTCCGTAAACTGTTTGCAAGGAGTTTCATTATCTTCAAATTAAAGGAAACCAGGAGAGATGCTGTGGAAATACCCTGAGAAACTAAAATGCTTATAGAATAAAAAATGTAAAGAGGCAATCACTAGGTGATTTTGAATTACTCACTCTCTTTTACCTAGCCTGCCTTGTAAGATTGTTAACAGGATAAAAGAGAAATGAGAAATGAGCCAAATGCCAAATGAGCTCCCAAAGGAGAAAAGGCAGGATATAAATTTACCAAGTAAGTGTCCAGCTAGAGAGTTTATTTTATTATTATTATTATTATTATTATTATTATTATTATTATTATTATTATTATATATAAACAGTAGCGCAAGCCAGATTAAATACTGATTTTAAAAAAACCTAACCAGATAAAAAGAAATCTTTATCATTATAGTTCTTTGGAAAAACCCAAGGGAGGGAAAAATAGATTGCAAGGAGGAAAAACAAGTACAGTTTAACTGAGAATTGTCCCTAGTCCCTGATCTATCTAGGCCCAGCATTTTCCTGTCCTCTGAGATAATGCAACTCCTAACTGTTCTTAACAGTTTGTGCTGCACAAGTGAGCCTGCCTGGATTCGTATATTACACTAACCTCAAACAAACCACATTATGCCTTCATATGTTTTGTAAACTGGTAAGGGTTGTCCTAGATGGCCCTCATGGCATGCTGGGCCCTCTGGCTTGCCTCTTAAGAGCCAAGACATTACACAGACACTGTCTTGGTTCCCACTTTTGCTTCCTGGCCCCAGTGGATCTGTTGGAGTGCCACTCCTAGCATGCTGTAAAAGGCCTGTGCAGCTTTCAGCTTGAAAAAGGGTGCCCATCCTTGTGGTAAGGTGATGGAGAATAAACAAAAAATGGCTTCTGTGGCGCACAGAATCAGGGGTCTGGATTTTCCTTTCAGGTGCCAAAATATTCTGAACAAGCCTGTTCTTGTTTGGGTTATTAGGTCTTCTGAGGAGGTAGAGTTTAGCAGCTAAAGGGTAGTGTGCCACAGGACAGATGATGGCTTCTGATGCAGCATGGAAGATATATGAGGGTGTACCAGAAAGAGCCAAATGGGGCTGGCCAGAGGCTTAACAATAAAACTTGATGGGTGTGTGGAGCGGACATGAGTAATAGCAGAAGACTTTCAAGATTCTTGGGTTCTCTAGAACCCTGAGATTTGGGCTATTTCTCACTCTCTTCTGATAATAATTTACCTGAGTAGCAAACTGTCCTGCACAAAAACTGGGCCAGCCTTCCTTTACCCAGCTTACTCTTCCCTGGTCACCATCCCTCAGATTTCAAGTCAGATCTGATGACCTTATCTGTGTCACCAGCAGCAGCTTAGTGACAGGGATGTAGGAAAAAGAATGGGGAGATCCCAAGTTCCTGTGATGAAGCACTCTCTCCTTTTCTCCTAAGGTACATCCCACAGCAGTGGTTCTTCGGCAGCAAACTCAGGCTATATAAACCCCAGGAATACTCAGCCTCAAGAGGTGCTCTGGGAAATTCCCAGAAATTAACCCTGCATATTCATGAGCAGTAGGAGCAGCAGCAGCACATGCCAAGTCCTTAGCAGAGGAGTATGGAATGTGGCTGCTTTGTTAGGTAATACTTTGGAAAATAGCCCTAACACCTGCAGTAGCACAGCAAAGATAGCCAGAGGTTTGCTAAATTGGGAAGTTCTTGAAATCCAAGAAGCCTCCACACATGCCTTTATGAATAAGGTCACACCTGGCCCCTGGAAAAAAAAACTATATGTATTTGCCAAATATGTATGTGATCTAATATCAGTTATTACTCTGAGAGAACTAGGAGTTCTATGCCCGAAAATTGGTGAGTCAGTTGGAGCCAAGTAATGCTTCCCAGTTCTTGCCAGAAGGAAGGATCATCTGCACTGCCTACAATGTGCCTTGCCACGAGAGTGCCACAGATAGAACCAGATAACGCCTGGGTGAAACCATAATATGTATGAGCCCCTTTAAGTGCCAGAGGCTCTTTTCCCCTAATCCAAAGCAATCCTTCTTCTGTAATCTGGCTCACTGTGATTATACTTCAGGAATGCGTACTTCTAACAACTTCTGCATTCTGTAAATTGAGTATGTCCATAAGCTATCAAATGGGTTGAGATGTGTTCATGTGTGAGGCATTAATCCCTTCAAAGTGTAAGAACTTGTTTGGTCAGGATTGATAACCATGCCTGGATTCCTGTATCACCTTCAACCAGAACATGAAGTATTTAATTCTGAGAGCATGTTGTGCAAACACAGCCATTGTGGTTTGTAAATCATAGTTTATAGCTTAGCTTATTGTGTAAACCTAGCTAATTTGACAGATAAGACCTTTGTAGAAAGACAAGGCAGAATAATCTGGAGCAGTTCTAAATTGAAGGCTCCAGGTTCTTCCAGTCAAAAGTCACAGTGGTTGTGTTAACCAAACATCAGGAGGAGCCTGGTAACATCTTTCCCAGCTAACAAATGTTATCGAAAGACAACCTTTCATGAGCTGTAGCTCACTTCAGATGCACAGAGTGGTTGGGATATGATTTGAAAAGGGCATGAGGTTAGGGGAAGGGGGATAGAGGGTGATTAGGCAGATGCAGGTTACCTGTGAGACAGATTACAAGCACCTCATTCATTAGAAATTGTAATGTGTTAAAACCCATTGTTGAGACCTTCTGAGCTAGCCAGAAACCTTTTGATGGATGTGAGTTCAGCAGTCTCTCCCTCGACAAAGCTGCCATAGTTTTATTGTTCTAACATGGCAACTTTGAAGTTTGTCATCAAGTGTCCTTGGAGATTAAAATGCTCTGATAATACTTTATCCTTGGTTTGAGTCCCAATATCAAATTTGTGTCCATTAAGTCTTTTGTACAAAGTCTGACCTGTTTGTCTAACATAGAATCTAGAGGGGCATTGCTGGTTCTGTGGGTGTAAAGTAGACTTAGCCACTCCCTGCATCACTCCAGGGTGGTGGAGTGATAATGGAAGAACTGGGGATAGGTTTTGGGGAAAATTGTGCCACATTCTGAATGCACGTGGTCCAGGGGAAACAATTGTTCTATTAGATGACATAAAGGGTTGGCAGGAAACAAGACAGGAGAATACAGGGAAAGTGATTGAGCCATTCAAGACACAAGAATAATTTAGAATTGTAAGAGTTGAGTATCTGCTTAAAAAAAAAGTCTGTTTATTCTTCAAAGAGAATGAAAAGAATTATATGATAGAATGCCACATAACAGTGCAAAAAGTGAGGATCAGAGAAAGGTATTTTATAATGCATATATGGAGAAAAATGTATTGTATAATGCATGCAGAAAAAGATGGTTTCACAGTATATAGTCAAACAGAACAAGGAATAGTTACAGTTAAAGAAGCAGAGAAAATGCAGAGCAGGTTTTATAGAAATTTTTTTAAAAGTTTTAGAACTGGGTGGAAAAGGCTAAACAAGAAGCCTCCAGCAGAGTGAATAGAATTAAACATGATAAATGATAAACTAATGTGGGATGAAACTAAAATGTGTGAATGCAGGAGGGAGTAGTTCAGAGATTTGTATGGGAATGATAGTTATGTTGGACAGTGGAACTAAAACAAATGCTCTAAGTGCCTAAGGCAAAATATGATGGAAAGTCATAAATGCTATGAGAAAGCTGAAAAATGATACCACTACAGGAATAAATGATATAATTGGAGAAATGTTAAAAAATGAATGTGGTTTACTTTATGGAGTGGCTGTGTAACTTGTTCAAGATATGTATAAAGACTGGGTCCATGCCTTATTCCTGGAAGAATGCTGTTATTGTTCCCCTATACAGTGGGAAAGGCAACAAAAATGATTGAAAAAACTACAAAGGATTAGGTTTGTTAAGTCCATCTAGAAATGTTTTTGGCAGTATTCTGGTAAAAAAGACACAAGAAGTAAACGTTGAGAAGCGCAGTATAGTTTTATACCTGGCAGGGAATGAACAGACAAGATTTTTGCTCTTTAGCAGGTCATGAGAAAGGTATGAATATGAGAAACAAAGTTCTGTTTGTTGTTGTAAGGAATGCCTGAGACATAAATGAGCTTAAATTATGGAGTGTTGTATATGAATATGAAGATTGGTCACTAAGTGCAGTAAGAGCAATATATGATGGAAGTAAAGCATACTTAAGAATGGGTCCCTTAGTGAATGAAGAGAAGGAGCAAGGAGTAAGCAAGTATGGTTGATGTTATATTATTATACAATGTATGTGGAGCCCTTGCTGCTCTCTGAGCTTGGTTGTTTGGTTGCAGATGTTTCATTACCCAACTAGGTCACATCATCACTATTTATGGATAAATTACAAATAAATAAGAAAGAAAGAAGTGACATTGCAGGTACGCCAAGGTAGTTGTGTTTGATAGTGAAAACTGAATTAATCATTGCAAGTTATAAATGATGAAAATTCTGAATGAGATGAATTTGTGGACCTTGGCAGAATTTTTACTGAAGGTGGGGAAATGGATGGATAAATTTTAAGACATGCAAATGTTTATAGGTAGTCCTCACTTGTTTGTTGTTTATTCGTTTAGTCGCCTCCGCCTCTTCGTGACTTCATGGACCAGCCCACGCCAGAACTTCCTGTCGGTCGTCAACACCCGCAGCTCCCCCAGGGACGAGTCCGTCACCTCTAGAATATCATCCATCCATCTTGCCCTTGGTCGGCCCCTCTTCCTTTTGCCCTCCACTCTCCCTAGCATCAGCATCTTCTCCAGGGTGTCCTGTCTTCTCATTATGTGGCCAAAGTATTTCAGTTTTGCCTTTAAGTCCTCACTTAAGGACCACAATAGGTACCATAAATCTGATTAAGCAGTGCAGTCATTGAGTGAGTCACCATGTGACCAGACCTAATTTTACAACCATTTTTACGACAGTCATTAAGCAAATCACCATGGTTGTTAAGCGAATCCAGCTTCCCCAATGGATATTTTATGCCGGAAACTGGCAAAAAAGATCACAAATCGCAATCGCATGACCACAGGATGCTGCAACTGGTTGTAAATGCGAGCCAGCTGCCAAGTGCCCAAATTGCAATCACATGACTGTGAGGGTGGTGTGACATTCTGTGATGGTCATAAGTGTGAGTACAGGTCATAAAGCACTTTTTCCGAGGCTGTTGTAACTTCAGATTGTCATTAAGCGAATGGTCATTAAGCAAGGACTACCTGTAAAAGGTAGTGGGTAGTATGTGATGCACTGCAAGGAATGAATGTTTGATGAATAAATGAAAACGTAAGAGCATGCTTCCACCCACTTTGTTGTATGGAAGCAAGAACTGAGTATGTCAAGAGATCCATAAAAGTAAGTCAGATGCAGTGGGAATGGGATACTTTAAGAAGTGTGTAAAACAAGGAAAGGTAGAGCCTAGAATGAATGGAGGTTGAGGTCACAGTGAGTAACAAATATGAGAAAGTACAGAGGTAGTTTGATGACATAAAGAGAATGAATGAGGATTGATTTGCAAAGTATATGAATGAAAAGGGAGTGGACTGAGAAGGAAAAAACCTAGAAAATTGTGACTGGATGGAATTGATGAGATCCTCAGAAAGAGTGACAAACTTAAATAATAAAAGCAAGGTATTAAGCAATGTATGGATATAGTTATACAGATTCCTCAGGAGGCAGATAACGGAACAACGGACTGGTTTAAGATTGGGAAAGGAGTACGGCAGGGCTGTATACTCTCACCCTACCTATTCAACTTGTACGCAGAACACATCATGCGACATGCTGGGCTTGAGGAATCCAAGGCTGGGGTTAAGATCGCTGGAAGAAACATTAACAATCTCAGGTATGCAGATGATACCACTTTGATGGCTGAAAGCAAGGAGGAACTGAGGAGCCTCATGACGAAGATGAAAGAAGAAAGTGCAAAAGCTGGGTTACATTTAAACCTCAAAAGAACCAAGATTATGGCAACCAGCTTGATTGATAACTGGCAAATAGAGGGAGAAAACGTAGAAGCAGTGAAAGACTTTGTATTTCTAGGTGCGAAGATTACTGCAGATGCTGACTGCAGTCAGGAAATCAGAAGACACTTAATCCTTGGGAGAAGAGCAATGACAAATCTCAATAAAATAGTTAAGAGCAGAGACATCACACTGACAACAAAGGTCCGCATAGTTAAAGCAATGGTGTTCCCCGTAGTAACTAATGGCTGCGAGAGCTGGACCATAAGGCAGGCTGAGAGAAGGAAGATAGATGCTTTTGAACTGTGGTGTTGGAGGAAAATTCTGAGAGTGCCTTGGACTGCAAGAAGATCAAACCAGTCCATCCTCCAGGAAATAAAGCCAGACTGCTCACTTGAGGGAATGATATTAAAGGCAAAACTGAAGTACTTTGGCCACATAATGAGAAGACAGGACACCCTGGAGAAGATGCTGATGCTAGAGAGAGTGGAAGGCAAAAGGAAGAGGGGCCGACCAAGGGCAAGGTGGATGGATGATATTCTAGAGGTGACGGACTCGTCCCTGGGGGAGCTGAGGGTGTTGACGACCGACAGGAAGCTCTGGCGTGGGCTGGTCCATGAAGTCACGAAGAGTCCGAAGCGACTAGACGAATCAACAACAACAAAAACAATGGATATAGTGAAAGCTAGGGTGATTTGCAAGGATAAAAAGGTATGGAGAGGTATAGTGAATAGTAGCAGTATAAATAGCTGTATTTTCTTTGGCTTACTATTTCTTACTTCTTTTCTGTACTTTGCTTGATGGTGCTGACTCTGAAGGGAACAACATGTTGGGTATACACGTGTATATGCACATAGGGCAAAAGGCCAAAACAATACAATGAGAAATGAAAAGTTCCATAACAAATCACATAGAGGTAGTCCTTGACTTATGACCACAATTGGGACCAGAACTTCCATCACTACACAAGGCAGTCATTAAGTGAGTCACGCCTGATTTTACCTTTTTGCTGCAGTCATTAAGTGGATCACATGGTTGTTAAGCAAATCCAGCTTCCCCTATTGACTTTGCTTGTTGGAAGCCGGCTGGGAAGGTCACAAATGGCGATCATGTGACCCCAGGATGCTGCAACAGTCATAAATACATGCCGGTTGTCAAGCGCCTAAATTTTGATCACATTTTGAATTTTGATTTGATAACAAATCACATATTGGAATGTGGCTGGGCTGTTTAAGAGCCTGGTTGTTTTCCTTGATAGATCCTGAGAAATATATTGTCAGAGAAACCCACTTCCTATAAGGTTCATCACTGCATTTTTCATCAAGCACCCCTTTTTTAACCAGAAAGCAAAGAGTAGCAGCCAGATAGCAGTTAGGTCTCTAGGCCTTTAAAGAGAATTGCCACAGATGCTGCAGCATAAAACTGGCTGCCAGATTTGGATGCAGAACCATCAGTGGCTGACCTTACGCCCCACATTCACGGAGCTGTGCTTGCAGTGCTGGGGGGAGCAGATGCCACTCCTCCAGGTGCACATACATAACTCAAAGACAATTTCAATCCTGAACTTCTGTCAAAATGAGTCAATGCAGAAGTACAAATAATAGGTCTGCAGTCAGATGAAAGGAGAAAGAGGTGAACAAGCAAAGGGAGAAATGGTTGGAATGAATAAGAACAGCAGAGGTATTTGGAAAAGAGCTACCAGATTTGGGCTGCTAATGTGTTACTATTATGTGGCCATCCAAATTTTTGCAGCTCAGATATGATTGTCCTTATTTGAGAGTGGATTAAGCAGGGACATGGTGGGACTCGATTAAATGGGAAGTAATTGATTTCTTGTCATGTAACTAAATTAAACACAAATACAAGAACATACTCCATTGAGGATTTCAGGTGAAGTGATACAAACATTTATTTTATGCAATTATTTTAACCACTGGAATCTCCCCTTTAAAAATTGTCTTTTTTTAAAGACAGCTTAATAAAAATAAAAGTAATAAAGTTTGATTCAAAGAAGACTTAAACATACACAGACATATTGGTATCATTATCATATACAAGACTGAGAACATAATCCACACAAAGTTCTTGCAAAATATAAAACACCCCTCAAATTTTTCCCAACTTTCATAAAAGCAGAGAGAAAGGGGACTCAGGAAGCTCCCTAGAAATGGGATTCAGTGACTGCAGAACAAGCACTGAAAGGTTTGTTTCAGTGGCCATTTCCTACCCATTTACGGGGTTGTTGGTCCAGCTGCTGAAACACTCAACTCAGCTTCGTTAGGTCCTGGTTAGAGTTTCACTATGCTCATACTTTGCAACACCCAGCCTAAAAGAGTCCATTGTCCATCACTGTCCACAACATCACATCTCTGAACTGGGCTGTGACAAAAGGGCTGAAGGTCTCTCATGTTCCCTGCTTCCATCACAGCTGGGATTAAAATGTCATGGGAAATGGCATCTTGGCAAACAGCAGGAGCAAGATTCTGTTCAGCTATGCTGAAAATCCTCTCACAGCATGTTTCATTCCTGCCACAGACCTCCAGAAACCTTGAAGCAATGGCTTGGTGGTAGTGGAGAGCTGGCTTTGGGGGTGGCAGAACTCACAGAAGAAAAAGCTAATTGAGCTTAAATAAATTCAGATTATCTTTATTCTTTAATGACACAGTGAGGTGACAGTCTGAGATAAAGGCATGAGGGCATTTTCAGCCATCTTGGAGCCTAGTGGCAACTTCTCTATCATGTAAATATACTTGTAAGACTGAATCCATGTATCAATCAATGTTAATAGACTGTAGCTTCAGTCTATTAACTGGCAAGGCCATTTTGGATATGCAGATTGAATGTATGCTTGTTTCAGTTTTAAAGGCTCTTGATACCTGGCTTTACAAAGAAAGCTAAGGTATTTAAGATAGCCTTTCCATCTATCAGTGAGTGATGCTGTCATTTATTAATTAAATGACAAGTTCAACAACTCCAAAAGATGTCTCCACTAAGGTTTTACTTCAACAATTTCAATTATATTTTTACCCTGCCCTTCTTCCAAGAACGTAATGCAGATAACAGGGTTCTCTCCCCTTTCTTTATCCTCACAAAGCTGAGTTACGTTCAGCTGAGAGTGAGACAAACTCAAGATTACCATGAATATGGATGAGTATGAATTTGAACTCTCAGCTCCCCACTCTTGGTCTGCAACCCTAACAGCTACTCCATGTTTTTTAAACAGTAGTATGTTATTAAATCCAAGCAATTTAAATGGACTAACTATCCTAACTCTAATAAAAATAGGAGTTTTCCAATAAAAGTAAATATTTTGTATGAGATCAGTAAAGTGAACACCTACATTTCCTTTCTTGTGAAAGTAGCCTTAATGATGGCTAAAACTCACATTTTTTCATTCTTATATTACTGATCACAATCCTTATGCTGGTTTCTCATGTAAAAAGGAAACTCAAGATTAAAAAAACAGAGTTCTTAAAAAACAATATACAGTAAAAGTTAATGGAATCCTGCAGGATATAAGCATTGCAAATATTAGTGCAACATCTGGACAAACAATTACAGCAATATATTCTCATTAAAATTTAAAGAATGCAGAGTTATGTATTATTTAAAAGTCATATATGACAGTGTTACAATGCAGCAACAACCCAATATACAAATTTTATGAAAAATGTACAAAAAGCCATAAATAATATAAATATGCTCAAAAGTGATATATTTTGAGGTAGGAAATAAATCTCCATCACTTCTCCTAAAAGCACTGAGTTTCTTTTGCAATCATAATAATTTGTTAATATAACAAAGATAAACCAAGCTTTCCCTGTTGCTATGGTCAAGATACCATGTAGTAGCTGCTATGTGTTGCTCTGAAATTGTTTGCTGCTTTTCAATTATTGTCTTCTTACCAAATTGTCTGTTTTGCTGTGCAGACATCCAAATCTTAAAATACATTTCTAGAGCTCATGAAAAGGTTCCCTTCCACCCCGCCCCAAAAATTAATAAAATAAAAGGAGGATGAGAAACTACTAGAGAGCAAGGCCAGCTTTACATTTTGCTATTTGAAGCAGAGGACCAGACGGTTCTCCACCTGCAGCCCATTTCATGTAAGAAGTTTACCACTTCGGCAACTGAACTTTAAGGGTTAGCTGTAGAGTAAGACATCCCCATTGCTCTACAAGATTCGTCAAGCTTAACAAGGGCCATGCAGGAGAGGTGGGCATATAGGCAGCTCTGTACTTCAGCACCTCACACTACTTTCTACCTCCACTCAAGACCTTGCAATAGAACACTGAAGGGCTGAAATGAAATTTGTATGAAAATTTGGGGCAGTTCTAACCAAGTCTGGTTTAAGTTACTTATCTAGTGATCCAGGCCAAACAGGGGACTTCTCTAATTATTCTGGTAGCAGTCATCCTGGCTGGTATCTGAATTAACTTTGCAAAAGTTAATTAAAAAAAAAAAACTCTGGTCGCCTGATCAGGGCCAGAACTGCTATGATGAGATTGGGGAAGTTTCAACTAACCCCACCCATTCCTCAGCTTATTTTACAGTCTTCTCTTTGGGAGAATGGGAAGAGACAAAATAGCTGGAGTAGTCCCATTTTTGTGGATGCTCTAGCTTTCTGTTTCTGTGCCAGAGGCTGGAAGAGGGCTAATCTCCACATAACTGTCTTCGGGTCTGGTCATGATGAACTCTAGATACCGGCCTTAGCCAATGATAAAGTTTGGGTACTGGGCAGGCAAATAACCTCCTAACCCAGATATACCTGGGTTTTCAGATTCAGAGATATGCTTGCCACTGACCTTCTTTAAAATGTTGTGTGAACACTACTTCGATATATTTTACAGGATTGCCAATTGTCAGCTATTTAAGCTGTCTATTCACAATACGATGTGAAAGCTTGCTGATATTTTCCTCTTTACCTGGATCTTTGAGTGACCCTCAGGGAATTAGTGTGTTATTCATATAAAAGATTGGGGAATTGTAGTAAGTGTCATAGCTTGCTCTCCCCTGGAAAATTTCAGGAAATGGATTTTGCTCCCATTCAAGGACCCAACTCATTGCCCTGGTCACATATACAAATTTCCCACTTTTGCTATGATATTGAAGAGGTCAAATTATCAGAGGAAGACTTGGTAAGGCAGGCCACCACAAGGTTATTTGCATGTTGGTAAGTCCCAGACTTGTACAGGCCTGCTCAAGCATTTATCATAGCTAACTTGCAAAGTAATTAGATATTATTCAGAGCTGAAAGCCTCATGGTGTGATACAATCCATTCATTCCTATTTCCTGCATATAAGTGTACTGTTTGTGCTGTCAGTGGGGAGGAAGACAAACAGATCCTTTTCTCCCCTACTTTTGCTTTAATAAACCAGGTAAATGTCAAAAATCCCACGGGAATCATCCAAGAAATATTCTCCTTACAGATTAACAAGGCTAATACATAAATCTTGGGTCAACTCATGCTTAATAATTACCAAAGCATAAAGATTGTTTGGGAATCAAGATCAGTTACAGTCCAACAGGTAATCCTGTGCAGATTAGAACTACATCAATTAAAATTACTACACTGGCCTTCCCCAGCTTGGTGCCCTCCAGTTTTGTTTTGTTTTTTAACTACAATGCCTCAAACCCACCAGTTCTGGTAGCATTTAGCAAGCTGTGCTTCAACACATGGAGGGGATTGCAGGTTTCCACTTGCCTTGTTCAGACATTCTAAAATTCAGAGTGCTCACCACGTCTGCACTTCAGAGAAGCCTGCTCCCCTCCTCTCCAATATCTCTAGTGGGACATCAGTCTCCTGGAGATATTTGCACATTCAGTATGACTGTCTGCAGAAGAAAAGTCTTGCCCATCAACCAGGACTCTGATAAGGCAAAGTTATATTGGTTTGTGAGAGAAGTATTCAAGATATGCTTGTGAGCATGGCAGATGTTTGAATAATAGCCCAAATAGGACTATATGACACGTAACATGGAAACTTGGAATTCTTTCACACTAAGCATCATAGCACCAACAGCAGTTTCCTAGTAGCTAGAAGCAGGAGTAAATTGCCCAGCTTCTCTGTATCATTAACTTCATATATAGTTACTATAAGGTTAAGCAGGTGAATATTCTCATGTTCTGTGTGGTAAATCCCATTTGCTACTTCTTACACATTTGCATGCCATTAAAAGTACAGATATTTTAGATGAAAAACTAACTGCTTCACAAGCATACAGGTGCAAGACTGATGCAAGATGTCATACCACCTACAGTAAAGGAACTTTTTTGTTGTTGTTGTTGTTGCACCAGGATAGCTCATCTTGTCAGTTAATACCTTGCTTCAAAGCAAGGCATTCTGGAGTAAATACTCAGAATCCACCTGTGCTGTAGAGCATAAGACCTGTGCATGGGGTCTCTGAAGCAGAAGGTCCTCAACAGAAGACAATCTGCTTTCCCATTGTATTTGCAGCACCACATAACAACCAGAAGGACTCCCTGAAACATCTCCCAATGCTCTTAGGCTGAGGACACCTTATGTACCAGGATGTGGCATTTGTACTGTTCTGCAGCTGGCAGCCAGGTAGCTATAGCAGCCAAAAAAAGTAAATGTGATGGCTACCACTTGAGGTGAAAGTCTATTCCTGCATACATTCTATATATTTAAAGTTTGATTGTGCAGGAGATCAGTTATTCTCCATCATTTTTTAATCCCTCGAGGGAACTTTTTATTTCTTACTCATAGAAAACTTGGGAGGTAGACTAAACTGAAAAAAAAATATTGCCTACTGTGTCCTACTCAAGCTCTTTCCTTTTGCTGCAACCAATTAATCTTTTATCAGTCTTCTCTTGGTCCAGTAGCTTGTCATTTTGTATTATTACAACTTTCTAGGTATCCCAAAAGCTGCCACACATTATCACTAATAGGATAATAATATCACATCACTTTGGTATTTCTTTCAGTTCACACTGAGCAATGATTTATACAGGCTGACCCTGCTTGTGATCTACCAAATTCACAGTCCACCAGAGCCACTTCTAATGGCTTACAAAGGCTTAAATAACCCAATTTAGCCATCTTTTGTTCTCAAGTGACTAACCAAAGTAGCTAATGTGTTGCCAAAAACCTCAGAATTATTTTCTTTCTAGTTCTATCTGTATATGTATAAATTTGCATCTAGTTCTGTATGTGTAAATTTCTAGTTCCATATGTATAAGTTTAAACTTAGAAATGGTTAACTTGTACATCTGCTCAGTCAGCTGCCCAGGTAGTAATTGTTGATGGCAACTCCAAAGCCCATAATTTCAAGTCTCTATTATTTTTTATCTAAGACACATTTAAACTGGGAGATTGAAATAGAGAAATCTCCTCTGAAAAACAGGATCTGAAATATATGAAATTATGAAATATAAGCCTCAATTATTGCTCCTTCAACCCTAAGTCTCAACATTTTATACACTATTTTTAGCTCTCTTTATCTACATCCAGATCAGATACCCGTATTAGCAGTAATATTAGTAACTTCCACAAAAATCTAGATTCTGCAAGGAAAACTACTCCCAAAGCATGCCATAACGTGCAAATGTTATTAAGATCTTGATGTACTTTTGAGTAACTTGCCCACTCTCCAGATATGTGGGTTTAAATGGCAAGAACTCTGGTAAATCATACAGTTCAGAAGAATACATAAACTAGAGCTATGCTATTCTCTAATTTTAATATTTGCTAAAAATAATAAGACATAATGAAACAAAACAAAGAAGTACCTTAACCACTGTGCACTACCAAACATTTGTTTCATTTTGAAGTTGCCTGCCATCCTTTTGTTCTTCTAAACCAGAGAATGGGATCTGTTCTAGGGCCAATTCCTAGCCCAACATCTGGTCTAATACATCAGGTGATGTCACAGATAGGATTTAACCAACGAAATATTGACATTATCCATTTCTCTTAATAGGGACAAACAGGGAGCATCCTGGCAGCAGGGCTAGTAAAATCCACAGCTGCTAGCTTCAGTTATGCTCTCCCTTTTTCACAAAAAAAAAGTAGAGATGCAAGTGAAACAGAGTGGGACAGTAGCAATGGGAGGGATGAAGCTTTGGAGGAGCTCCGTTGCTTGAGATTCTGCAGGCCAGACAGCCCACCTGGCAAGCTGGGTTAGATCCACAGACTGGAGTTCCCCACTCTAGTCCTAGATATTGTTTGGCTGTCACAGTTTGTGTTCCAGGACATCAAAACCAGGAAATTTAATTCATATTTTATTCAAACAGTTGCAAATTAGTTATCTTTTCTCACCATCTTGAGTGCTAAAGTTACTATACTGGAACGTGCTCATGTTCTGAAACCTGCCACTTTAAAGCTTCCATTTCTGCCCTCAATAACTGTTAACTGAAGAGGTCTCAGGTTAGGAAACATATCTTATTTCAATGAGAATAAACAGCCCTAAGACGGATGAACCAATGGCCTGGCAGTATAAGATAGGTCCTTATACATCTTCTGAGCAGAGTTCTTTGACTCTGTCCAGCAGAAGCAGTCAGTCCTGAGGGCTGGTTTGCACCCATTTTATGCTTTCTCCTTGCCTGCTGGACTCCAAATCAGTAATTCCATTGCTTAGACCTGGTGCAAATTACCCCTATTTTAGCTTTTAGATCCAATATCAAGGAGGAAACAATGATATCAAGGAAGCCCAAGTCATCATGATATCTAGACCTAGATGCAGTCCTAAGGCAAAATGGCCCTTGTCCTCCAGCTCCCCGGTTCAATGTCTTATTGCTTGCAGCTGTAAACCACCTCTTCCTGCATGCACTGCTGACATTCCACATAGCAGCACCACTGCACCTGGCAATGGCAAGAGAAGGTAACAATGTGGGTCTGGATATTGTAACCCCGGCCACAGCACATACTGTCACAGTTGGCCTCACGGGAACACGTCCTTCCAGCAGTGCCCACTGAATATCTGCTAGACCGGCAGAAGCTAGGAGAATCTTCCATATAAACCAGATCAGTGGGGCGTGGAGCAGCAGGACCTTTAGCCAAGCGGCCATGATGCTGGGGGCTCACAAGCTCTGATTGGCCCATGGCGTCATTGGTGGCACTGAAGACCTTGACAGCACCATCATAGCGTAGCTTGAGGAGCTTTCCTGTCTCATGGAAAGGGGACAGCTGTTTCCAGCAAGTTCTCACAGCACATGAGCCAGACACACCATGGCACTTGCAAGTGGTCTTGAGGCCATTTTTCACAGCCTGTGAAAGGGAAAGGAGAATATTATTAACTATGTTACAAAGTTGAAAGAAGAGTTTCAAAGACAATGAGAAAATTTATAATGCAAGACCATCCGTGTCAAGTAGATTTGACCATCCAGGTAGAAATGGCTTCTCCAAATAGTTCACCACTGAATCTAGGAACACCCCTGGTTTAAGTCCACCCACAATCAGAGTTACCCTTACTCACTGGGTAACTTTGGTTCAATCATGCTTTCAGCCCAACTTGCCTCACAGGACTCTTACTGTATGTATAAACTGAAGAGAGGACCCTCCCATATGTTATCTTGAGTCCCTGGAGGAAAGACACAATAGAAATCTAACAAATAAATAAGCAAACTTAGATTCATAAAAGGCAAAGGAAATCAAGTTACATCTTAAAGACCAAGCAGTTATTGCAACATAAGCCTTTGTCAACTAAAGCCCACTCTCACATGTACAAAATTGTACCAACCACGTTGTAAAAATTTAACTTCTGCATGAGTAAGAAATTCACAGTCCTGATTAAATCCAAAACAGTTCAGCAGTTTCACATTGGGATCTCCTTTTGAAGACATCAGAATCTATAATATAGAATAGATATAAACCCAGATTGTGCCCAAAAATGCCTTTATGGATCTCAGCACATGAAGCATTTTATAGGAAAGAAACAGGAGGTAAAGAGAAATGGTTAACCTACTGAGCATTGTTAGAACAAGAGCATGGAGACTATAAGATGAAATCAAGAGAACAACTGGCTACAGAGGGATTTAGTTTTCAATGGTTTTGTACACACAATTAAGAGAAAGATTTAAGGTACGTAACAGGACATTTGGAACTGAGTGACAGAAGTTGAAGTTGAATTATGTACATATGATGAACAGATAATTGTCAAAATGTGTAAAATCTTGTTGAAATTTGAAATGAACAAGTGAAAGAGTGTATGATAAAACAGGCTAAGAATTTTGGACTTGATATATTGTTGGAACAGTGGGAAAACATGTGGCTGAAAGGATTGAAATTCACATTATATTATAATAATATAAAAGAGAATTTTTATAAAATGATGTACCATTGGTATATCACTCCAGAAAAATTATCTAGAATGTATAAAGGTACTTCAAATTTATGCTGGAAATGTGGACAGCATGAAGGTTTATTTTATCAGGCTTGCTGGACTTGTAAAAAAGCCAGAAAATTTTGGGATCAAATACATATACTGACACAAAGAATGTTGTGTCTAAGACTAAGTTTCAACTGAAACCAGAAGGTTTTTTTTCGTTGGGATTAATGGACAACTAGAAAAAAGCCATGGCAGATTGTTTTTATATATGATTACTGCTGCAAGACAACTACATGCGCAAAAGTGGAAAGATTCTAAAATACCCACAACGGAGGAATGGTTGGTGAAGACAACAGATCTAGCCGAGATGGCAAAATTAATTTGTTTGCTTAGAGAAGGATCAAGTACTACATTTTTTAGTGACTGGAAGCCCTTATGGACTTTTTGCTGAAAAAAGAAAAAAAATGAACTGAGGAGTTATGGATCTATGATTAGAAAGGGTAGACTATGGAAAGAAGGAAACTTTGATGTAACCTTAGAGAGAGAGGGCAAAATATAAATGTACTTATAACTGCTGTTAAGAGGACTGGAAGCCATTTCTTTATTATTTTTTTCTTTTTCCTTCTTTTCTACTTCTTTTTCTATATTATTAAGTGTGTGCGCATGTAAAGAAGACATTATCAAAATCCAGCAAATTTTAACGACAGATTTAAAATCAAGGTCAGCGGTGGTAAAATCAGTTTTACTAAAGCATTTTGCATTAGCATAGCGTAACTGGAAACACAGTATCCGTATCATTCAGGGCTACTGTTGTCACTGTTTGCTTCCTCATTATTTTAGGTCACAATCTCACACACAGCATATCTGATAGTAAGGCCATTGAAACGATGCATCTGACTCCTGAGTTGACGTGCAGAGGACAGCACTGACTATGGGATTTAAGCGTGTATCATTAACCCAACAATCAGATTCACAAGTGAAAGCAATTTCTGAACCAAATAGTGTGTCTTCTCTATTTTTGGATGATGTGAGCATATGTAGAAAACTCCATCCCTTATGAAAAACAAGGGAAATGCCTCTTAAGCAAATGCTTGCTGTGGGAGCCGCAGGTTTTTTTTATATTGTAGTAAGAATCTTTTTGGAAAATGCTTTATGTTCTCTCTGAATGTCCATCCAGTTCAAGTCAAGTCTAAAAAGCAAGATACAGTAGGGTGGAAGAGGGATGATGGGAGTTGTAACCCAATTTACCTGGAGGATGCCAGGCTGACAAAACCCTGTTGTAAGAAGTGTACATAAGTGCATTTATTCTCTCCCCCACTTCTCAAGCCCCATCCATGCAAGCTTTTGAGGATATCCTAGAATCGGTGGCACATTTCTGACCCAATCTTTGCCTTAGGGTTGCCGGTTTAGGATCTTGAAAAGATGTTGTCAGAAGGTAGAGTCGGAATCAACAGGAAGAAAAAAATGACCCACCTCGTTAAGAATACTTGTTTTATGCTACAGTCTATCTTATGCTATTCTGCAGCATTAAGAACTAGAAACCTCAAACTATTGCTTGTGTAATCACTTGTATAGTATCACTGTGGAGACCACTGTTTTGAGCATATGCTGCCAAGAAAGATACAGATCTAGTATTTCAGAGTCTGGTTAATCTCCCAGTGGGAGTGGACTAGTGACAAAGATTTTTAGAGCTGCCATCTCTCTCTCCCCTCCCCCCCGCCCACCCCGAACAGGTCCTGCAGCAACTCCACCCTTACCTTGATGCCCACATTTGTGTTATGGATGTCCACCTTGGCCCTCAGATCTTTCCCAACCTTCTTCTGGCCCAGGAAATTCTTCAGGAACCTGGTGCTATACTTGAGGTTGTCACCACACACGCCCCACTGCCAGGCTTTGCGGTTCTCTAAATCAGGAGAATCGTCACAGCTACAGCGCTCCATTCGCCCAGCACTACATGCCCGAGCTAGAGAGTGAGTTAATGCTGCTGAAGACACGGCATAGAGAAATGCCGTTTCCTTGAAACCTGGGAAAACAAAGCCAAGCAGGAGTGAGAACGGGTTATGAGGACTGAATAAATCTGAGCTGGAGGTGGGGATGCAGAAAAGAAGCCCTTGTAATATTTGCATGCCTGAACAGACATCTGGTAGAAGCTATGATGGGGTTACACATGTCAAGATATCATCATGCAAATGACATAGAGCACATAATTCACATTACTCATGAAATTATGTCATGATGCGCGCATCACTCTCACTCCCATTCCTCCAGACATCCACTCATACAGCCTGACTGGTTCTGGAATATGGGCTTTCAATAAGGTAGCCCTCCATCTCAGGCTTCAGCTCCTTCAGGCTGCAGTAATACTTTAGCAGTTTGTACTAAGAGGAACAGGTCCTTTAGTCACGCTATGGTACAGTCATCTACCTGACCTATCAGTTCTGCTACTGCATGGGTTGAAGGTTTGCCTGGGCTCCCTCCTGTCAGAAAGGTAAGGCCCGCCATGGTCCTTAGCTCTTCAAACTAAGTCATTTGGTTGCTCTGTTGGAAAGTTATTAATTTAGTTAAATGTCTGCTAGCAAGATAAGCAGAAGCTTCTTCTTTTATGCCTTTGAGTTAGTCTTGACTTCTGATGACTAAATGGGCAAGTCCCTGCAGTTTTCCTGACAACATTTTTGAGAACTGGTTTCCCACTGCCTTCTTCCTAATGCTGAAAGCGAGAGACTGGCCTAAAGTCACCCAGCTGGCATCTGGGCCTAAGGCAAGTCTACAACTCTGGTTTCCCTACTCCTAGTCCAGCACCTTAATGGCTAGATCAAACTGGCACTCCAAGCAGACTCTTACTATTGATCAATACCTAGAAACAGAACTGAACATTTGAAATGTTTTCCCTTATTTTTTTTTACAAGGCATAGTCTTTTATTAACATTTTGTTTGAAGTCTTCTCTATCCTTTTTTTAAAAAATCTTGCTGCACAATCCTATACATGTGTTCTTAGAAGTATCTCCAATTCCATTCCGCTAGATTTATTGCAAAGCAACAGTGTGTAGGATTAGAGTCCTAGACTACTAGCTATTGTAAAAGATTTTTAAAAATCACATCCTACTGCTTTGCAAACAACTTTGAACAATGGAAACTGGTATAAAAGGTTTGTGTGAAAGGTCCCCTGTGCAAGCACCAACTCATGTCTGACCCTCTGGAGGGACTCCACTTTCACGACGTTTTCTTGGCAGACTATAGAGCGGGGTGGTTTGCCATTGCCTTCCCCAGTGGTCACCTTCCCCAGCAAGCTGGGTACTCATTTTACCGACCTCGGAAGGATGGAAGGCTGAGTTGGCCTGAGCCAGCTACCCGAGAATCCGGCTTCCGCTGGCATCGAACTCGGGTCGCAGGGAGAGTTTTGGTTGCAATACTGCTGCCTACCACTCTGTGCCACACGAGGCTTAAAATGTTTAATACAAATAATATGTGCTCAGGTTCCAGCATACTTTTAGGAACAAAGCATACCTGAGTGCAAACACTGGGTTATCATCACCTTATATTTAACAAGTGATCTGGAAACAGAAGTGAGTAGGAATGCCATGCAGGCAATTCCACAGGCTGGCAAAGGAGAAGTGGATTGTTTTATCCTTCCCCACCAGCCTAACTAGTTCCTATAATAATTGCACAGGGAGGAAGATCACTTTCCTACAAGCCTAGGGAAGCTCAGCAAGCTAGAAGAGGAGAAAAGGTCATCCATATTTGGTAGAAGATATATGGCTGGTTTTTTTTTTAGTTAGCCTGCTGAAGTTCTAACAGCCTAGTACTTGTATTTTGGGCACAGAGGAGGCTTCCTCTTCCCTGCATTCAAAACAGAAATAGAGGTAACTAGGTTAGTTTAAAAAATGGCAGGCTAGTAACTTTTGTGGGTTTATTGTCAAGATTAGACTATCTCTCCTGTGATGTCTTTTCTCCTAGCATCCAATTAGGCCTGAAGGAATTGGAGGGCCCAAAGAGAAAGAAGCAGGGAGGAGAAGCTTCTGTCTTTTCGAGCTCCAGAAGCTAATACAACAGACACTCCTACCTACCTCTCTTCAACAGGTTCGCCCTCCCATCGAGGCTGCAGTTCCAACGCTCATTGCGAAACTGGTACTGGCACTCAAGGACCCCGAGCCGAATGGCATCCCGCAAAGTCTCAGCCAGCCCCGGCTCCCGACGACAAAGCCTCTTTTGCTTCTGGGAAAGCCTCAGCAGGTCACATTGCTTCAAGTGAGCCTTCCAATGGGCAGGATTTGTTGAGGATCCCAGCAGAGGAAACTGAGTCAAGGTTTCTTTTCCGGTCAGGCTAAGAGAAAGAAAAGTAAGTCTTGGCTTGAGACAGGATAAACCAGAGGATGCATTGTTGCCCTAGGCATTAACAGACTATCAATACGATGCCCATCAGTCATCTATCCCATATAAGCTTAGGTCCGAGTTAGAGATGACTGTAGGGAAATGAAGCAGGAGGTCTCAGCAAATCAGCATGCCTCATTAGCATGTGGATGAGTTTGTTCTATGATGCAATTCTCTATGTGCTTCTGGAGGAAGCTGTTTGTTATCCCTCCCACATTCTTCACTTCCTCCTTCTTCCACCATCTGGGAAGGAAGCATGCAGCTGCTTCTCCTTCCATCCTGGGCGCCATGCATGGGGCCTAGAATCAGGAGGTTCCCCCTTTCTGCATGCAGCCTTTAACAGCAATAAGGGCTAAGGGTTAATTCAGTTTAGGGAAAGAAAGAAACAAGGATCATTTTTCTGAATGGATATAACTGGATCAAATAAATGAGTAAGACTTTTTGCTTACTTTTGAAACTACTTTGTCTAAGTGTGTGATTCTTTATGCTTGGGTGGGCTAAGTGTGTGAGATCAATAACCTACATTTCTCTAACGTCTCATTAATGCTATTTTAAATAATATTCTTTTTCTGTGCACGTCTTTTCGCTGTATTAAGCTCTGCTCCATTCAGTGGTCCTAGCTGTCCACTAATGGCTTCAATACAATTGATGAGTGGTGGGAGAAGGTATGAAGCAGTTCCACTGAAAATCCTGTATCTGAGGAAAAGAAGCAGAAAAGCTCTGTCTATGGAACGGTAGTGATGCACCTTGGGACTTCACCTGCAGGAGAGAAAAACAGCTTGGCAAGATTTCAAGATTATCTACAGTGAGGTGATCAGACAAATTTGGAGGTTGAATGCTTGCCTCAAGCTACAGTATAAATAGCTGGAGGGAGATTAAAAAGAACCAAGTGTTCACACTCTAATGGAGACTCTAAACTTCTCTAATTAGAAACTCCTGAGGTCATATCTACAGTTAAAGATGTCTCCTAATACCATACCAAAAATAGCTGTAGGAAGACATGAAACCGCAGTGTAGCATCTTGGGTTCCATAAGGAAGAAGGATTTCCTACAGCCCCAGGGAAGCAAAGCACGGTAGAGGAGGAGAACAGATCACCAACATCCAGTAGTCTATTTGGTAGAAGATATGCTTTTTTTAAATTCAGTCTGCTGAAGTACAAATAGTCTACTACTTACATTTTGGCCCAGAGGAGATGGTTTCCTTTTCTCTGTGGTCAAAACTTATCTTCGAAGAAGGAAAAGGTTTTGGTAAAAGAAAAATCTTTGAAAAGGGAACAAATGTTGGGGTGGATTTTAGGATAGCTTTCCTTTAGCTAATGCCCTCTATAGCTATTAGACAAAGTCTCCAATCATTCCCCACTAGGATGACTATCAAAGGTGATAGGGACTACAGATGAACGTAACTGGAAGGCCCAGATGGAAGAAAGCTGCAATTATACTTAGTAGTACTTTATAGTACTTGTAGAAAAAAAAGGGGGAGACTAAAACCATATTCTGTAGAGGTATCTCTTTTCCCCTACCATGGATCTGTAGATCAGTGTTTTTCAACCTTAGATGTGTGGACTTCAACTCCCAGAATTCCCCAGCCAGCACTGAATTCTAAGAGTTGAAGTCCACACATCTTAAATTTGCTAAAGTTGAAAAACACTGATCTAGATGAATTATCAAAAGAACACTTCCATTTACTCCCATTAAACTAGATTCTGTCAGAAATAGCAGTTAAATTCTTTAACTGGATTTGTGAGGAAGTTGTTCTGGAATATTGCATGTGGTACAAAAAGTTCCAAAATCCACACAACTAGCCTGTATTTGAATAAGTTAAATCATTTCAAAGGCTGCCCCTTTGTCTATATTCAGTGCTATTCAATTATACTATAACCATATACTAAAAAAATAATTCAATTTATATGTACATTGTATGATACTAATGTCCTCAAAATTTGTCTTCAAAATTTTGGTATCACCAAAGAGAATGAAAGATAGTTTGCCATTGCCTTTTTCTTTTGAGGATTTTTTTTTTTTAGTTTTCAATCTATCCTACTACCCTGGAATTTCCTCTCATCCTGCTTAGCTTTTTTCCAAATCAACCAAGGTTGGCTAGTTGCTGCCACATTAGCTGGACCAGTGCTTCTCAACCTCAGCAACTTGAAGATGAGTGGACTTCCACTCTCTTCAATTCTGGGAGTTGAAGTCCACTCATCTTCAAGTTGCTGAAGTTGAAAAATGCTGAGCTAGACCATATACATACTATATAAGGGTAATTAATATAAAGGTAGTATAAGAAATATTTAGATGACATCTTTACAAACTGGAATGGTACTGAGAACAAATAATAGTTCCTTTTTATGGGCCAGATTTGGACCTGAAAGTAAATCATGAATTAAATCTTAAACTGACTGGGATTTTGTAGTTTTACCAAGTTTGAAAAGGTGGGTCACTCTGAATGCCCAGACTAATTTATCCATAGCACATATTTCTAGCACTGTTGCTACATTACTTCATTACCATCATGATTCTACCATCTTTCTATCTGTAACCACCCAAATTAATGTATTATAGAAGAAAAAGATTGTCAAGCTAGAGGAATCATTCAGTTTTTCATACAGGACCTCAATGCTCAAAACCTAACCTAAGAAAGAAAGTTCCTCCAACAATGTGGTTTTAATGGGTAGGAAACACCTTGAGTGCAGGTGGTTTGATTCTGACTCTTAAAAATATGTGAGGAAAGGGTCAGGTATCTTCTCACTCAACCCCACTCTCCAAGGTTGCCTATTAGTAAAAGAAAAAAGGGAGAAAAACTGCCAGGAAGTTGAACACAAATCTGTTTTTTTACTGTATACTTTATCTGCATCCAGAACATCATCATTCCATATCCCAGCATTACTCACACCGCTGGTGGTTATTGCCCTCAAGATTTTGCCTCTGCCACCTGTATGTAACCCAGTCCTGAGGTTGGGCATTTGCTGGACCTGACCCAAGTTCATTTACAGGACAGGTTGTACATCCGAACCTGTGATCTGTCAAGCATGCATACGCACAGCGCCGTGCAGCCAAAAGGCCTCCAGTCTTGGGAGAGCATGCAAAGGGAGAGATGCTTATCGCCTACCAAGGGTGGAATGCTCCAACCCGCCCACCCACCCAGAGGTCTTCTTCCGGCCAATGCACGATGTTGGTTAATGATTAAGTAAGTAGATTTCCAAATAACCAACAGAGAACAAAATGGCCGCAGTTTCATCAAAATACAAGCTCCGTGTCAGTGTAGCGCCCGCATACCAGCTGAGGTTCCTAGAATACCTGCCCTATTCTAATTTCCTGTTAGCACCTTGAGTTCCAATCAGTTTGGGAGTGAAACAGAAGGGCTCCAACAGAAGACAGTAATTTCCAAATCGCTGTGGAATTCACAATGCTTGGGGGGCGGGTGGGACGACTACCATGCAACGTTCTGTGATGGACCTGTAAACATCAATTTATAGAATTATTTACTGTAGATAACAGTACTTCTCGGATTAGACAAAAACCGCCCTAGATCCCGAGCTATTGGTATCGGCTGAACCTCCAAAACGTTGTGTTCCTAATGCTGGTTGTGAATTATGAGAAATACAGTCTAACATAACTGGGGCCAGAGTAGGGAACGCTGATTTAGAGATTAATCGCTGGTTGCAGAATTAATATTAAAATGAAACTGAATGTTTTCAGTAAGTTAAACATTGAGAGTAGTTGCTCTGACACTTTTTGAAAGTATTAGGAAATTATTGCTTAATAGGACATCGGCCCTGGTTTGCCTGTCTCAGCTGTACTTGATGAAATCGAACTTAAATACAAATTTATGAGCCCCTCCAATACATAAAATTCTGTCCTATGGGTCCTGTTTCTTAAATGCAGTCTCCATCACCTTGCCCAAGTTCTTTACTCTAAAAAAATGCTTTCTAGCTATCTGCAGAAACATTTCATCAGTAGCTTTCAGTTTTGCTATCTATCATCCACTTCTCTGTTGGGAAACCCATTCATAATGGCTCAGAACCCTGAGCTGCTGTTTCTGGGACAAATTCTAATACTTCCAGATGTGTTGAACTACAATTCCCTTCATCCTCAAGCAGCAGTGCCCCACAGGAGGTATCAGGTTCATCTAGTTTAGCAGTCTGTCCGGTTGTCAGCCCCACTAGGTAGACCAGACCAAGAAATCAACTCCAAGGGATGACTAAAACTTTTATTGAGATTGGTTAGAGTAACAGAATCTTGCAAGTATGATTGTGCTGTACCTCCTATTCCTTCTTATACTTTAGTGAATTAGAGAGGTGTCCGTCTCAGGCAATTACATACGCTGTTTGTTGTAGACTTAAAGTATTTTTCACCCTTCATCATCCTAGTGATCTTGCATATCTGTCAAGGTCATCTTCCTTACTCTCCACATCACCTGCCCTGTCAGCCTCAGTCCCCCCCACGTGTCCAGAAAACTCTTGGTCACGGTTGTAGAACAAAATGGAGATGTGCTGCTCTCCTCCTCTGCTATCAACTCCTCCAGATCAAGTCCTGTAATGCAACTGTACACTGAGACCAGTGCATCAGGAGAGTTCTTTGGGCTGAAAGGCAAGCCCCTCCAATGGTGACAGAGCTAAGGTGAGGTTCTCCACCAGACAATGGAGGATGAGGAGGGTCACAAAGCTGCATCCCACCATAGCAGGCCTGAGGAGCAGAGCAGCAGTCAGTGGATGCTGGTGAAGTTGGCAGAGACCCTGAGGGTTCCACTTCCACCTTGTGGTCCAGCTCTCCTTGCCCCTTCCAGGCAACCCAACTGATTAGAGGAGGAAGGGGAGGCTAGAGACGACACTGCCGCTATTGACCAAGAAATGGCACCCCATGGAGCATCAGAGGAGGAGAAGGTCGCTCCTTTCTCCACTGGCCCTGGTTGTCCACTGCAGTTCCTACTGGAGCTCAGCACAACCAGGTTTCTTGAAGCCACAGGGCAAGGAAGAACCTGGGCTGCCAATACCTGCAGGCCCCAAGGTAGCTATCTGCCCTGACTTAACTTCTTGGATCCTCTGTCACACAGTGGCCAACTGGATGTGTTTGGGAAGCTCACAGACCTCCCGTCAGTTCCCAGAAACCAGTATTTAAAGCAAGTTGCCTATGATTCAGCAGGTAGTAAATAGCATGAGCATTATTGCCCACAGACAGCCTAATCTTCCTTGAACCTACCAGTTCACTTTTTAAACTATCCAACTTGCCTAGTGCTGACAAAGAGCAGTAACAGGCCCACTCATTAGCTTTCAGGAACAAAAAGTACAATCTAGAAATTCCAGCATTTATTTGTGGTTGGTCCCTGCATTGGAAGGCTGGTAATAACAAACAGGAAACTCAAAGTATGCAGCAGTTCCCATAAAGAACTGGGATAAAACGTTTTATCAACTAAAGGAACACAGCTGTTGCAAGACTGCGGCTCCCTTAAGTTGCTTAAGCAACCAAATCCACCTAAAGCAATAATCAATATTTGTTTTGCATTAAGGAAGTGATAGCTGGGAGGGAAACAGAGTATCACCTCTTGCTTGATAAAGCAGAGACATGCATGTGCACTTCCTGAAAGGAGAAAAAGTTCACTGAGATCTCATTCTGATCCAAAATACAGGCAGACACACCATCCCAGACAAGAGATGCTGTGTCAGGGGCCAGCCTTCTTCAGTCTGTTACAATTCCTAGAATTCCCAGTTACAATTCCTAGAATTCCCAGCCAGCATGTCAAAACTTGCAGTCCCAACATACCTGGAAGATGCTAATAGGATAGCCTAGCTACTGGCTGGGGAATTCTGGGAGTTGAAGTCCACAGGTCTTCAAGCTGCCAAGATTGAGAAACACTGATCTAGAGGGTACCTAGGTTGCTGTCAGGTTTGACTAGGGCTGCAATGATTACCTGTTGGGAGGAGAGAAGCAGCCACTTCTGTAAAATTCTGCATGGTAATGCTGGTATCCTCAGGTCAGATCCAGACTTGGTCCTAACGGGAATACACTCATAATCAACATCTATACAACGTATGTAAATTACTATCTTAAGCCTCAGTGATTTCAGAAACAGGTACACGTTGAGTCTGCTTCCTGGTCTGGAATTCCAACAGTATTATTTGTATACTAAAGAACACCAGCATTTCAAACTTGCCCAAAAATCATATATGGAGGCTTAGTAGCATTTTGCCTGTAAGGAAAAGCATTTGCACCAGTTCAAAAGCATTTTATTTTTTCCCCTCTTTATCCAGAACTGAGCACAGGCTCTGAAAACAACTCAAATCTCAAAATCCCACTTCTGACTTTCAGAATTCAAGACTCAGTATTTTAGAGAATTCTGGAGTTAATTCTTCAAAGCTTTACAACATATGTTTTGGTTTCTATAACCCTTAATAATGAACCGTAAGAGTAACAGTTCTAACAAGGACCTCCAAAGTGCTGTAGTCCAGAAATAGGTGATCTGGTACCCTCCAGCTCTTTTAGACTACAAGTTCCATCAGAATGATCAACTGCCAGGGATTATGAGACCTGTTCTTTATAACATCTAGAGGCCATCCCTAAACCCCTAATCTGACAATCAGGCACCATTGTGCAGCTCTTCCATTAACAGACTTTTTGTGGAAAGAAAAAAAGATGGAAGAAACAGTGGGAAAACATGCCATAGTTATATGTGGGAAACACCTACATTTGGATCATTTAAACCATATGGAATAGGGTAAGTATACAATGAAGCCTTCTGGAACCCAAACTATATGTGAATTCCAGAAATCACTGGCTGGATTTATACCTTGCACTAAACCACAGTGAGGCTTAACTTTTGGCATTGTGTGAACCCAACCAATGTGGTTTGTTTACTACAATTTACGTCTTAATGTTTTCCAAGAACTCAACCAACTGTAGTTTATTCAGGAAACCATAGATAAACAAACCATGATATAGTATGTTGCAAGAGGGTCAGAAAATTGCCCTGACATTATTGCTTCTGTAGGCAAACTCACTTCTCGGCATTTGTAAAAACACACCTGAATATTTTGGGGGAATTGCAGGATTGCATTCAAACATGAAAATTGCCAAGACAGAGAAGGATAAAGTTAAAATAGAATAAAAGAACTAAGAGCAGACAAAAACACTGGTAGCACCATTGGCTGCTCTCTAATCACTATTGGCAAGCTGAACTCTGCTTCCAGGTTTACCAAAAAATAGTAATATTTGCATTGTTCAAATTAAGTAGTGAAACAGAGTTAGGCATTTAAACCAATGAAAGTATTTGTCTGCATTTGCAAAATGAAGGCTTGAGCTTTGAAAAGTAAAACTCTACATGGAAACCCAAATCTCAGGTATTATACAAGAATTCCACAGTTTAACATCCTTCCATTGCTCATCAAGAGAAATTTGATATATACAGTATTTTACTGATGTATCTCCTGGGAACTTTTGGAATGTTATAATACAATCTCACTCCCTCATAAATAGGTCTCATTGATTAAAACAGAGTTCACCTTTAGGTAAGCATTTGTATGATTGCAGCCCTGAGCCAGAATGCAAGTTTGTATGCAAACGCAATCTCTTGAGATGCAAATCTTAAACGATCCAGAATTTCAAACACCTGCATTGCAAGATGCACATACATGCATCAAAAACACTCCTTATAGTAAAATTCAATTAATATATTACCCCAACAGTTGAAGCTGTATTATGTCATGGCCTCTAGTTTGTAATGAATAAAAAGATGTAGAAATGTAAGTTTAGACCCAGAATTAAACGTGTTTAGAGATCCTCTGAAATCACAAGGGGTTCTAACTAGTCAGGAGGTGCCCCAATAATTTCAGCAGAACTAGTCGCAGCACGGCTGAGTCTGTATCAACTTCAAAAGACACCACTTGTTGTATATTTAATCACAAGACTTCCTGTCCTCCCTTCCAATCCTGTAACTCCTAACAAATGCACATGCAGATCAACTTAAATGACAGACTTTGCAGTAGACCAGATTGCTCCTTATTCCAGTGCGCGTGTTCAGCAACACTTCCAAAACCTGGAGAGCATGGAAGATTTTTCTGCACATCTTGGGGAAAAAAACAATTAAAGGCCAGGTTTAAATGAAATGCAGCTTCCAAATCATAGAAATGAAATACAGAACATGCCAGAATCCTTAAAGGTTGGCATCCATATGTAAGCATAACTGTAGTGAGGAATGCGTGTGAAAACCTTTACCTATGCCCCCCAAAGACCTTGCAATATTTGTATAGTCGGGTCTTGCCCCGCGTCTCCCATAAAGCCTCATCCGTTTTCTATCGACTACCCACTTCAATCCAGCAAATGCCATGTGCAAGCGCTAAGAGCTTGCAGCGGATCTGCTGCAAAGAAGAACCTGTATGATCTGGAGAGTAGCAGAGGAGGACGTGAGGAATCACCTCCAGCGAGTCAAACTGACGCCGTCTCCTGTATGGTTCCCCCACGTTTGAGCTGGGTTTGTGCAGAATCCGCAGTATAACCATTACCGGCAATGCAACTGGCTAGCAATTAAGATACAGCGACTTTCTTCAAAGCATAAAGCGCTGAAGGGAAAAACTGTAATCCCGAGGCAGCGTTCAGGATTGCACCCAGGCATCCAAGCAGATTGGCTTGCCTGACTGCAGAAAACCAAAAGGAAAGAGGTGAGGAGCGAGGGGTATGAATCACTCAAGACAAACAGGACAGAAGGGAACGGGACACCTTGACTGTCGCGTGGGAAGTCAGCCCAGCACCTGTTAAGGCCGCTTAGGTTCGCCACCTGGAAGCAAAGGGAGCAAAAGAGAGCAAGAAGTAAAAAGGAAGAGATGATTTGGAAAGTGGGGAAGGATTATGGAAGAAAAGCAGGAGGGAAGGAAATCCAAGCAGAGACAAAGGGAGAAATGGGAATCGCACAGAAGATTCCCAAAATGGGAATCGCGCAGAAGGGGAAAGGCAAAAAAAAAGAGGAAAGAAAAATAGAAAAGTAACACAGAACAAAACTTGTATAGAAACGGAAGTTAAGCGGCGGGGTGGGGGGAGACAACACCTGCGTAGAATAGATGTAATCGAAAATTAGAGGAGAGGCGCCCACGTCCGAAGAAAGAAGCCGTGTCAAAAGGAGAAAACGCCGCTGACCCGAAATAGGCGTCCACTTGCAGGACCAGCAGGCAGTAAGTGGCGGCGGCGGCGGCAGCTAGAGAAGCGCGCAAAGGAGGCAGCAGCGCGGTCTCCCCCGGCGGCAGGCGCATGGTCGCGATCCGCCGCTTCCTTGGCTCGGCATGGCGCTGCGCTGTCAGCGCCCGGCGCTCCCGCATCACTTTAAAGAGGCACCTGGGCGGGCGAGGGACGCCCTCTCTCGGTCCCGCCTCCGAGCTGGAGGGCGAGGGCAAAGGGCCGCCGGGAGGGGCGGCTTGCCTCGGGGGCTGCGCGGTGCGCGGATCCCTCCTGGACCCTCGGGCCCGGTCCCGACGGTCCTCCTGGCCCGTGGGCGCAGTTGGGCTCAGGGCCTGGCTGTCGAGCTAGAGTCCAGGCGAGGACAAGGACGGAGATGGTGCCCTTGGTCGTCGGGGGTACTTCCCCTACTAGGCCACCGCATTACAGTTCAGGGAATTGCCAGCGGGTGGTAGGGATTTGAGTTTGTAAGCTGCCTTGTCCCCCCTGGAGTGGGAAATAACAGTGATCACCTCCTGGCAGCACGGGGAGCATTTAGGTTTGCACCACTTCCCCAGCCACAAACTAGCCAGCCTCATTTAGCTTCTGGGGTTGTGCAAGCCCAATCTGCAAGGCCAGGTTGTTGGGAGAATCCAGAACATGAGGTTGACTGAGCCATCCAGGTGGGCATCCATTTAAGCCCTGGGAAGGCCTATTTGCTCAGCTGCCCTTGAACTAACTACCAACGAAATGCACCAGGCAGGACTTTGCATTCTGCCGCTCTTCTTGGTTTTCCATTTTAACTTTCCCGTATTTTCCCAGCATTGTTTAACACACGCGCACACCCCACTACGAAGAGGAAAGCAGACCTTCTCACTGGCTGAGCGAGCTGGGAGCTGTCCCTCCCAGGCTCAGATTTTAGAAAAGTGTAGTATCAGACTTCCTGTATTCCTCTCTCCCGAGCCCTCCATGTCTGCTGTTAAAAGGGCAGAAGCCAGTCTTCCAAATTCAGGATTCATTTGTGGAGTTAGAGTGTGCACCACTGCAGCACCGTTGAATAAACCGGAAGCAACCAAGGGCCTTCCCAGGACAGATTTGTGACACGTGTGTGGTGTGTATAGATACTGTTTTGCAGCATGCCATTTGCACCGCAACTCTACGGGCACATACTATTGTATTTTCCTCGTATGTAAATCATGATAGAGTTGTTGAGCAAAGGTGATTTTCTCCACTGCATCCTTCAGTACTAGAATATATGGTTCCCAGTATTTTCTGTTTTTAAGGAGGATTAGCATCAATCAATTAAAGATTTATGTGATAATACCATGTCCCTGTGTACCAACGCATTGCCTTTTCCATGCCATTGTGCATACAGACTTCCATGTTACAAAATATGCAGATAACCCCAGTATTAATGCCCCTTTTTGATATCAAAATATAGGAGAAACATCAATTGAATAGTGGAAAACTACCCTTCGCTTTTAAAAGGAAAAGCTTTTGTATTTGTATAAATATATTTATATTTATTCTCTCATGGGGGCTTGTGAAACATTTGCTCACAAACCACAGCTTCCACCAGTAAGCATTTTTAGAAAAGAGTGACCTAATTGGACAGCTTGGTAAGACTGATGCGACTGGCAGCTGAGTGACTGTAATGGCCACCAACATCATTGTAATTTTGAAAATGTTGGATTTATGATCCTGTTCCTGCCTCTCTGATAGGATCTGTTTCCAATAGAGTTTGTGTCCTAATAATTGTGTACACCAGCACAGTTGGGAATGCTGTTGGGAATTCCGGATCTTGTAGGCCCAGTATGTTTGAAAGGCAACGTGGGTAGGAGAGCTATGGCAGGTATGATTGCAGCCTGAGCGGGTATCATGATCTAGCTAGATTCACACAAGCACCATCGGAAAAGGCCCACAAATATACAGTATGTGGAAGCCCCGGGGCACTGTAAATGTGCTGTCCAAAGCATTGTTGAGCATTGAAATGCAGAGCTTTTTGGGGAGGGAATGCAGGGAGTCCAGTGTGGGTAACCCAGATGGGGCAATCTGGTTCACATCCTTTGAACGTAAGACAATCACAAATGTTAGCCCCCTTTTCTTAGAAAAATAGCAAATGAGAGGATAAAAAATGTATATGATACGATTTTATTTGATTTATTTACTTCTAAGCCACCCAATAACTGAACTTTTCTGAGCAGATAACAGTTATCAAGATAGCAAATTATGCTTAGTGGGAGATTTCATGGATAGGGGAAAGATTTTGTCCCTGTCTCATAATATGAACATCTGAGGCCATCCGATGATTGGTAATATATGGAGGACAACCACCAAGAAGTATTAAACAAGATGCATAACTAAACAGTGGAATTGGCCAACTTGGCAGGTGTTATAAATGGATTAGACAGGGGAACATAGCTGTGAAAGTGCTAGTATTCCATGTTTTTTAGGGGGTCCTGGGACTTCTGGCTGGGCATGGCTTTTCTTCTTTTGAAGCAGGAGCAATTATAACAAGGCTTTCAAGTTTTACAGCATTGTGCCTAATCAACCTAGAGAGCGAGGAAATATTTAAATGACATTACTTCATGCCAGAAGTTTAAATGGTAATACTTATTTGCATGATCATTTCCATCTCTAATTAAAATCTAAAAGCTGTGTTTTAGTTGGCTGAATTAAAGCCCAGTATGTTAGTTAAAGTATGTTAGTTAAAGCTCAGTATGTTTTGCAAGATGAATCCGTGCCCTCAAAAGCAAGCTCTGCCGAGCTGTTCTGATGCACACTCAAGAAGAAAGAGAGGAAAAAGTAAATCACAAGTTGTAATGTTATATATTTTATGGTGACTTTTCTCAAAAATATTTTAATATGATCTTCATTATTGCTGTTGCATTTGCAGACGTACAAGATATATGGGTTCACAGATCAGCTAAGCTATGTTTTTGAGATTTTATTGAATTAAGTCATAATTGGCTAGGATCTCACATTGCACTAAAGTATAAATCATGGTTTACAAACCACAGTGGCTGAGTTCACACAACATGCTAACATTACCAAACAAACCACGTTGAGGCATCACAGTAAAACATAACATCTTTAGTTTGGTTTTTCTTAGCGTGCTGTGTGAATATGACGGCCTTGGTGTGTTGTATAATGTATTCTCCTTCCCCTGACATGACTGGATTTGTGGGCACAGCTACAGGAGTTGTCAGAATCGTCTCTAGCACTTCCAGAGTAGTGGCAATAAAGCTAGATGTAGTTTTTGTCTGTGCTTTGCCACATACACTTCACCAAAAATGGCTCATTTACTTGAAGGGCAGGGAAGTGTTAAGAAATTCAGACTGAGTAAAAGTCCTACCTCTGCTCCCAGGTGATGCGGGCTGAAATGGGTTTACAGACTGGCATTGAAAAAACATTCGTTGTAAGATGAGAGGCATTTACCTTTAAAAAATACTATGTTTGGTAAAAAAGGAAATGAAGACTTGGAAGTAACAAAGAGGAGGTAAATTTATAATTGTACTTACAAGCACTATAAAAAAGATCGGCTACTTCTTTATATCTTTTTTCTTTCTTTTTTCTTTTTCTTTTTCTTTTTTTCCTTTCTTGAACATTTAGCTTTCTCTTTGATTTCTTTTTTCTTTTCTTTTTCTTACTTTAGTTTGTGTTCGTTTTTATCTTCCTTTTTAAAAATCTTTAATAAAAATTATGTAAAAGGAAGTAGCAAAGAGGAATAGAGAGGTTGACTAAGCAAATGTGCAGAGTGTTGCATGCTGCAGAATCTCACATAAACATCAGTGGATTGGAGCTGGCAGAATATTAGAGCTGAAATAGTAGCTTAATAAAAATATTGGTACTTTAAAATGGGAGAATCCATGCAAAAATCCTTAAGAAAGAGATACTCCCAGAGTAGGACAAGACTTTTTTTAATGTTCTTATATTTGTTTTAAAATAAAGAAGAGTAAGGATAAAAGATAATGGTAGAAAGATAATATACTGTTTATTTTGCTCTCATTCTCAGTCTAAAATTGAACGTTTCTGTACATGTTAATAATAACTTCAATATCTTCTTTGCCAGTGCTTTATGGAATAGTTATACATGTTCATTTGTCCAGGATTAATGTAGTTCAGCTTGCCCCATGTTGAAAGAAATGCTTAGACTGTCCAGAATTTATTTAATTAAAGAACAAAACAGTCCTACATTAGGAACAATGATGGTGGTCACTGAGATATTCAAAATTAAGCAAATATTTGAAATAAAACCCGGGTTTAATTTTTTTTTCTCTGAAAGAGAATAAAAACATAGGAACATCACTGTTTGGGCCAGGAGTGAGATGTGTTCTTTATTAATATATTTTTCTTAAGGCTACCAGATCTGGGCTGCAAAGTTCTAGATAACCACTAGATGGCAGTTCAGGATTTGTATTTCTCTTTGCTGTCATCTAGTAGTCATATGAAGGTTTGCAGTCCCCACCCCTCCATGTGGCTTTCAACTAGAGATGACCACCCAAAATCAGTCTCTAAACCCAGGTTTGTCAAGGCTATAGATCTTGTTTTGTATAAACCCTAAACCAAGACATAGCAGGAGTCTGATCAGTATTTGTCCATTCCTTCACCTTTGGGAGCAATCCTTTTTCTTCTCTCTTCCCCTTCCTTTTAGGAATCTAATTCTGAGGGAAACGTATCTACCCATTTCCAGCCTACTGAATTTCCTCCTGCCTGAGGCACTTCCGGGCTCTGTTTCCAAAATATGGAAGGGAAACCAGTGCTTTTATATTGGCCTGTAAATGGATCAGGCCCTAGTCAAACCGCCTAACAAGGAAGATCTGTTGTCCATTTAACCATCTGCAGACAACAGTGTGGCATCTGATGTCTTCAGAAGTTTTTCCATGGCAGGCTTAAGTATTTTATTTTATGTCAAGCATGTATATTCCACATAATCTTTCAAAGGAACTTATAGTACTGGTGCCCAGGCCTTTTCTGCTCCCTAATATACAGCCTTTGCACAGTTGGTTTGTGGGCAGATTTTTAACATTGTTCAGCACTTTCTTGGCACTTTTTCCATCTCTGTTTTTCCAAGACCAGTGGCCAGCATGTGCATTGCACATGTACATACAGCCACGCTTTCCATTGCTTAGAATTGGAAGAATAAGTTTGCCATTTTTGCTTTAAAAAAAACCCTGGCTCCTCAAGCAGTGTTTGAGCATGTGTAAAATGCTTTTCCCCTGAGCAGCAGAATAGAACTTTAATGCATCTGCATGTGCACGTACACACACACACACACACACACCTAATTATATAGTACTTCTTATCAATCATTACAGGAGGTTTTAAAGGGAGAACAATGTACAGATCTGCTTCACACCTTATACTAAATGAAAAAAAATCATACATAATATCTTAGCCTGTTGTGCAGTTTGTAAACAGTTTTTTAAAGTTTGGTGTTATCCAAGCCAGCTGTGATATATTTAAGAAGCCATGCTTGAGTGAACCAGGTTTGGAGCACGGGTTGATCCGATAGAGCCTTCAACCATGCCCAAAGCGTTGTTGCACTCCAAAAGGGCCTTACTTCCTATAAAAGCAGTTTTAATTGCAGTGAAGTGGGATTTGGGAAATTATAGCCCAAAGGATTAATCTTTAGCTGTCAAATGCACTTCTGGAATCTCCTCTTTCCCATGGTAATTAAGCACAGAAAAAAATGAAAGATTTCCACCAGTATTTCCAATTCAGTTTAAAAACACAGAAGTTAATAGTGGGAAAGGCAGGTTTTGTGCACATACACAGCAACTAAGCTTAGAAAAGATTGTTTCTATTAGACCTAATAGAATTTGGTCTTACTGTAAATGACAGAAGAGAGGATGATTTCCTGGGCAAAGCTTAAAGCATAGCCTCACCCCTATGGATTTTTTTCTTGAAATACCTCTGCCTGGCCATTAAGCTGAGGCACCATGCCTACATTGGCTGTGCTTAAGGATAAATTCAAACAAACCATCCCCTTCCTTCAGATTTAGCACCTAAAAAGACACAACCATGAGAATTTGTTCTCACACGGTCAAAAGAAAACAGACTGATATCATATCTGGCTGTTACCATAACAAGAGACAGATGGGAAGTGTCTCTCCCACCTCAGGAGAATTACTTCTAGCCTTTTACATAGAGTAAGTGGGAGAAAGAGGCACAAGAATTTGAACCCTGATTGCAGAAGAAATAAAACACACATTTGGTACACAGCAGTTGCTGGAATTCCTTCCTAAAAGCTGCTTAGCTTTTCTACAATTAATCAGAAGTTCTTGGGTATCTGTTTATTTTGCCAGGGAGAAGCCTGACAATAACACAGTAACACCAAAACGAGAGAGAGAGAGAGAAGGAGGAGGAGGAGGAAGAAGAAGGAGAAGGAGAAGGAGAAGGAGAAGGAGAAGGAGAAAGGATTGGAAATTACCCTGAAGTAATTTAGTGTGCAGATCCCCTACTACAGCATCCCTATCAGTTGGCCATCAATTCTCTTTTGAAATACCTCCAATAGAGAGTCCACCACCTCCTGAGACTGTCTGTTCCATTGTTGAACAGCTCTTAGCATTGGGACAATTTTCTTGATGTCCAGCTGAAATCTACTTCCTTGTTCTTTTAACCCATTTTTTCTTGTCCTGACTTCTGGAAGAACTCTAAACAATTCTGCCCCATCTTCTGTGGGGCAGCCCTTCAGATACTTGAAGACAGCTATCATGTCTCCCTACAGTCTTCTCCAAGCTAAGCATGACCAGTATCTCCTCCTCATATATTTTTCTTCCCAGACCTCTTACCATCTTGGTTGCTCCCCACTGAAAATGCTCCAGTTTTTCAGTGTCCTTCCTAAAATGTGTCCAGAACTGATCAACATGGAATATGACTTCTCTTGATCTTAACTCTGTATATACTTCTGTTGTAACCTAGGATTCCATCTGCATTTGCATTTTATGAAACCTAGCGTTGCGTGAAAACAGAAAAGAGAAATAAATCAAATGCAGGACCTGAATCCTTTTAGTTTATGTTTCTTATAATCAATTTTGATAGATATCAGCTGTTCCAGATTCAAAAGCAGACTTTGGTGTGCACCTCCACAACCTGGGCCAGTGACCCAACCTTCCTTAATGGTTGTAATTATCTCAGGAAATGGTTAGCAAGATATATACGTGGGTACAGATGCTAATTTTATTTATTACTTCAAAGATATGCTATCTTTTATATCATAAAACAGAGCATTTACAGTATCCCACATAACTATGTTTAGTATTGTGCATCCAAAACAATATCTGTTTTACTCAGGTAATTACATCTTAATTATGTTCTCATTTTAACTAAGTTTAAAATAAGAAAAGAGGGCCAGTTTGGTGTAGTGGGTAAGGTATCAGGCTAGAAACTGGGAGACCATGAGCTTTAGTCCCACCATAGGCACAAACCCAGCTGGGTGACCTTGGGCCAGACACTCTCTCTCAGCCCTAGGAAGAAGGCAATGGAAAACCACTTCTGAAAAACCTTGCCAAGAAAACTGCAGGGACTTGTCCAGGCAGTCTCTGAGAATCAGACACAGTTGAACAGCTAAAAAAAAAATTAGAAACTGCACATGCTCACATTTTTTTAACGTGAATAACAAACATGTAATTTGGCAGGAATACAGAAGAGTCTGTAAAGCCTGGAATAGCTATGGAGCATAAGAGAAGTTTTAGGTAGTTAGCCTCCATCTAAACCTCGGGTTGTCGATCTCTGGTTTCCGGATGGTTCTGAAATAAATTTCCCAGAAATCCTTACTGTTGCCCATGCATGTTGGGCTGCTGGGTATTCACATTCAGCTGCATCAAAGTTTGCCTACACCTCCCCTGAACAGAGAAAGACAAGCAGGATTGCCCTGTGAGGAGCAATTGAAGGATCTTTGTAGTAGAGTCTAAACTTAAAGAAAAGAAAATGGAAAGATTATCAGATGTTGTCAAATACCTGAACGGCCATTGATGTAGTAGCTGGTTCTCTCTTGCATCACAGAACAGAACTAGAACTAATGGACAGAAATCGCAGGGAAGAAGTTTTCAGGTAATTCGGAGAAGGGTCTTGATGGAAATTGCTGTTAGAAGAACAGCCTATCCAAGGAAGGCGGTGCCTGCATTTTACCAACTGTATTTGGGCAGAGGCTGAAAACCCAAGTAGCAGTGATCAGGTAGTAGCATTTTATACTGCAGATCCAGGTCAGGAGGAAGAAAAGCAACTTTACCTGTTAAATGTGTATATGTTCACAAAGGGTAACACGAAGTAGTTTTCCTAAAGCAGCCTTCCATCAATGTCCACAAATTTAATATTTGGGATGAGTTCATAAAATGATTTCAGTCCCTCCCCTAGACCATGGTGTTTCCAACACAAAACAGATCCATTCTGATATGTTACGATTTAGGAATTGCCAACTCACATATCGTTGGCAGCTATGCTGGGCTTAAGAATATCTTCTAAAGCAGAGGCAGCAACTCTGCAGTGGTTAGAGGACAGGCTGTTTGATTGTTTAACAGCCAACAACACCATTGATAAGATGGAGATAAAATTATATTCCAATTTCTTTACAGTGAGGTGCAACATTTAGCAGCAAGATTGCCAAAGGACTACAGAAAAAATGGGTTCACCCCATCAGTCAGAGGGATGAGATCAACTGTGGGGCAGAGCCATGCAGAAAGAGAACTTGGCTTCTTGAAAGATTCCTTCTTAAGCCCAATTAATAGTTATCCTTTGATCTTTCCACAATATATTTGATATTTATTGATATTTATTGAGAAAAGTTTTTCTCAATAGACGCATTGCTGCTTTTCACTTAAAAAAAACCCTCGTTATATCCTATCTTTTAAAGCTTCCTTGTAATTAAAATTCAGGAAATCTGCTAGGAATTTGCTCTAGTTGCTTTTCCACAAAATCAATACACTGTGAGATATCAGAACTACATATTCTGAAAATTATTCCTCCCTGAAATTGTGTAAACATATTAGGACTGCCTGATACAGCTGTTTCTAATTTTTGTTACATTCTGTATCATTTTTTTCTGTTTGTCAAGAGCATTTGCTGTTCTCAAATAATGCAATTTTGTCTTACTTAAAATTTTTGTTGTTTATTCATTCAGTCGCTTCCGACTCTTCGTGACTTCATGGACCAGCCCACGCCAGAGCTTCCTGTCGGTCGTGAAAATGCCCAGCTCCCCCAGGGACGAGTCCGTCATCTCTAGAATATCATCCATCCACCTTGCCCTTGGTCGGCCCCTCTTCCTTTTGCCTTCCACTCTCCCTAGCATCAGCATCTTCTCCAGGGTGTCCTGTCTTCTCATTATGTGGCCAAAGTACTTCAGTTTTGCCTTTAATATCATTCCCTCAAGTGAGCAGTCTGGCTTTATTTCCGGGAGGATGGACTGGTTTGATCTTCTGGCAGTCCAAGCCACTCTCAGAATTTTCCTCCAACACCACAGTTCAAAAGCATCGATCTTCCTTCTCTCAGCCTTCCTTATGGTCCAGCTCTCGCAGCCATATGTTACTACGGGGAACACCATTGCTTTAACAATGCGGACCTTTGTTGTCAGTGTGATGTCTCTGCTCTTAACTATTTTATTGAAATTTGTCATTGCTCTTCTCCCAAGGATTAAGCGTCTTCTGATTTCCTGACTGCAGTCAGCATCTGCAGTAATCTTCGCACCTAGAAATACAAAGTCTTTCACTGCTTCTACATTTTCTCCCTCCATTTGCCAGTTATCGATCAAGCTGGTTGCCATAATCTTGGTTTTTTTGAGGTTTAGTTGCAAGCCAGCTTTTGCACTTTCTTCTTTCACCTTCATCATAAGGCTCCTCAGTTCCTCTTCGCTTTCATCCATCAAAGTGGTATCATCTGCATATCTGAGATTGTTAATGTTGCTTCCAGCGATTTTAACTCCAGCCTTGGATTCCTCAAGCCCAGCACGTCACATGATGTGTTCTGCGTACAAGTTGAATAGGTAGGGTGAGAGTATACAGCCCTGCCGTACTCCTTTCCCAATCTTAAACCAGTCCGTTGTTCCGTGGTCTGTTCTTACTGTTGCTACTTGGTCGTTATACAGATTTTTCAGGAGGCATACAAGATGACTTGGTATCCCCATACCGCTAAGAACTTGCCACAATTTGTTATGGTCCACACAGTCAAAGGCTTTAGAATAGTCAATAAAACAGAAATAGATGTTTTTCTGAAACTCCCTGGCTTTTTCCATTATCCAGCAGATATTGGCAATTTGGTCCCTAGTTCCTCTGCCTTTTCTAAACCCAGCTTGTACATCTGGCAATTCTCGCTCCATGAATTGCTGAAGTCTACCTTGCAGGACCTTGAGCATTACCTTACTGGCATGTGAAATGAGTGCCACTGTTTGATAGTTTGAACATTCTTTAGTGTTTCCCTTTTTTGGTATGGGGATGTAAGTTGATTTTTTCCAATCTGATGGCCATTCCTGTGTTTTCCAAATTTGCTGGCATATAGCATGCATTACCTTGACAGCATCATCTCGGAGGATTTTGAACAGTTCAGCTGGGATGCCGTCATCTCCTGCTGCCTTGTTATTAGCAATGCTTCTTAAGGCCCATTCAACCTCACTCTTCAGGATGTCTGGCTCTAGCTCACTGACCACACCGTCAAAGCTATCCCTGATATTGTTATCCTTTCTATACAGGTTTTCTGTATATTCTTGCCACCTTTTCTTGATCTCTTGTTCTTCTGTTAGGTCCTTGCCATCTTTGTTTTTGATCATACCCATTTTTGCCTGGAATTTACCTCCAATGTTTCTAATTTTCTGGAAGAGGTCTCTTGTCCTTCCTATTCTATTGTCTTCTTCCACTTCCGCGCATTGCTTGTTTAAAAATAATTCCTTATCTCTTCTGGCTAACCTCTGGAATTTTGCATTTAATTGGGCATATCTCCCCCTATCACTGTTGCCTTTTTCTTTCCTTCTTTCTTGGGCTACTTCTAGTGTCTCAGCAGACAGCCATTTTGCCTTCTTGGTTTTCTCTTTCTTTGGGATGTATTTTGTTGCCGCCTCCTGAACAATGTTGCGAACTTCTGTCCAGAGTTCTTCCAGGACCCTATCTACTAAGTCCAGTCCCTTAAATCGATTCTTTACCTCCACTGCATATTCCTGAGGGATATTAGTGAGCTCATATCTAGCTGATCTGTGGGTCTTCCCTAATCTCTTTAGTCTGATCCTAAATTGTGCAAGAAGAAGTTCGTGATCAGAACTACAGTCAGCTCCAGGTCTTGTTTTTACCGACTGTATAGATGACCGCCACCTTTGGCTGCAAAGGATGTAGTCAATCTGATTTCGGTGTTGTCCATCTGGTGAAGTCCATGTATAAAGCTGTCTCTTAGGTTGTTGGAAGAGAGTGTTCGTTATGCAGAGTGAATTGTCTTGGCAAAATTCTATCAGCCTATGTCCTGCTTCATTTTGTTCTCCCAGGCCATGCTTACCTGTAATTCCAGGTGTCATTTGACTGCCCACCTTAGCATTCCAGTCTCCCGTGATGAAAATAACATCTCTTTTAGGCGTGTTGTCCAGTAGGTGCTGCAGATCCTCATAGAACTGCTCTACTTCAGCTTCTTCAGCATCTGTGGTTGGGGCGTATATTTGGATCACTGTGATGTTAGATGGCTTGCCCTGAATTCGAATTGAGATCATTCGATCGTTTTTTGGATTGTATCCAAGCACTGATTTAGCCACTTTACTGTTAATTATGAAGGCTACTCCATTTCTTCTGTGGTCCTCTTGTCCACAATAGTAGATTTGGTGGTCATTTGATGTGAAGTGGCCCATTCCAGTCCATTTCAGTTCGCTGATGCCCAAAATGTCTATCTTTAATCTTGACATCTCACCAATAACCACATCCAATTTGCCCTGGCTCATAGATCTTACATTCCAGGTTCCAATGGTGTGTTGATCCTTAGAACATCGGATTCGCCGTTCACCACCAGCACTGTCAGCCGCTAACCGTCCTTTCGGCTTTGAGCTAGCTGCGTCATCACGTCTGGGGCTAGTTGAACTCATCCTCTGTTCCTCCCCAGTAGCATTTTGACCATCTTCCGACCTGGGGGTCTCATCTTCCGATGGTATCTCTGGTTGTACTGATCCATTTAGTTTTCATGGCAAGAATACTGGGGTGGGTTGCCATTACCTTCCCCAGGGATCGCATTTAGTCTGACCTCTCTGTCATGACCTTCCCGTCTTGGGTGGCCCTTCACGGTTTAGCTCATGGCATCATTGAGGTGCTCAAGCTCCAGCACCACGACAAGGTAACGATCCTTTGCTGAAGCTTACTTAACATAGAAATAAGTTTTATCTTTTCCACTAGGTGGCAGTATTAGCTCAAATAATAGAAAACTAGAATTCTGCCAGATCAGTGTTCAAATAGCATTTTATTCTGTTTAGTTGAGGCGATTACAATTAATCAATTGCATTTTCCATTTCATAGTGGCATTGCATCATTATGGACCAAGAAAACATTTCTGTAATACATTTCACTCTTTTTTCTGTCACAAAGACGTAGTCCAAGCAGAAAATCGGACAGTACTGGAAAATGGATAGCCAGTTTTGTTAAGCTGTGTGATTGAACAGTAATTATGATGCCACTCCAAAGCAGTAAAAGAAATGGAGAGTGGAACCTGTGTTAAAGATCATACAAAAATGGGAGTAGGAATATTCTCCTGAACATTCAGCCTAAAGCGTAGTTGGGATTTTATGGACCCGCACATTCTTCCTACAGTTTTCACTTGCTTGCATGCTGGCATTTCCATGGTTTCCTGCATTTGAGAGAAGCAAGACCAAGAACTGGTGCCTGTGCTAGGACCTTTTAAAGGAGCAAAGCAAAGTGGCCAATTCTCTGCCATCAAAAGCAAGAAGCTTCTGAGTGCTAGGAAGGTCCAGTAGCATCTCGTGGTCCGTCTGTAATCCAGACTGAAATGCTTGCATGGACAGCCCTGCCTTGAATGCAGGGGGACTGGGGAGAGGGCGGGGTGGAGAAGAACTACATTGTCTCAAGTCATTCCGGAACTCCTGCACTGGCATCCAATTGGTGACAGCGCTGCCAAATACTGTCATGGGTTGGCTGGCTTACCTGGCTACCTTCTCCCAACCGGTCCCAGAAAGTCCAGATCTAGCCTGAAGGCAGAGAGGGATCCCAGCTGGACCTTGTAGCTCCAGTAATCCTGTGTTCCTGTAAAGCAGTTGGAACCATCATTGGTGTATTGCAAGGATGGGAGCAGGTTGTGCCAGGGAGAGGTGGGAGTGAGCAGCCAAGTTTGGAGGAAGACAGAACAATGACTGTGTCTCACCTTCCCACTCAGCAGGTATGTCATTCCTGGATTGGATCTGTGGCCCATAAGCCTACACCATAGTCTCTGGGGCAGCCAAACCAACTTGATTCCAGCTCAACAGGATCCAGTGTGATACCAGTTTTCAACTAGAAATGTTGGATATTGGAGGCTGTATGGAGCTTGTGCTGGACATTTTTCCATTCCCGGGAATTTTGGCCTCCGCTCCTGGACTCTTCCCCACTCCCTGCAAAGGTAGTTTCATAATGTTGTTTTCCCAGTGGGAGGTGTCCCTACACTAAGCAGAAGGGGGTCCCATGGCCAGAGTTTTTTAAAAGCAGTAAAGGACAAACAAGAAACCACTTGTAGGAGTGGAATACTACTTGGCCAACTTGTTTTGTGCTCCCCTATTGGTCAACTGGATCAGCTCAGATGCTGTTCTCACCTTTCAAAATTGGCAGCCGTGTGGACAAACACCCATCCTCTTTTTACCATTTCTAAGAGTTAGGGAACAAAATTAAGCCTAACATTAAGCTGCCCTTCTTAGTATCTCCAGGATGTGGAAGCTAATGCCTTACTTCCAAAAGACCTTCCCACTGGGGAAATAGTTCCTTTGCAGGGCAGTATTCAGAGACGGAGGCATTTGGCGGTTGGGTCTTTTGATAGTCCCTTTAAAATAAACCACTGGCCACCACATTCAATGGCAGTTCCTCTACTAAAGTAATTACAGATTATTTGAAGAAATACTCATTTTGCCTAAATTCATCATTAACCATGAGAAAGAAAAAAAAGATGGTTTATAGCGGTACTTTTAGAATCCATATGTTTTCCCTAAACAGTTTTTTTAAAGGAATTTTTTATTTGTGTATATATGGGTATGGGTATAGGTACGGGTGCATGTATGTCTGTATGCATATATAGGTATGTGACATATAATGTTCGTGTCCAGAAATGATTGCTGGAGAGCCCTTTTGTAAATTTTTCTACATTGCTGTTATTAGCTGCCCAGGGTTATGTTGTATAAGATGGGTGGCCATGTAAATCTTATAAATAATTAAACAAATGTGCTAGGAAACCTTACACATTCTGGTAATTTGTAAGTTGTCTTCTTTGGGTTATGTAGACTGCCTGGTACATTAATTTGCACAGAATGAATCTTCTTGCAAAGCATTTGCTTTCATTGCTCACTTCCTGGAAAAAAAGGACCCGTTTTATTTTAATTGCCAGTAGCAATTGAGGGGATTACACCTTTGGATTCATTAGCTTAAATAGATATGCACTCAAGTGAGACACAATGCTGTAAATAAGATTTAAAAGTGACTGTGGAGAGGTAGGTCAGTCAAGCTCTAACAAGACAGTGCCAAAAGATAAACTAAAGTTCAGTGACATTATTTAATTAAAATCTCATTGGTCATGCCCAATAAATATCTGGGCACAATTACACTATCTTAAATATCCAAGTTAAAGCTTTGTCACTGAATTTTTAAGCACATTTGGACACTCTGAAGTTGGTCAGGAGCAGAGTGCCCAGTATGAAAAGCATATCTATCTGGACTGCAGAAATCAAAATGACCACCAGATGGCAGAAAAGTTATACGGGTAGTCCTCGACTTACAACCACAATTGGGCCCAGAACTTCTTTCACTAAGAGAGGTGGCCATTAAGTGAATTATGCCTGATCTTTACAGCCTTTTTGCTATGGTCATTAAGTGAATCACATGGTTGTTAAGTGAATCCAGCGTCCCCCATTTACTTTGCTTTTAAGAAGCCAGCTGGGAAGGTTGCAAAGGGCGATCACGTGACCCTGGGATCCTGCAACCATCGTAAATACATGCCAGTTGCCAAGCGCCTGAATTTTGATCACATGACCACAGGGACGCTGCAACGGTCATAAGTGCAAGGACGAGTCATGAGTCACTTTTTTCAGCACTGTCATAACTTTGAATGGTCACTAAACAAATGGTTGTAAGTCGAGGACTACCTGCAGTTTTCTTTGCTGCCACCTAGTGGTCATCTAGATTCCTGCAGCCCAGATATTGAAGCCTTACATGAGACAATCCTGAAAGATGTCTGTCTGTCTCTCTCTCTCTCACACACACACACACATGGCAAATAGTGGTTTTTAAATAGCTCCAATGGGTGCCAATGATTTTTTTTTCTTTTTTACTATAGTTATGTGCTACAGGGAGTGGGCAGGGATTTGCTTGGTTTTTTCTTTTTGGTTCATAGTGGTGACAGAACAGCTTTTCCCAGCATATTTTTAATGATACTTCATAAACCTTTGATTTGATGCGAAAGTCTTTCTCTTAAACTCTTTGTTTTATTTCTTTTTAAAAAATGGCTTTCAATATATAAAAAAGGAAAGCTGTATCTAAATACCAAATTCAGTGATAACACAAAAAAAGAACACACACACACAATGGAGCTCAGGTCTTAACCGATCTTGTCATCAGGTTGGTTAGATTTTCCACTGCTCTGATAGACCATTTTATTTTACTGAGCTGCAAGTTTTGCTTAGAGATGGGTGCCTGGCTCCCATCCAAAGGAAGGCCTGGAAGATTTTCAGACTGGAGGAGGTAAGACAACAGGGCTCCCTTTGTGCCATACCCCCATCATAGGCAATCAGTAAATGACTTGTACTCCACTGTGCATGAATGAACTATGAGGGATGCAACATTTGGAGGACTTCTGGACAAAATTATGATCAATCTGTAACTCATCATAGATTGCTAGAGAAAGCTTTCTTCCAATTCAAAATATAAAGTCTGGAGGGGTGGAATTCGAACCCCTGGTCCCTTATATATAAGATGCATTCTTGCCTCTTGAATTCTTTCTCCATACTGATTTTCAGCAAGAGTAGTAGATGTTGAGGCTGCTTCCTGAAATGTTTTCTCTTCTTCCTGTCATTTTAAGTATCTTGAATTGAGATTTTACAAGCCTGCCCCTAATGACCTTGGGCATCTCCTTCACAGCATGTTGGAGCCCAACTACACGAGATTTCAGCCGTTTCCTCCCCATTGGCATGAAAGGGCTGCAGCAATTGCCATGATCTCGCAGCTAGGGAAAGCTGTGTTTGGTGGATGCTGACATGTGGATGGGTGAGGAATAGTTTGGCAAAGATGGTGCCCCCCTTGAATAAGAAATGGGAAGCTGCCTCTTGCTTTGGCCCCTTACGGGCAAGAGCCATTTCAAATATGTGGGGGATGCCAGACATTCGCTATGAAGAGGGGCTGCTCTGCGTGGCTTGGGTGACAGGGAAGGTCAGGCTGGGATCAACGGCAGTGGCGGATGGTGAGGGGGGGGGTTGTAGCAGAGGCCAAGGAGAGGCGCCCTCCCCATCCTTGAGAAAGGAAGTTTTCATGACACAAACAACAACTGCCACCAACAAAAGAGGAAAAGGAGTAAAGGCCCCCTGCGGGGCTGGTTGCCATGGAGACCCCAAGGAGGTTTGAACCAGCCCCGGGCTTTTCATCACCGCCTTTGAGTTATGGGGGGTATTATGGGATGGTGATAAAAAGCGACATGCGCTCCTTGGTCACAAGGCTGGCCTCTCTCGGTCACAGGCGCTCGCTCCTTTTCCCTTTGCGCCAGCCAGATGGGGGGCAAAGGCCAGGAAATTCCCCCCCCCTTTCTCCCGCTCCTCCTCAGTCCTCCGCACCATGGTGTTAAACCGATAGCATCGCCTGCTCCAGCTGACTCTGCTCGGCCAGGATCCCTTGCTCTTTAGCAGAACTTACTGCGATAGTAAATTGCTCACCCATTTGGGGCAGCCAGTGTGGAGGCATTAGGGACTCTTCTTAAAATGTCCTATGTGCACAACTGGGGCACACACAGACACCCTTTCAGGTTTTGATTTTTTAAAAATTCTTTAGAGAAGTACCATGAGTGCCTAAAACAGAGAGTTATGAACAAAATGGCTATGTACAAATCCAGACATAATAAATGTTGCTGTTGCTGAACATGTTGGAGTTGCAGTTACTCCATTACTGGTGCAAATGTTAAGACAGGATAAACAGGGCTAAAATGCATTCATTGGCACCTGTTAGACAGCCGTGTTTAAAGGATTTGAGCATAAATTCAATGCATCGCACCTAAGAAGCATTTTGGGGAAGTGTATGATATGTGTGTGAGAGAAGGAAAAGATTAGACAATAATTCTTGAAGTTAAGGAGAGCACTACTGCAAGTAGGCAAGCATGTCTTTGTTTTCATCTATGCAAGGTAGGACTGGTATATTTCCTGTGAATTATTCCCCACCCACCCAGCCAGCCAGCCCAAAAATGTTCAAATCAGAGTTCTGCCAAGTGGTTCATGGAGAAGATACTATTCTCATAGCCTCTCGTTCTATTACATCCTTTGTTGTAGAGTATTGCCTGCTGTTGGGACCTTCACAAATTTTTCCTGCAGTTCATGTGTGAGTAAGTGAGTTTCTACATTGAGGAGGGAAGCTTGTGAAGAAAAAGTAGGTCAGATCTACATAAATGGCAAACAACAATGACAGAGTCCTGTTGGAGAAGAGTGGGCTTACTATTTTGAACTGCCAGTAAATGTTCTGCATCAGGAAAACATTCTGGGATTAGAAAGCGAGAAAGATTCTAATCAACTCTTTTACAGAGTTTTGCATGCTTGCAATAGCAAAAGGGAAGGAGTTGCCAAGACTCAGATCCATACTGTGTACCCCACAAAGAAGCTGCACGCCCACTCAGCCACCATAGGAAACAGACAACTTAGTACTTTTGTCATCCACCTACCCACAGGCATGCCATATATGTCAGGATCACACTGTTTATTCAAAGCCACTTTTATTTAATCATGTCACAAATGCCCCCTGCCATGTCCTCATGACACTGCTTTTATCTCTTCTGCAGTTCATGAGTGAGAAAGGTTCAGGTTATCTTTAGCTGTACCAGTACCAGTGTTAAAAGTATCTCTTCCTCCTTATTCCTACATTGTCCAAGAGCAACCTCAACATGTGTAAAATCTGTTAGGGGTAGCTGGAGACCACTTCAACACAGCAGGGGGAAAACCTCATAGCAAAGTTTGCATATAGGATGCATATGGTTCCAGATTCAGGTCAAGGATACATAACTGCTCACTAGGTGAAGTCAGGCCCCACCTTCTTCATTTTTTTAGGAAAGAAAGCGGGGTAAGTGTCATGTGGGCTCTAAGTCCTATTCCTGTGTGGGCTTTGTAGTCAGTTTGGACCATCCTCCTCCAACTAGTTGAAAATATCTTCCCTCCATTCATTGGCTGGCTCAACTTCATAATTTACTGTATAGTTTATAAACTATGGTGATCCCAGCCATTTTTGGTTTATTCAGTAAACCAGAGTTATGCAGACCATGACAATGGACTATGCACACACAGTCATGGCAGTTTTAGTTCTCCATTCACTGAATAGGACTCACATTGGCAGAAAATTACTGTAGTGTTTCTGCCATATTGTTACACCCCATGTCCCAGCTAGTATGCCTGGCCTAGAAAGTCCCTTAAAGCCTAGATATATTTAAACAAAGTGCATTCATATGCTTCTCTTTGATTCCATATTTTCAGATTTTGTTTGTCGTTTCCTCCAAGGTCAACTTTTTAATTTTAAGTTCACCCAAAGGGATCTGGCACTGGTAAGATGCTGAAAAGCACCATGGACATTGATGGTACTATGGGTATTAGTATAAACAGATAAGTAGGAGGCAGAGGGATCAATTCATACACCAAAATAGCTTACTTAGCTTGAACTTAGTATTGAATGCATCCTAAGCTGGCTGAGCTTGAATGAGTTGTAGAGAATAATTTATGGCTGAGGATGATGTGTGAACCACACCATTTTGGCTTGTTCATCAAACCATCAATAAATGATGGCTTTGCACACTATTTAATCGATCTTTCCTCTACTCAAACATTGATAAAACCCTAATCAAATATATTATTTATGTATTATATATTTATATTAATTATACATATGCATAAATTACCAATTAAATTCATCTGAAAAGAAAAAATACAGAGAAAAAAATCTGTATTAAAATTTTAAAATCCTTAGAACAGCATAAAGCTTCAATCCATTACTTAGTCATAAGTTTTGTTTCTTTTTTTAAAAAAAGACAACTTAATTTGACAATTGAATACAGTGAAATCTCATTGGAATGAACTAATTGAGGGAGAGGTTAGCCATTGTTGAAGGACAGTCCATTAAATCAGAGAATAGAGCACCCTGGGGATTTATGTCATTTTCATGATAATTTAAATCATGCAAATGACACAAATAATTTTGCATTGGGGTCTAATAAAATTAGGTGTTACCATGTATCATGGGTCTACTTTGGAAATACCTTTAAAAAAAGAGATGCCACTTCTAAAAGGCTCTTTTCTTGGTAGTTGCCTACTTCATTTCAGCAAGAGGGGTACCTGTAAAGATTCCTATATCAGGGGACGGTTGGTAAGTTACCCTGGGTCTAAGACAGGATTCCAAAGATTAAAACCAACTCTTGTTAGTTGAGCCCTTAAGCAAATAATTGTCTTTTAAGACAGGCAAGTATTAATAGAATGATGGTTACTAATAGTATCTAACTTGATGTGTTCCTATCTTGGAACCATCTTCTGAACTTTTTCAAAAAATTGTAGTAGCCAAGCCAAGCCAAGCCAAGGTTTTGAAGATCAGAGGGGATCCACCTGCTTTCAGTATTAATAAAATGATACCATGGTATTGAAGGCCAATGAGAGAACCAGGAGAACATCTTTCTCTTGGAGTAGGTCATCCATCAGGACAACCAAGGCAATTTCAATTACAAATGAAAACTTAAAGGTGAATTTAAATTGGTTTTTTTTCCACTGAGGGTTGGACAGTGATACTGCATTATATATAATGTGTCATGAGTAATGATGGCGAGCAGGAAGGGGCTCCCATCCAGGGTGGAAAATGCATGCGTAGTACTGAGGAATTAAGCAGCCATTCAAAGAGACACAGATCAGGCCCGCCTTAGCTTTTGGGGTTTATATGTCTGGGTTTTTCCCACGCTTATTCAGTTTGTTAGGATTCTGTTATGTAGCAGTAATAAACACTAGAGAACTACTCCTCGTCTCATTGTGATTCTCACTGTTAGGACAATGCTTTCTCATCTTCCTTTGTTTTACTTCTAGGTTTCACAGGATACTTCTATGCTTCTTTATCCCAGTATCCTGCTGTTTTGGGCCAGCTATGTCATTCATTTAGGGGCCTATCTAGTTGAAATTATTGAAATGAATGGGCCCTTGCAATGATCATGCATACATACTTATATGGTATCTCAGAAGTCAGATTGTCTACCACCCATTTTACCTCAGTGTTGACTCGTGCTGCTCTTTCATATGATTAGCAGTAGCCGAAAATACAGTATGCATTGTAACATATTGCAAGAAAATATACAAACCTTAAGAAATCCTGCACTTCTTAATTTGACTAGGTCACATAATTAAGCACAGAATTTGGATTTGCTTTACTATTGACTTGGAACATAAATATTTAAAAGGACCTTCCATGTATAGAGCTTGTCTGACCAGATACTAGTCTACAAGCATGCCTCCTTATGCTTGTAGATTATAGCCCCACCTGTTTTGGCACTTTTGGAAACCTGATGTTGGGCTAGATGGAATTGTGGTCTGATCCACCAGGGCAGGGTTCTTCAAACTCAGTCCATGGAATGTTAGGATTCCATGAGAACTTGATGGGGTTCCATGCAAAACCAGGGTGAGGAAAGAGCTCACTCAGATGGACCCAATTTCCTATCACTAGACCTTTGCTTCTTGATCAGAGATCCCAGGATTTTTTTTTTTAAGTAACAGGGTCCATTGTTCTGAAAAAGTCTGAAAACCCCTGTACAAGGACAACTTTTAATTTAGTAATTACAGACTCCACCCTTTTGTTTTCCAGAAAGATGGCATTACAAATGGAGCTGGCCGTGCCATATCTTTTTCTTGTCTACTTTTGGGCTGAGGGGTTTATTTTTGCAGACTCTTCCAGACACCCTTCTTTTATCTGAATTTTAGTCACTCAACTGACTTCCAAAACCAGCGTAAATCTCCTTGCTACCACTTGCCCCAGGTGATTTTCAGGGAAGTCAAGACAGCTGCTTAGCAGATGAATTTCACCTTTGGAAGGGCAGCCGGCCCATTATGCTGCAGAATGCAGAACAAGTAGAGGCAAATGTCTTAACTCAACTTGTGCCCTAAAGCACAATCCAGTGGCCATTTACAGTTTGACTTTTTTAAAAGGTTGGAACAGAAGGAAGGGGGAGGTTTACAGATGAGAAATGCAACACAGAGGGGAGATGAGAGCTCTTCAGCTTCATGGGAACATGACCTGCCTAAATCAGAGGCTGCCTGGAATCACGGGTGGGGTGGGGGGCTGCTGAGGTTTGACTGAACTAGACTGAGGATGATTCCAGCAGGAAAATGACATAGAGCCTGCTGCATCACATCCTGCCCCTGCTTCCCATGGAGGCAAACCAGGTGCCCTAATAAAAAGGCCATCCAAAACAGTGACTAGGTTCACACAGCACACCAGGTTTGTAAAAATCATGATTGGTTAACTAGACTATAGATGGTTGGATTTGCAGGATGTGCTAACCCTAAACAAACCAGATTGTGGTTCAGTGTGCTATATAAACCCAGTCACAAGGCACAAAATCTTTGTTCATTGCTTGTGGTCAGCACCCAGTATTCAGGGAGGTATTTCCTATGGACCTGAACCTTTCATTAGGTGTCTAAGTGTGCACAACTTAATGCTCTTCAGGTATGTTGAACCAACCATCATGCCCTCAAGGGCAGTGTTTCTCAACCTTGGCAACTTGAAGATGTGTGGACTTCAACTCCCAGAAGCAAGCTGGCTGGGGAATTCTGGGAGTTGAAGTCCACACATCTTCAAGCTGCCAAGGTTGAGAAACACTGCTCTAAGGAATGAGGTAAATTGGAGTCCAACATGACAGGAGGCATCAGGATACAGAAGGCTGCCTCTAATCTATAAAAACAGTAGAATACGTTTATTTCCCATACTATTCTATGTTTGGGCAGGCATCTCTCATTTTGCCCTGGCTTATTTTGTAAAATAAAAATGTAAGGAAGCTAATACTTACCATGGAGCATGTATTAACCACTTGTTTCTTTTATTCGTCACTATGGAACAGGTCCATATTCACTGATGATCCATGAGAAATGGGAAGGACTATAATGCCTGTTGAAAATGGTTTATCCTGCAAGGGTCTTCATGAATTGAGCCTGCTGCCCTCCAGCTTAAAATCTCAGTCTTGAAGGTTGGCTAGTTAAAGTAAAGGTACTTCATTGATTTATAATTGCACCATCAATATGCACAGGGTTTTTTTCCCCAATAATATAAGCAAAAGCAACTTTAAAATATACACATAATGCTGCACCCAGGAGTTTCCATCTGTGTTGGAAAAGAAGATGGAAAGAAAATGAAAAAGAGAAACAGCGTGGGATAGTTGTTTTGGGTCTGGACTAAGACCAGGGAGACTGCAGTTCATGTCTATCCTCAGTCATGAAAACTCACTGGGAGATTTGGGATGGGTCACAAGGAGGTGGGAGGAGGGAGTGCTATGAACACTGACAAAGACCAACAAATAAGGGAAGGAAAAAATCAAAGCAGTAGAAAATGCAGATAATCCATTATTTAAATGTTGGTTCTACAGAACTAGAAGGATAATGTTGATGCATATTGCCATCACCTATTCACCTGTCAGATTATAAAAATACGAATGAGTGCTTTCTTCAATCTTCTGTCTTACTGGGCCAATCTTGCTGCTGTCAGGAGCTATGCTGCCCTCTCCTGTCTGCCTGCTTGGGACTATTAGGCTGAACAACTTCTAAAGAGAAAGAAAGCTATGTTTTTCTGATCAGCTGATACTCAATGCTTCCTGCTTCTTTAAGCTTAAAGTCTGAACTGTTTCTGCCTGATTGTTTCTTCTGCTGACTTGAAGTCAAGCTACTTGATGCTAAAAATCAATAGTCTCTGTGTTCCTTTGATTGCTGCTCTGAACTCTCCACGTATCAGTTGCTACAGCAGGCTTTCAAACAGAACAAAAGTCTTCATCAAGCTAATAAAAGCAAATTGTGTCTCAGATGGAAGGCACTGCACAGGAATTATGTTTTGTTCTAAGTTTATTGCACCCTGTTAATTAACCTAATGCATTAAATCCCTCCAGGTTCTGTATTCACAGTATGGAATCCACTCTTAGTTGAAAATAAACAGTGGTACAGAACATGTTTTGCTTGGAAAAGATCCTACATCAATCCCTGTCATTTCTAGTAGACTTTGGAGAACCACCATCTGAATGTGGCTGGATTCACTTATTATGTTTTGCCATCGTTTAACTATCTTAAATTATATTTTGCTGGGTTTACACAAAACCTTAACCTCAAAGCAAACCACAGTATGATTTCATGGGTGATGTGAACTAAGTCGCTCTTTGAGTGAGATGGGCAGTGACAAAATTCAAAATATAAATAAATAAATAAAGTCCTGACCTAAACAGACCACTGGTCTAACCGTGTAGAAGGCAATGACTTCTGTTCTTATAAAAAAGCAGGGAAAACAAAAATTCAGTTTTGGGGCACATGTATTTTTTAACAGAAGAGACCTGTTAATTTTTTTTAAAAGTTTAGTGTGGTCACTATTCACGCTTAAGCAATTTGTGTAGAAAATTCCAGACTTCACAGGGACAAAGATGATGTATCAGCTCATTGGTTTTATTTATAAAGAAATAAATAATCCATCAAATTTAGTGTTCAGCCATATTACGAATTTTAAAATTACACAGGTTGAGACATGTACATCCTCCAGGCCTTTGCAGATAAACCAGTAGGATATCATATATTAAATTCTGTGGTGTCATAATTCTTTTTTTCTGTCATGAAAGTCATTTTCATGAGTGAAAAGATTGGGTGAACGTATTAGCCCATATTACCATATTAGCCCAAGAGAATTAATATATCTGAAAGGTCCTCATTTCTTACGACCCCTTGCTGAGGAGTAAAATCACCTGTTTAACCCCTTCACCCAGCCCAGATGGGTTTTGGTCTCCAGATTATATGCAGGGATATTCTGTAAAGAGCAATAGCTTCAATGCAGAAAATTGCTTGTATAACAAACCAGCAAACCATGCTTGTTTGCTTGTCTAGTTCTACATTCATTTAGTATTTCCTCCTCCTTTTTTCCCCCACAACAACCCTGTGAGCTATGTTGGGCTGAGAAAGAGTGACTGGTCCGAAGTCCCCCAGAAGCTTCTGTGGCTGATGGAGAACTTGGACCTGGATCTCCTTGATGCTGGTCCAACACCTTAATCTTTGTACCATACTGGCTCTCTGGAAAGCATGCTGAGCCAGAAATTGCAGGAAAAGCAGTTGTATTTTATCCAAACATAAAAATAACTGGTGATGAAGAATAGTTATCAAAGTTTCATCTGAGAACAGAATCCCCTCCTCCCAGGGCCATTTTGTAGGTTATGAACCTTCACTGTTTTATACCTGAAGTATTATCTCTGTGTTTTTCAACTGGATGTCTTTAATTATTTACTTAAACTATTTCTGCCCCATTTGCACTTGATTCTCAAAGCAGTTAAAAACGGTATAGGAAAAGCAGAAATTAAAAAGAAAGAATGCAAAATCAGTTAACAGCATGCCTCCCTCCAAATAAATGAATTGGCTGAAAGTCCTCCAATAGCACCATGAAAGAACAATCACATCCAAAGCATCCCCCAATCTTTTTATAGATCATTTTATCCTTTTAGGCTATGTGCCTGAAAGCAAGCATGCAGAGACGGAGCGAGGTAGGCTTCTTCAGGGAACAAGTTCCATAATTGAGATGCAGTGACAGAAAAGATACCCATGTCATCCATTGAAGCTGACAGGACCAGAACTCCAGATAGTGTCATTCCTGGGCATGACATGCTACACTATTTCTCAGAAGCCACAGTACTGCATCATCAATTGCATTCCATTTACTGGTATTAATGGCCACAGGATAGATTTCTTTGGTTTCAAATATTATGATTTGGTTGCCATTCTACAGATTATGCAGGAGGAAGGAGGTGTCCAAGGGAGGAGAATCTACATGTGCAGCATATGGGTGGGTAGAGTGTATATTTGCTTCCTATATCCAGCCAGGTGGTGTAATGATAATCTCCTTCTTGTTTTTGGCATTATTCTTGCATAATGGAACATGTAAAATATTTTGAGTTCATGAATGACTTCTCCTGGATTTGTCCAATGTACATAAGTAAAATTTTAAACCTGCATAGGCCAAAATACACATGTAGTTAAAAATTGCTCTCTTCCTTCTCCTGGCCCAATTTAACAATATTATGGTATGCAACTAGCACAAGCGTTGGGACAGAGAGGAGAAGCTTTTGACATCACATTTGGTGAAATTCCTCTTTTGAAAAACATATTACTATAGTCAATAGCCTATGTTTAGAGCTATCATCCCACTCCCTCCATTGAAGATGTGAATGAATGAATGTTTATTACAGTCAAAGGACCAAGAACAAACATAATAACAAAGAAAGAAAACAGCATACATTTTGACATTTCATGGGAAACAAATTATTCAGAAAATAGTTTCTTCCTGTGTGGATAAATTAATCTCTCTCAACTCCAACTTGTTGCATCAGAACCTATAAATGTCTGAAGGATTATAAGAAGAATGTGCTAGAAAAATAGATCTTAGCATAAGCTGAGCCCTCAATGTAAGGAAGGAAATACACTTGAATTCATACATTAGCTCCTTAACATCAAGAAGCGCATCCTAAATGGCTGCAAATTCACATTCTGCGCTTGCCATCCAACTGACAGAGGAATACATAGGGAGACCTAGAAGGGATACCAATGAAATTCAAAAGACTCCCCATTCCCGCCTTACCTTCCAAGAACTTGTTTGATCATGTCATGGCAGATGAGCCATAAAGTATACATCCCATGCAGAGTAAAAAAAAAAAAAAAGGATAGGAAAAAAACGAAGGGAATACGCTAGAAAACTCTTTCAAGGTTTGCCTATTGCTCTCCATAGCAAGCACCAGGAATAACGTTTGGGGGGTGGGGGGAGAAATGTTGGAATGACTGACAGCCTTGAACTATAGGCTCATCCCTCACCTTAGGCCGTGCAATCTGATTGGGTGCTTCCTGACATCTCCAAAGCACAGCACATTTTAATAGAAGCTTCGGTAGTTTGTCAGGGGTGGGTGGGGGAAAAGGTTCAGCGAGGTACATTTCTGACAGGCATAAAGTCATTTTCCACTTCAGGAATCCTCCTTGGCTTTTGGGGGTGTGTGTATGTGTGAGGGGGGAGGGTGGGGGGTAGAAAGACCTGGCTTTTTTCAGGGTGGGGTTGTTTTGTTTTGATTTTTGGGGTCCTTAAATGTTTTTCTGCAAACTTCATGGAGAGTGCTCTTCTCCTCAGCACCACGCCTGGACTAATGGATTACCACCTGCTTGGATTAACTTTAGTTTTTTTCTTCGGTGACACAAAGGTCCTAGCCGGTTACCCTATCTGGTGGTAAGACTTCTTTTCTCCTCATCTCAAACTTTTTGGCAACCTTTCCCCCCACTTCAGTATGTTCGCATTCTCTCTTCATCTTGATTCATGCTTCTCATCATCTCACTTTTTCAGAATTTGTGCAAAGTTCCTACATGCTTGCCTTGTATTTTTTTTTTTCCATTTTGGAAGGGTGATACTTAATAGATTTTTCCTTTTGCTTGCGAAGCCTTGTGCCTGCCTCAGCCATTCATGGCATCAGAATAATACGTTGGGGTGTAATTTTTAAGCAGCAGGCATTGTAAAGGCGATGAACTAAGGGGATAGAAACATTAAAGTACCATCAAGGTTTACTGTTACTAGGTATTTGCCTGCAGATCACAATTGTATACTAACAATGCTATATAAAATGACTCCTCAGATGTGCCCTTCCCCTTTAAAGTTATGTGCTTAATAATGCCAACATCTGCAGAAAAAAATATCAAGAAAACAACCAAGATCTAAGTTTTAACTTTAAGAGTTTTTTGGGAATGACAACAATTTGTCATTTTAATTTCCTGCTTGCTTCATAAAAAGCTTGACTCCATTCAAGCAAACCGAGAAATAAAAGCTAGAAAGTATTTTGCCAAAGATTCACTTCTCTATACTGGACAATCTGGGGACAAGGGGTGAGGACTGGGATTTTTTTCATTAAAACCAAATTTCAGGTTATTTGAAATACTTTGGCATTTAATAACCTAATGTCGATTTTTCCTGTTGCTTAATTAAAATTTCTCCTTATGCTAAAATGTGTTAAACACTTGAATTAGAAGCATCACCAGCTCCAACATGGAATTAAACTAAATATGGCCCTCAACCACCACTTTCCGAGATTCCCTTTTATGTAAGTTATTCCTTAATTCCTTTTTAAATGCAACCCAAAGTGGACTGTGGAAATAAATAAAAAAGGTTCTATATTTTGAAAAATAATCCTTATTGTAAAACCCTGATTCAGCTGCCTACTATAAATAATAAAGAATGAGCATTCAGTACATCTAGCAATGTTTTTTACCTTGTTTTGTCTGATTATATGAAAATGATTCAGAAAATTAAATCACAGCAACAACAAAAATACTGTATTTTCCTTGCCAAATGGATATGACTCACATATGCAAAGCACAGCCAGAATATATCTTCAGGGTCAAAAAGGTTACCCTGTCAGAATTTAGATTAATCAGGTCTCTTTTAGCCCCGGGTTTGACAAAACTAACTTCCTATAAAAGAAGCTGTAAACTATTAAGAATCAAATGCTATGTTACAAGTAGAAGAATTGTCGAAGAGAATTGATTCAGAGAATTTAGTTAGTTTAGTAAACACAGAGTCCAGTTGCGTTGCTTAATTAAAGCTAAGGAGTTTCAAGTCATAAAGAGAAATCTTGGTATTTTAGTAAAAATGTTGCCCTTCTAATCATCCTCCTAATACACGGAAAAGTAAGAGATCCATTTTCTTTTGGTCTCTTTAATTTTTCCTCTCCCCTAAAGTCTATCCTTAGAAATACCAATGGGTATCTTCTGTCTCAAAGAAAAAGGATTAAGCCCCTGGATTTTAAAGTACAGACATACATAATTCAACAATAGTATGCACCTAAGCATACTTTAGGAGAATGAAAATTGTCTATAGAGGATTTACAAAGAGTCACAGCTACTGAGCTGTGCTTTTGGCTTGTATAGTTGTATTTTCTAGTACTGTATAGAGCAAATACAGTAATAATTAGATTGAAGAACAAGTCTCAGGAGTGAGCAAACCAAAGCATAATTGATAATGAGTTGTAAGTCAGTATATATGTTCTGTAGCAATCTTTACACTTTATTTTTGTACATGTCTTCTACCTTCTATTCATTCAGTTCCCTTTAAATTCAAGTGATTATTTTTAGTTGATGTGAAACTTTATGTTCCTTCGTCTTGCTTTATTCAGCAGAATTTAAGTGAATTGGGAAAGATCTGAATTTATTTGAGTCTCTTGCAAATGCTCAAACCCTCTTCAGGATAATCCAACCTAAGAAAACAGTCAATAAATAACGGTTTAGCAAATAATTAATAAAAATTAATAGATAACTAACCATGCATCAATTTTATATTAATAAATCCAAATGCATACAAATATTAATGTATTAGTTTAATCACTTTTATTGTAGCATGGAGACAGAAGCTGTCAGTCAGAAAATATGGGGCAGCAGTCAACTTTTAGATAAAAAAAATGGGAAAGTCATAATTTACTTCTGGATTACAAAATAACTCAGCATTTCAAAAAGAAAATCCAATACTCCAAGCTAAACAGTCTGTCCAGAGAATGTAGCTTTGACCACTTAGCCTTGACTCATTGTCTTAAATTACCCAATTTGTTTGAGCTACAGACCTGAAATTCAAGGTGCAGAAGACAATGTTCAAGCTATTTAGGGACCTGATGCTGGAAATCAATAATGGAATAGCGGTATATTGAAAAGTGTGAAAAAAGGGACGTTGCATAGTTTCAAATTGCCTGGAATTTGGGGGGATGAGGCAAAGAGGAACAGGAATATGTGGCAATATATACACAAGGAACGTGCAAAGGCTGGCAGAAAGCTTTGCTACATAAGGAAGAAAGCAAACAAGAAAGGGAGTTCTAGCTTTAGTTTCACTAAGATTTGCCAACTAGATATATTTCTGCTGTAAGGAACTGTGTATCCCACTACCATTTTATCTATGATTTTAATTGGAATAATCTCAGTTAAAGCATCTAAGGAGTTAACTGATGCTTATGAAATCATCCTGTTTTTCATTAAGTGACCTGATTCTGAGAGGAGAACAGCCTTGGATCTGGAGTATCTGCTTTCTCTGACCTTAGCAGATTGTTTGTCCTAAGGGCATAAAAGTAACACATTGCAAGAGCCAAGAGCTACTAACCCATGACTGCAAATAGAGGTGCAACAGAGCTATGCGTAGCTGGAAAAGAGCAACCCGAGTAGCAAGTTCAGTGTTACTAACACTGAGTTTTTGTATCAAGAACAGGCCTCCTTACAAGACACTTGCAATATTTAAAATACTATAATTCAATTTTAAATATCTTACATTATTTCATTCTGCCCCTGCCCCCTTCCAAGCCTAAGTCCTGAATAAATTTGGCAGATAGAGCCAAATGGCATGCTTAGATGTTTGTCTTACATAATTTGCAAATTTCTTTCCAGGCAGTTTAAGAAAGGAAGTTTGTACTTGTGCAAGAGTGTTGTGAAACAAAAACTCACCAAAGCATGTGCCTGGGGTATTTTCATATATAGTACAGCAATATTGTAGCACTATTAAATTTAGCCAAGCAGAGAGCACAAATGTATAAAACCAGCAAAACTGTGACTCTCAAACAAGAGAATATGTACTGGTATTTTTCTCCAGCACCCTGCAGCCTATCATCTCCAGATGTCATGAGAGCGGTGTATGTTATATTGCCACATATTTGAAGAACTGGGTAACTGGAAAAAAGCTGACCTGAGCTGTACTTGCCTCAAACACATAGTAGAAATGACATTTTTTTCCTGTGCATATGAGAAGACAACGGCCAGCAAAGAAGTCAATTTTTAAGCCAAAGACTAAAGGCGCTTCCATACACAAGACCTAAACTGTTTCCCATAAATTAGGGTACAAGTGGAAAAGCTGTATTGGCTTATCTCTATATTTGACCCCACATTACTAACATTCACTCTTGTGGAAAAGTAGTTCCCCAATATGACCTTCACTCTGCCTTATGATAGAACCATTCTTGGAAATCTAAAAGACATTGACCTCTTGCTGACCTTTAAAGCATGATTCCTTGTATATGCTTTGCTAAAAAAAATAGAGAAAGAGAGAGAGGTTGCTCTGGTTGAATTCGGATGCTTAGATTCTCAAAAGTTTCCCTTTCCTGGTTTTCAACAGAATGATCTACTTTGAAAAGGTCTTTGCATTGTTTGTGTTTTGAACAAGCAAGCTGATACCTTATGGCAGTGCTTCCCAAACTTTTTCTTTCATTACCCAAAACTACTTATCAGAAAGTCCTTTTCACCCAATGTAGGTAACATACTTTAAGTCAATTGAATGGGTTCTTGTGTCATTACCCAAAGAAAAACCACTTTTACCCAATTATGGGTAATTTACCCAGGTTTGGGAAGCACTGCCTTATGGAAATCAGATTTTATGATACAGGAAAATGGAGAAAAACCTGATCATGAGAACAGTTAGGGTATGGCATTGTTACTTGATTAAAAAGGGGCCAAGGAATGGGAAAAGTCAAGATTTAGAACTCATCAAACGCAATGACTTTTTTAAAATGAGAAGTTCTTCTGTGATTTTTTTTCTCTGTAAATCGTGCTTTGGAATTGTGTGTATATGTTTCTTTCACTGAATTTTACACACTTGGTAAAGCCCCTGAGTATGCTTCAACATGTGTACAAACAATAAAACAGAAGCTGCCATAATCTTTACAGCCTGGGCGCTGGCCCCTGCATGGGGCTGCTGTCATTAGAGCTGTGATGGACCTGGAGATGGATTTGCCTCTTCTTCGTGTACGAAGTGATGTAGTCCAGGACTAAGATAACCAGGGGTTGGATGGAGGAAGAATAACAGAATTCCCAGGACCTGCCTGCATACTCCTACCGATCATTTACCCAATTTTGTTTACAGTTCAACACTTGCTCTTCCTTAGAAAGCATCACAAACCAAAGAGATACGGTTACCCAAAACACAAGAACTCCACAAGAGTTGCAGAGGGCTCAGAGAATTATTTTTTAACTTCAATGGCATCCTCAGGAAAAAAAAATGGATTGCAGTAAGACTATCCCACCCCCTTCCTGGTGACAGGAGAAAGTACACTATCTGGATTTACTTATTGTGCTAAGCCATCACAAGCAGCCATATTGTAGTGTTCAGTTTGGCTTTATCAAATTATATGAACCCTACCGTACAAACGCTTTATTAGTCACTATTTCTGAACTCCAACACTTACATCCTTCCACTGGTACTCTACTAAAATCAGACTCTGCCTGCCTGTCAAAAGTGACACAGTGCCATATTGGTGGTTAGAAAGGCAACAATACTTTAGAGCTGAATTTCATCTTTAACATTTTGCCTGATGGCTTCAGATATTATTAAGTGACAACTAACGTTGCCAAAAGACCATTGGCAGGCTGGCTGCTAGCCAATGGGTAAACAGCAGTTGAGTCTAACCAGTGAGATAAGCCAAAATTATGCCTATGCAAATTCAAAATCAGCATCAATAACATTAAAATTCCAGATGGTGCAAATGAATTTGGAGATTAGATCTATCAAGGAAGGAAGCAGCAGAGATGATTAAGTGGGACCAAGCTCATACTCTAGAGCTGAATCTTGGCAGTAGAACATTTACTGTAGCTAAAGACCAGCACATCTTGATCAACTCATCTATCTACAGAAACCCATCATTAGAGTTTCCTTTCCCAAGCTGACCCTGCTAGATATGCTGAATTACAGTGCCCATCATTCTCAGCCCACAAGGCATTGTCCCTGCTGGAAACTGATGATCAACACTGTAATTCAACACATAGGCTGAGAAACACTGCATTAGAAGCACCTCCATGGTATTTTCTGGTCTACTGATACTTCAAAGAAAGGCTTGGATAAATAGAACAATCCACTTGACACCTGTCCAGTGATTCTGTAAAAAATGTTGAAGTTATTCAAAGGTAAGGAGAAAAGCATTTTGCACATTCCCAAAGGTATTACTTCCATCTCACCTATTAAGCCAATTAAACTCTCCCCCTCCTTTTTTGTGTCCTTTATTCTCTTTCAGCCTTTTAATATTGGAAAATTTACCCCATTTTAGTGAACATAAGAAATGAAATCAGTATGGAATTTACCTGTAAGATTTCAAGAGGCAGAGTAAGATGTTTGACAAAATTCTGAAATCAATAAATTGCAAGAGCATTTATCACATTCTCTTCCATAGGTTCCCTGGGAAAGAAATCTACCATGCAGTGATTGGACAACTCTGTTCCTTTGTTTTTAAAGGCTTATGACATAGACATTTCTGAAACTTTCCATCAGGCTAACTAAAATCTTAGAAATTGCCTGTACTGCATGTATTAATATTTACCATGTTTCTAACATTTCCTCTAATGGGAATGTGTGACTCTACATGAACAGCAGAGAATAAAATATTTAAGATTGCTTAATATCTATTTAGGTATCTACATGGAACACATTTACATTAAGTTGCTTAAATAATGTTATCACAAGCCTTGAAGGAAGAGCACTGTTGGATAATGAATCATCAATTGTCTTCTCTGTACACAAAATGGGAAACACTCTGAATTCAGACATGACGTTTCTATTTGGCTTCGTCTTTCACAAAAGAGGTTTTGCTCATGATTCTCCTTGTTAGCATTTATATTTGGCTTGGTTTTTTGATGGTGTAGTTACAGGCCTGCTTAATATCCATGGATTTTTGTTTTCAAGATGCACACTTTTAATTTCAGGTACTTTTTTTGATCATTCATTTTAGCCTGAGATCAAAAGTTTTTAAATAAAAATCTTGGGTGCTCTAAGCATGTTCTTGACTAAAGATGCAATTGCATAAATTTTGTGTAATTTCTGTTCCAGTGCTTCCATCATAATTCAGGGAAATAAAGTTTCCTCAATTCAGGGCATTAGAGACAAATGTAAAATAGCCCATCTCACAAATATTGTAATAACACCGTTTGATAAACATTTCTGATGCAATTTATATCAAATACAAAACAAATGGAGGGCAAATAAAACAAATTAAAATAAGTATAAAAGAAAAACAGGCAGCTAGGTGTTAAAAGTAACATAAAACAATTGACAGCAGGATTAATTTAAATTTGAAAGGACAGGGAAAAATGGACAACCGAGTATCTGAATTTTGCTCATGCTCAAAGTCTAACTGGCTGAATAGGAAGATTTAGAAAGCATTTTTCTGGAGTTCTGATCAGCTGTTCATTCCCAGGAGTGAAGGGCGTCCTCCAGGGCAGCAGAAAACCAGCTCATCTTCATGAGTCACCTTGGTATGACTTTGGGAACTGTTATGGAACAGCTTTAGATCTCCGTGTAATTCGGGGTAATTTATGAATGTTCACTCCCTGCTCTTGTTCTACCTATAAAAGTAGGGTTAAAAGCGTCCAGAGGCCACGCAGAAATTAACTGCCAACTTACCCAAATGTTAGTTTTTAAATCATGGATTCCTGCCCACTCAAAACTACGATTTCTATCACAACCCTCCAGGTTGCCGTTATTTCGAAAATGTTATAAACACGTTCCTTCTTCCATGGCTGGGCTGGGGAGCGCGCTTTACAAGCTAAGACTGCAACCATCTACAGTACCCTTACTCGAGTTCAGATCGATCGATCTCAGTGGGAGTGATGGTTGAATTATATACGATTGCGCCATCCCTGCAGATTGGGAAAAAAAAGTGTACGAATGTGATAAGCATCTGTTTGCAAACACCCGGGTCATTTGCTCCCTGCGGAATATGAAACGCGTGTGCTGGAAAATGGGAAAGCAGGCTGGCCTGCAGGGGAGGGCCGCTGGCTCGTCGCGAGGGAAGAGTGAGGCGCGGCGGATGAACCTGGGAGGCCGCTCGGGGCGGCCGGAAGGTGCGAAGGGAATTGACCCAACTTTCTGGAATGCAACTGCTAATGTACAGTAAGGGAACAGGGCTCCCGACATAAAAGCTCCAGGCGGATCTGATAAAAGATGACAAGGCTTCTGAAAAATGTTTAAAGCTGTTCCCGTCCCTCCCTCCCTTCTTCTTTCTTTGGGCCGCAACAGGGGAGGAAGCTAATGTACTCTAACATTAAAGCCGATTAGGACAGGACAACACTCAGCGTAGGAAACCAGACGTGACTCCAGCAGGAAAAAAAATGAAACACTTTTTCAAACTGTTCCTGTTACTTCTGAGACGACCACCGAGATTATAGTTAGAAGGGGGGGGGGAAGGTTGCAGTTCTAGGTGCCTGATGGGATTTGGATTTCTCAGACTAATGAATTCTCTGCTTAAAGTAGCTAGCCGTATAAAGGTGGATCTTCTCCCTTTCACAATCTCCTTTGATTCAGATTTAGCAGCATGAATTATTCAGGAAAACAGACAGATTATCAGTTAAGGTAACAAGCAAAATAATTGATAAAAGGTAAATTGCCGAGATTTAACTTGATCTTTTTGCAATAGCTTACTGTTTTTATTTTTTACTTTTACTTACAGAAGAGATTTCCAAGTGCTGAGATAGTCAGACAGAACCAATAATCCTAGTAAATTCATTTGCAATTAATGTATAAGAAAAAAAAGTAGATGAATACTGAAAAAAATAATCTGTCTAGACAAACCAGGACCCAGTGCAAGATCATACCACCTTTGAGAGATGTTGACTAGTATCAATGATGCAGTTTAGCATGCTGTGTGAGCAGCCATTGTTTGTAAAGTATGGGTTACAGCTTTATGTAAGGTGCATTGGGCTTATTTAACATATTACGGTTACAGAAATTGGCTTAGTGTTATGCAGAATCCATTCTCACTTAATTCCAAGTGTTGAGCTGATAAACCTGAGCACACTGAAAGAGTAAGAGGGCATGCCCAAGAAGAACCATGCTTTACTCTACCCAATTATCTGGGTTCACACAACACATTGAACCAACACAGGTCAGGTTTGCACAAATCACTAAAAAACAGTTGGCTGATTTCTGGTTTGGTGTGTCATGAGCCCTCTTACCTTTTTGTTAGGAATAATTTGCACAATGCTACTAAATGATTAAAATTAAAGCTTTGATAAGGAAGAAAAGAATGAAGCTTAGACTACTGCAACTCATTCATATTCAAAGTAACTTCAAGATAAGATAACCTGCAGAAGTAATGAAAATAAGATAGAAAAAAATTCTGATTCTAAAGAAGCCAAACATTAAATTCAAGGGCACACATCCCACAATATAATAAATTAAGGAAATTGGGGAAAAGCTTTATTTTCTTCCCCTTCAGCCTCCTTGGATGTTGGCTACCTCCCTTACAAAATGGAGTGAGGCATGGAAGTTTCCTGGAGGAGGAAGGATAGTCTCAACTCAGTTTTGAAGTATCTAAGATGTTTACTGTAGAGGAAATGAATATTTTCGTCTGGTGACTCCCTTGCTGGAGCCTGCCCTGTTGGACACCCACCACCCATCAACTTCCATTGGACCCTCTGGCAAGGATTGCAGGGTTGGGGAGAGGGGAGAGGGGGAATGAGAAACTTCCCACAAGCTCCTTAACTTAGTTTGGGAACCAAGGCCAAGTGTATAGATTGGTATGCAAGTCATATGTTTCTCATTAATTTCATGGTGCAGATTTCACCTTTTTAATGTAAGGCAATAAAGACAGTGGCTGGGTTCACATATAGTTGTAAGCCATAATTGTTTGGTTTTGGCTTAGCATGATGTTTGAAGCTAGCCACTGATATATGGTTTATTTTGCCGAGTGAATCCAGCCAGTTGTGGCTTATTTAACCAACAATAGCTAAGTAAACATGGCATAATGCAATGTGTGGACTTAATAGGATTTTATGGTTTGGGGCTGCTTTTTAAATACAGTAGAAATAATGAGTGTGAATAGTTAAGGTTAGAATTAACCTAACCCTACTTTGTTATAAGGAGATCTCTATTGGCTGAGCTGGTGTGATATAATGGAATTTCCTGAATATTTTAACTAAGTATATTGTAATACAGCGCTTAATTTATATGAAGCTAATATTTTAATTAAGAAAGTCACATAAAATATTTTAATGAAATAAAACAGAATGTTTATTGGCATTTGAACCAGGATTCAGAGATAGGATAAGGACAAAAAGCTTTGAACAATATTTCTCAATCTCCCAGTAAAACTTTGCCACAGTGATTCATCTCTGGCGGATATTGTTAAGGTTCATACATTATCTATTTATTTATTTCTTGCTCACATTTATATGGCTGCCCATCTCACACAAGGCGACTCTGGGCGGCATACAACAATTAAATAAAAACAGCAAATAAGTAAAAACCAATTGTTATAAAAAGATAAAAGAAATTATTAAAAGAAGAATATTATCAAAAAAAATTAAAATATACCAATCCTGTGGAGAGAGCAAGAATGTCAATCATAATAGAGCCATCTAAGAATGTCTCCTGTTCCCAAAGAACCCCAGACCTGACAACATAACCAAGTCTTGAGGGGCTTCCTAAACAACAGCAGGGAAGGAGCAAGCCTAATTTCGGGGGTGGGGGGGAATGTTCCACAAGGAGGGAGCCATGGCAGAGAAGGCCCGCCTCCTGGGACCCACTAAATGTAAGTCCCTGGCAGATGGAACCTGTAACATGCCTTCCCTGCTTGATCTAATGGAACGGGCTTACCTTATGCTTACCTTTTTTTTTTATCTGCTCAATCATATCTGGTTTTTGGAGACTGCCTGGACAAGTCCCTGCAGTTTTCTTGGCAAGATTTTTCAAAAATGGTTTGCCATTGCCTCCTTTCTAGTGCTGAGAGGAAGTGACTGGCCCAAGGTCACCCAGCTGGCTTTGTGCCCAAGATGGGACTAGAGCTCCCAGTTTCTAGCGTGATGCCTTAACCACCACACTAAAGTGACTCTCCATGCATACCTTAGCCAGCAAGTTTTTTTTTTTTTTGCTCAACGTGCTAGACAAATCCAGCCAATTGAGCATTTTTCAACAACATAGAAAGGAAGGTTGTGACCAAGGACCTTTGTGCTTGGTTAGCCTATTGCCTACATAGCCTGCTCTTCCATCTTTTGTTTCTCAAACTTTAAATCAGAGCTAGGCTAGACAGGCCTTCGAGTGGAGAACTGTCTTCAATAAAATGGGAACTATGATTTTCCTACATATCAGTTATTGCAAATATACATATAAATGTATAAAGATCCAGGAGAATACAGCCCACAGTAAGATTCAGACCACCCCAGAAGGGCTTACTTAATCCTCTACACCACCACCTAGAACTGGGTTTGCCCCCCTCTGCCTTTAATGGGTACGGTATCTAATGTTGTACAGGACTTGGGTAATGCATCCCAACATCAAGGCCATTGCACATCACACAAGATCATAGTCAAGAAAACTTCCCTTCCAAGCGCTCTAGTTTTGCTATGTTTTTGCACAGATCACTTGCAAACTTGCTTTTACTTACCAGTCCTTGGCTGAATAAACAAAAAAGGAACTGATAGTCTGTGCTCTACATCGTAACAACTACAACAGCAGGCAAGGGTCCCTAACAGAGTGTCCTGGCCTTTGTGTGGACCACTCTGTTTACCCACAAGCCAATATAAAGTATATTGCCTCCAGGCCTGCCACTCTGGAAGTGAACAGGGACTACGTAAGCATGATACAATACTGTAGTTTCCAGCTAATTGCGAAGTCTATAGCTTTGCATTAGTTGATGCTTTTCTAAAAAAAATTAAAAGTTACATTTTCATCACACCAAAAATGGAATATTGAGATGATTATTTGAGAGTGTGGGGAAGTCACCTGAGAAGGAAGAATCCATTGAAGTCCATAATTCAGGCTTCCCTTGCTGAATAGGGTGATGAGCTTAAGAATCCAACAGATCTGGATGCATCAAATTGTGGAAGACAACTATAACAGTTTAATAGAGCACATCTCCAGGAGTGGGGATAAGAATGGAGATGGTTCAGAATATTCCAAACAATCACTATAAGGTTATAGACTGCTCTGATCAGGGGCTGACATCCCATAACTTGTCACCTGTAACTTTATAGAAGCTGTCTATTTGTCCAATTAGCCTGTTATTAGCTACTTTAAATTTTTCAAAGCAGTCTTCCCCAACTTACGCCTTTTAGATATGTTGAATTTCAATAGTTGTAATGTCTATCCAAAACATCCTGTGACCATGTTGGAAGAATTATAGTCCAACACATCTAGAAAACATGGAGTCATAGAAGCCTATTCCAGGGTCTCAAGCAAAGAGTGTTATGTAACCAAGGGAATATGCTAGATCTCCTTTTCAGCTGGTTCAAATCCACCACTGCCACCAAAATTATGTGAGCTCATTTCCCCAGTCTTATTCCTGACTTCTAAGTCTCCCCATCATTAGCACCATCTCTGGTTTCAGAGTTTACTGTAGCCTTGGAATAGTCAAAACAAGAATGTTCCAACTTCACGTCAGCCATTCATTTGGGTAGGGTGGGGAGGACACTTGATGACCTAACTTGTCATCTCTCTTTGGTAGGAGGCTTGTAGTGGAATTGGTGCCAACAACTTAACTGGCGCTGCCTGGGTGCTAAAAATAAGTTGCTTCTTGCCCTCAAGTCAGGTTCCCTCCAGAGGTAATAACAACAAAGCAAACAGCCTGCTAAAGATGAATTATCTCAGCCTAATCACCTCCCTGGGGCACAGAACTTGTCAGAGTTCAGGCAAGCAAACAGGTGATGCTGTTCCTAAAGCAAAGACAGGGTTGGCCACACCCCTTTCCACACAGAGAAGAATCTTTCATGCCCATTGGAGGTTCAACCTTGACCTGCCAACAAACTCCCAAAACCTGGCCTGATCACCTCTCCTGAGCATTTTCAAAATTTGCAGCATGTAGAAAATGTCCACTGGAAATGTCCATCATCCAGGATCCCCCCAGGGCATCTCACCAGTGCCACTGAAACTGAGAAAGGCATCAAGCAAGGCTGCATATTGGCCCACTCTTAATTCAATTTCTATATCATCTCCATGGTGGGCCATCTTGAATTTTCACTCCCCAAAACTTGCTGGAAGACACATCTCTGTTCTACTCTATGCAGACGATGCAGCAATATTTTCAATGATACCTATTGGCCTTAAAGATCACCGAGAACAATAAAACAGTACTGCAAGGAAGACCAGCTAGAAATCAATTATCCAAAAACTAAAATGGCATTTGCCAAAAGGCCCAAAGGCCACTCCTGGAGCATAAATGGCCACAAGATTGAGCAGGCCTCCTGTTTCAAATACTTGGGGGTAGTCCTCCATTCTGCCTGCAGTAGGAAAGCCCATGGGGACTACGTTGCTGAAAATGCATAGAGGACTGCACTCATCTGCCATCCTTACATTCCTTAAGACAAGAGGTGGCCAGTATATACCTGCAGCACTCAAATTATTCGAAGCCAAGCCAATCAAACAACTTCTTTATGGTGTCCAGCTGGGCCACTTCTCCAGTTCTGTACCATTAGAACTTGTACAACCCAAATTTCTAGGATCAGCCTTTCAAGTCCCAAAATGTTTGTCGAATGCCACCCTGAGACTAGAGACAGGCCTCATGAAAATGGAGGCTAGAGTGTGGGTGACCATACTCAACTATTGGCTTAGACTATGCCTTTTTCCCCTTGGCCTTGCCCCATTAACCATGAGTGATGATTTTCAGTCCACGTGGATACAGGCAGTGGCAACTAAAACCTCATCCTTGGGCTTCTCTCCAGGTCTTCTACTCAGCATGGGATGTGATCAGGCCAAAGCACTCATTAAACAGTGTGTAGCAGACCAGAGCACCAGCTGGATCTAGCCAGGACTCCAACCTTTGTTGCCGGTGAATCCAGCAGGTACTCTGCCTCCCCTATGGCATACTTAACTAAACTCAAAGTACCTAAACACTGGAGGGCCTTTACTCTGACATGATGTCATGCCCTCCCCTCAGCTGTCCTTGAAGGCTGATACAGGAAGATTCCTTATCCAGAGAGAAAATGCCCCTGTGACTCTGGACACACAGAAACAACAGAGCATGGGTTTCTCCAGTGCCTGTATTACAGAGACATTCGTACTAACCTTATCTCACCATTACTCCATAAATACCCAGGATGCACAGGACAATTCTACACTCCCCTGCTGCTTTCAGATACCAACCCTGGTATAGCATACAATATTGCCAGGTTCTGCACAGCAGCACTTAAAATTCGTCATATGATGACCTGTGCCATAATCTAGACTTAATGAGCATATAGTTCACCATTTATTTATTTATTTATTTTATTTATCTAATTTATCCCTGCCCATCTCCTCCGTCAGAGGACTCTGAGTGGTTTACAACAATCGATTAAAACCATCACAATAAATACAAAGAGTAAAATACAGTAAAAAATAATATAAATAGAAGTAAAAGTAAAGAATCCAAGTGGTGACACCATACTAGAGTGCTCCCTAATTTGATATAGACTTCCACATACTAACCTTTATGCTCTCCTACACCCATCTAATGCTCCTAACTCTTTTTAGATTCTTTTAGACTCTTGTTTTGTATATGTATATGTATATGTCCTGTTTTAATAATACATTTTTATCTGTAGGTTGAGTCATGGCAACTGGATTTCTTTCTTTTTGGTAGAAACGTTTCGCTGCTTGTCTAAGCAGCTTCTTCAGTCTGAAAAAAAAGAAAGAAATCCAGGTGCCGTGACTCAACCTACAGACAATTCCACCTGGATGACTGAGAATCTTCATGGAAATGTATTTTTATATCTTCTAGCTTTTCATAATTTTTTTAGACTCTGATGTATCTTCTATGCTTTTTAATTGAATGTACCTCACCCTCCTTATGCTGGACTATGACCGTAATAAAGATTTGATTTGATCATCCAGGATCGCATTTCCCCAATAATACTGCACTGAAAATCTAAAATCCAGTGAAGATATTCTCATGGAACAAGGATGGCAGTGTTTGTTAGGGTGCTCTCAGCACTTACTTTGAGAGCAGGTTCAGTCCATGAACTAATTTTCAGTACTAGGCTGAAGAATTGATTTACTTTAAGAAGTGCTGGATTTTTTGCCTATCTGTGCTATGTTAACTGGTTTTCAGCCACCACAGGTGTCCACAGGGTACGGTTTTAAAAAAAGGTCAAGCTGGTACAACCAAAGCTTCATCTGTTTTGTGTGTGTGTCACAGAGCTTCAGTGGCACCATCCTCGACCCCATCTTGTCTTTTCCCCCACATCCTGCAGACAATCCTGCCAACTGTATATCCCACTGGAGGGAAGGAAGAAAGACTGAGGGGGTGGGCCAGCCCTACCCAAGTTTTTGCTGTGATTCCACCTCACCAGCATTATACCTTCAAGGGAATGTGACTTGTAACAGAAGAGTGGCTCCCTACCTCTGCTCTACACTCCAGCATACATATACCTCCCAGATGAGGATCCAACCCTTTTTGTGCGGGTGGATACCACAAAAAGAGGTGGCATTTAGGGGCAACTTGTAGCATCATATGTTTTATTTTCAATATGGTTGGAGGAGCTGGGAAAGATGGTTAGTAGTACCCAGTCTTAGACTCAGAAACAAGTTCCATTGGGTTAATGGAACTTGTTTCCATAGATTTTCATAGATGCGTATTGTACAGCTGTAGCCTCCAGGGTACCTTCTGAGTGTACATGCACACATGGATGATTTCTGTGTGGCTTACATGGTGGGCTGATTCCATTGCGGGGGTCTACAGGAGAGACCTCCCACCATAGGGAAAAGAGGGTTTAAGCATCTTCTAATGAGGTAGCCAAGGAAATGGCCCACTGGGGTCAAGGATGTCTATAATGTCTGTAGTTGTCCTTTTGATAAGGAGCACTCTCAGCAGGGAGGAAAGAAAGGATCACAAGGAAAAGAAGCTTTAGAAAGTCCTCAGGACACAAGACTCTAAGGCTGTTGGACACTCCTCTTGTCCTGTCCTGCTTGCTTTTATAATGAAGTTCAGACAATGGCAGTTGTTGACATGCCCCTGCATTCAAGTGGGAATGCTAGGGAAATTCTCAACTTCTCTATTTCTCTAGTAATGTCCAGGTTCCATGCAAGCTACTTAGTTTTATTTCTGGAGCAGCACAGCTACAACATTATACTAATTTTTAATTTTTATTGACTTTCTCTTGATCTCTGCTCATGTGGAGTTTCCTCCTATTTTTAGCTACTCTCTCTTTTTTTTTTTGCAGTTTACTGATGAATATTTAATTAAATCCATGCAAAAAAACCAAGAATATTATTCTGATTATGCAATTATAATCAGATTCCTTTTGCACTGTGATTAAATGAAAGTGCACACACACGCACACACCACTACACAATAGCAAGCAAAGAGTAAAACAATGGAAACAGAATTACCACTGATTCCACCTGAGCTAATTCTGAAATTAATTTTAGAAATTCTAGAAGATAGTCCAGGAGAATCCATAAAACAATAACAGAAGAGAATAAAGGAACTTGCTTCCATTATTCATATATATATTGTCATCATGTGAAGACTGCAGGCTCTAGCAGCTAATATTGCATGACTTGAACATTGCCACTTGTGTTGATCAGTGAGCATAACTGCAGTAAAATCTGTGGTTTAATGTAATCGCTTTTAGTGCATTTGATCCACATGTTAATCAAATATCATGTAATGTTGCAATGGCAAAATCAATTTATATTCTTGCATGTGTAAATTTACTACAGTCTGGAAAAAAGAGAGAAAAGCACCCTAGAAATGATCCAGGCACTCAATCTTTAGATTATGGACTCAAAATAATAGCTGTATTTTATATTTTAATTCATTTCATTTTTTCGAACAAAGGGGCTCAACCATTTTGAAATGGTTTGCAGTCTCCCATTTTACAAGTCTTAACTTGGTTTATTATTGAAGGCTGCTACTCTGTTTTGTTACTGTTGTTTTACTTATGTAAGCCATTTGTGTATTTAGACAGACGGGCACTTGATGTTAATTCTTTAGGGCTAGTTGCCAACCATTGACTTCCCTCTTGATTGAAAATGTGGTTGCATGGAATTGTGATACAAACACCTCAACATAAACATATCAATTGGAGGAATTAAGCTAAAGGAGAGAAGGTACTCAGGATAACAGCTGATATGATCCCTGGTCATTTGAGAGCAAAAGGAAAAAAATCCACATGCATAAAGTTGGGAAGTTACACATCTGTAATTAATTTAATTAATCTTTCAACTTCAAAAGGGATGATGTATGAGCATTAAGACTGGGTTGACACATGCATACAAATGTACCATCCAAAAGCTTATCACACAAAATTATGTTGTAGTTTGTTTGCTTTTGGGTTAGTGTGATGTATGAACCAGACCATCTTGCCTGCACTGTATGCAACCCATTTGCTTATGATTTGTAATCCTTGATGTTTTATGTGAATTCAATCAATGGTTCAACTCACATATTGTTCTAAGACTTTAAAAGCTTTTGGCTCTGTACTATATGTGAACCCACTGCGGCTTGGTAAAGCAAGTCATGTCTTAGCCATGATCAGCAATTTCATACATATGAACAAGTCATCAAGATTTGTTTGGCCTATTCCTGGCTTGTTTTTCACCTATCCTCAATGCTGCTATCCACACTATCCCAAATATCTTATCAAGTTTTGGCTACATGTTTAGACCACCTGTTTCCTATTTATTGTGTGGTATGTTTTTTTGCCCAAGTGTTTGCTAGGATTTGCAGGGAAAGATCTTTGCATGTGTGTTGGAGGGAAATGCCTCTGTGTTTGTTGAAAACCAGGAGCCTGCTAGGACCTTTCAGACCAACACATTTTATTCAAAGCTATAAGCTTTCATGAACCAATCACTCTGTACATCTGATGAAGAGAGCTGCAGTTCACAAAAGCTTGTGCTGTTTAATAAAGCATGTTAGTCTGAAAAGCTGCTACAGATTCCTTCTGATATTTGGCTACCATGGACTAACATGGCTCTCCAGCATTGTATGTTTGTTGGTGTGAGTTCCTGGGATTCTTTATCGGGATGTATATTTGTCTGAGTTCTTTCTCTTTCTGTTTCTTTGTTAGGAACCTTGTGGATTTTGGAGGATGGATGGTGGAGTGCTTTGCCTGTTTGTTGCTGTCCCCATGCATTTACACCCAAAAGAAGCAAGGGGCAAAAGCAGTTCATTGCTGTGGGAGGGCTGCGTGCAAGATGAAAACAGAACTAGCAGTAGAAATGAATGGGAGTGGACAATTTATCATGAATGCAACCCACCTTTCCTCCAAGAAGCTGCAGGATGCAATGTTTCCATTTTTTTCCCCTCCTAGTAATCCTGTGGAACATGCGAAGAGCTAGTGATTCGGGCAAGGAGCTGTGAAGCTAAGCCATAAACTGTACATTATTGATTCTGGTCAAAGGACAATAAACTGTCATGATGTTGTATTGGCTCTCAACTGATAGTACTGGCATGTAAAACATTAAAATGACATGAAACAGAGTTGCAGCCCACATTTAAGTAGCAAATAGGGAATGACCTGCTGTGATGGGCTGTGAGAATAACCTTGGGAGGGAGGAGGAGGAGGAGCCGCAGCCTAGGAAATGGCCAGACGAGATAGCCTGCGGAAGGCGTGGGGGTGAAGAAAGCATCTCAGAAGGGACCCTCCCTAGTTCTCTGGAAAGTAAAGGCAAGGGACGGAGAGGGGCTTTCAGACTTGCAAGATTCTGTTACTGTAACCTTACAATAAAGGTAGTGTCAGTACTCATGGCTTTGGTTTCCTATCTGGGCTACATCGAAGGGCTGACCCCTGCCCACCTCAAATTAGTGCTGAGGATGCTCTGGGTGGCCAAAAACTCTTTCCCAATAAAGAGCCTTTTTGAATAGATGGGTAAAACAGGAATAATCAATTTGTTTCCAATAGGCACCACATAGCACCCTTGGGGCTTTCGGTTTCCTTCATAATTGATTTGAATTTGGGAGGGACTCTTTAAATAAATATATATATATATGCATGCATGCATGCATGCCACTTGCAGATTGGTTGCAAAGTAAAGTGCCATTTTCTAGCACTATCTTTGTTTTCTAAAAATGTCTCTGGACCCCATTCTTAGGCAATAAAAGAGCTGGGATAATGGCTAAAGGCCAATAGCCCCATTACCCTTCTGCTAAATGGGATTTTATAACTGGCCATGCTTACCAGGGCAGCCCTTTACTGAATAGGTAAGCCCCTTCCTACTAACAGCAGGCACTGGGGACATGCTGTCAACCCTTCAAAGGATTGCCCCTCCTTGATTCCAAATTTTACTGCAAGGGTTTGTCAACTCATCTGCATCCAACCCATTTGATAACATTTGGAAATACAGATGATTGCTGATAGCTGGATTTTTACCCATTCTTTACTGGGGAATGATGAATGTTTCTCAGTAGAAATCATGCTGATGGTACTTTTAGTCTCCCATCTGTAAACAATACTAAACATTTCTCTCCAAGGTCAGGTGGCAAGATCATTAATTTTTTTTTCTTCCTCCTGTTCTTTCTTTTGTTCATAGTTTCTGTGTTTGAATTGAGATAATGAGTCTAGAAAGCCTCCTTGCTGCCCCAACTGGTCACGTAGTTATTATCTAATCCTTAATTTGGGATTTGGGTGACAGCTCTGAAAATCCGTGTTGGCTAAGGGTGACACAAGTTGCAATCCAACACATCTCAAGAAAGTCTGGCTGGGAAAGGCTGAATCAGGTAGTACAGCTGATGAATTTAAATTTAATATAAGTCACAAAGGCTTTGCTAGCTCAGACTATACAGCACATTGAGGTAGTAAAATTCTTCTGCAAGTACTAAACCCCAGAAACTCAGATTCAGCACTTTTTCTTGGATAGCTCCCTAGGCAAGAAAACTGACCAGCCCGGTAGCATTCAAGAAGTTATAAACATCCATTCTTTTAAACAGCTATGACTTAAACACAGCATGCTTTTATGCTCTACAGAACAACCAAGTACAGCAGGTTTTGTTACTGAACCCACCACCCATGTAGTCAGGAAAGCAGTACCTTGCTAGATTTAAGTATAGCGCCATCAACATACAATGGTGCCTTTACAGACTAGGAAAAGTGTACAGTATCTGTGTCTGGGGGGGTGGGGGAGTACTTCCTTGGGGAGGGAGGAGATTTTTTAGTCTGTATTCTGGCAGCAGAAAAGGAAGGGAAGGATATGAAAAAATGAGGGCTGAGCATGAATAGACATACACAAGATGCCTTTTTTCAGTTGGGAGTGAGAAGAAAGGAGTTAATTTGTTAGATTACCTACTTTTTGAAAGAACCCATGCCATACGAAGTTATTTGTCTAGAAAATCTTGCCCATATATTACAAGGCCCCCTGTGCATTATAGAGGATTCTCCTATGAAATGAATGTGTGATTCTAATATTCTATGCCTATATCTGTTTGGAGAAAATTAGTGGCCACAAGGAAAGAAACTCTGTGTTCCTTGCAATGCATTTTGGAAACCATCAGGTTGTCTGTTGGAGCATCAAGGTCCCTTAAGTCCATCAGCAGTTTTTCTCCAATAGAAACCAAGTGAAATGCCCATAGGAAGCTCACAGAAAAAGCTTTATTATGTCAGCAAATAAATACCATAAGCCCCAAAGATCAACAGATTAATATGTTGGTGGCATAGCAGTGCTCTCAATATGGCTAAAAAGATAATGTGGTGGTGGTTATGAGAACCAGTCAAGAACCAATAAGGCGTCATGATTAAGGTGTTGGATGAGGGCTGGGGAGATCCAGGTCTCTTAAGCCATGGGAACTCACTCACTCTTGGCCCAACTCACCTTGCAGAGTCATTGTAGGAATAAAATGAAGGGAGATTCTCATGTAACTCACATTTTGCTCCTGGAGAATAGGCAGAATATAAATCTAACAAATAAAATTATATTCATGAAAAGATCAAACCATAAATCAAGGAAGAAGTAACAGTTATCCCATTCAAAAGTACCATCTCATAATTCCTCAAGTAATGGTGCTGCCAAGTTTTAAGTAAAGGACTTTGAATGACAGAATTTAAGCTGTCTAAAAGAGAGGTAGCACTTTGATCTTTATGCCATATTGTAATACAATTCTGACCATAAATGAATGAGGCAATATAATTGTTTAATGATTTTTTGGCATGAACCACTTACCCAGAATTAATGCTTGTATGACTGTGAGGTTCAGCAGACAGAGCACTGGCACCAAATGTAAATCTTATCCCAGCCAGATTGGGATATTTCCTCAAGGAATTTTGAGATCAGTTCCCAACATTTTGGAAGAAAGTGGATTAGATATTGCTGCTCTAAATCAGTGCTGTAAAATTAAATGGCAACTTTCCCCCAGAATCTGTTGCAAACATATTAACAGAAGCACTGCTTGGGATTTAGCAAGAGGTAATCCAATAGATTCTCGGGTAGCCGGCTCAGGTCGACTCAGCCTTCCATCCTTCCGAGATTGGTAAAATGAGCACCCAGCTTGCTGGGGAAGGTGACGGCTGGGGAAGGCAATGGCAAAGCACCCCAATACAGTCTGCCAAGAAAACATTGTGAAAGCGGTGTCCCCCCAAAGGGTCAGACATGACTCGGTGCTTGCACAGGGGACCTTTCACCTTTCACCAAGCCAATGGGCATTTCCTGTTTAAACATCCTGGTTTCCTGCCTGGGCTATATTCAAACGAGAAAGATACTGAACATTCAAGAGTAGAAAACAAATCATACAGAGTATGCAGGAAGCATGACCACTTCAATTTTGTTTTCTAACTATGAACATGACTATGAATATTCTGAATATTTTTCTGACTCTTCTGAAGTATCTATCTTTGCATCTTCAATTTTCTTCTCCAAATTTGTCTTTGTCTTTGGTTTTAATTTCTTATTGCTTGTTTCCAATCAAATTCCTACAACTGTATCAGTCCTTATTGCGCCTTTCCTGCCTTTTGTAATTTCATTCACTTTAAAGAATTCTCAGAAAGCAGAAAGGAGAAAATTTGTTTTGAACAGGAAGAAATTATTATTATTATTATTATTATTATTATTATTATTATTATTATTTTATTAGCCACCCAACTCCAATGGATTTTGTCTATGTTTGCAGAGACAATCAATGAGTTGTCATCCAGAAGTTGCTGAATTCCAATGTCAGTGTTAATACAACCAATGATAGGAGCTACAGTTCAACAGTATCTTGAAGACCACATATTGTCTTAATATTGCTCACTTGAAAAAAAAAGTCAAAAGATGGTTATCTGGGATATTTTAAGTAACAAGTTACCCTGTTCTGGGCCAGTATGTGAAGTACAGATTCTATGCTAGACTGGGTATTATGTGAAATTTAGCCCAACAAATCTTGAGTAGAAATAGTTGAGGAAGGCAGCATTTGACTAACGTCGATCATTTCTGAGTTTGTCTAACCCCTCGTCTATAAGAAGATGTGGTAACCATCACGTCTTGCAAGAAGAGAACCTATGAATTAACTATTTATTGCACAAGATCCACTTTGGATGAACATAACTTGGTGGAAATTGACAAAGCCCCAGTGTGCTTTCAGCTGCCAACTCTTTTTGTTCTTTCCATGCAGGTCCCTTGCATTAGGCCAGCAGTATACATCACTGGGGTCCCAGCCTATTCTCTGTGGTTCCATTCCTGGTTTAGTGCCTAAGCAGCTTCGCTTCTGCCGAAACTACATTGAGATCATGCCCAGTGTGGCTGAAGGTGTGAAGTTGGGAATTCAAGAGTGCCAACACCAGTTCCGGGGGAGACGTTGGAATTGCACCACCATTGATGACAGCCTGGCTATTTTTGGGCCTGTTCTAGATAAAGGTACAACACATGGCATATTGGGGGGGAAGATTGGGCAACATGTTTTACATGCTGGAAGATTCAGTTTCTCTGACATCTCCAAGTATTATGAACGTTGTGGTGGCAGGACTGGGAAAGGCTCTGACATTTGGAGAATCAATTCCATCAGAGCAAAAAATGGTTAGATGAGCCAAAAGAAAACCTCCAAAGTGGCTATACTCACACAGTGTGTTGAGCCATAGTTGACTATGTAAACTTTGTCAGCTATGACTTCTTAGTTGACACAGTTGACATAGATAAACATCTGCCAAGTGGGGAGTGAGATGCCTTAAAATAAGATTGTCCTGCTTGTAAGAACTGACCATTTTCTAAGAATGTCATTTCACTTTAGTTGTACACCAGCAGTCCACAGAAAATGGATAGAACTGCAAGGCCCAAAGAATGGGACATTATTATTATTGTTGTTATTATTATTGCTGAAATTTCTCAGTTTAGCGAATATGTTTTGATCACAAGATTGAGAAAGTTACCAAAAATGATGTTTAAAAAATTATGGGATTTTCACATAGAAACTCATCACCATCTAGAACACAACACACTATATGTAACAATAATTGAAAAGAAAACAGTAATTTTTATAGATGTGGCAATATCCAGGGTAGAACAACTGAGGAAAAAGAATATAAAATATAGAATTCTAATCATAGAAATAGGTAGGTTATTGAAAAAAGTTTGCAAAGCCGCCCCTATGTGCATTAAATAGAACAGCAAATTCCCCTAATTAAGCAAATGTTTATAAGAACTAAATATTTTGGCTATATCAACTGCAGATTTGAAAAAAAAAACACTTTGCTGGATACATGTTACATTTTATGACATTACTTGGACAATTCCTAGGTTCCTGGCTGGAGCAAAAATTTCCAAAGGGCACCAGTCAAATATATGATTCTTTTTCTTTGTTCTTTGTACTGTGTTATTTCTTGATTAATAAAAGCAAATAATAATTTCATCCAGTTATTATTATTTCATGCAGTAAGTCCCAGTCAAGTGAAACAGAAGTTCTGCAGAAATGCTGTCATGTTTTTGTATAGTCTATTCATCTCATTTTCAATTTTATTATATGCAAATAGAAGAGAAAAAAGTACACATATCTTTTATATTAAAAAAGAAATAATCCTACATATATAGTTAATGCAGTATTATTTTGAATAACGTCTCCCTCAACTTTCAATCACTAAATGAACATAGCCATGTTAATTTTTTGACAAAATAATGTAAGCAGTATGTCCCAATATTTTTTCCAGCAATATTAATTAAATTATTAACAATCTTATATGTGTATATATGTATATATGTAAGCCTTCAGGTCAGTTTTTTGACTCCTGGCAACTGCCTGGAGAAGTCCCTGCAGCTTTCTTGGCAAGATTTCAAAAGTGGTTTGCCATTGCTTCCTTCCTAGGGCTGAGAGAGAGTGACTGGCCCAAGATTACCCAGCTGGCTTTGCGTCTAAGGCAGGACTAGAAGTCTCCTGGTTTCTAGCCTGGTGCCTTAATCAACTAGACCAAACTGGCTCTCAGGACTCACAATAGTAGACCATTAATTCAAATATTACAAAACAGGTCTTTCACTGAATAATCACATCCAAGACCTGTTACGTATAACATCATTATGTAAATGTTATTATATGGGACAGGATCTGAGGTAGTAAGTGAACTGTATTTAATAGACATACATTTCTCTACTTGTTTTGTTTTTGCTAAATGAATAAGCAGCTCCAATTTAGTTACATCCTTTTCATTAGCACAAGCATTCATCTGATCTGATCTAGCAATGCAGCAGGAATTGTTCTGTGCTTTGAATCCAGAAACCAGGCTGAGCAAGGTGGCCTCCTTAGCACACCTATAGGTGACTTGCATCTGAGAGCTACCTGTGTAGGAAGAGCAGGAGGAGGAGGAACACAGACTTGGTTTTCTCTGCAAGGGCAAACTTATATCTGGGCAGATTTAGTGTGGAGGGGCAGATTTACATGCATATACCGTATTTCTCTGTGCAGTAAAGTTCTGTTGACATAAACAAATAGCACAAATCCTTCTCTTGCACATGTGAATGTTTTTTTCTGCGAGATTATCTGTTTTGCACTGGGCAACCAGCAAATATGTGAGCCCTATGCAAGTTTCTCTCCTGCTTGGCCTATGAAAGTAAAAAGGAGACAGGTGAAAGGGTGGGGGTACAGGGGGTAGAAAGAAAATTACTACTTGGGTCACATGGTTTGGAATGAAGTTAAAATATGGAACCTATTTCTACAGATAATTATTTTAGGACCCCATAGCAAATTGGGGACAGGAGCCTGCCCACATTTCTGTGGAACAAATATGTACAACAAAACCTGTATCTCAAGGGCCTCTGTGCTTTGAGAAAAGAAGAGAGACTGCTTGGCTTTGCAGGCTGCAAATGGCCTACAGCATTGTGATAACCCAGCAGTGTTTTTCAGCTGTGACACAGATGACAAATTTGCATTTAAAGAGGAGCTGGGATCTAAATGGCAGAGATTTCAAGGCAGCACAGTCGGTGGGGAGGGAGAGAAAATGAGCTTATGGACCAGAGAAAAGAGCTAAGCTGCAATCCCCACTGTGCACCAGAGCAAGGGATATCATTCCCGGCCTCGAACTGCTTCACAACCCCGCACCATTCACACGCCCTTTGGCCACTGGGAGCTCAGGAGGGGAGAGGCAGCATCAGAGGTCTCAATAGAGATTTCCGAGCCTGACTGGTGGGCTCGCAGGGGGATGGCAGGGCAGGGTGAGCGCAGGCCCCGTTGCCAAGGGGTGGCCGCAGGGAATGCCAGCGTGGGCACCGCCGCGCTTGGCGGAAACATTCCACATTATGTGGGTAATACAGTGTGACACTCCACAAACAATGGCAAATTGAGTGTCCCAGCAGGTAACGGGGTCTGGATAGGAGGCCATGACAGTGAGGCTCTGTCAAGAGTCCCTAATCCACCCAAGCTCTGCTCCCCCCTTGCCCCCTCGATGTTTCTGAGAACTGCAGTTGTATCACTGGGAAACCTCTCCCAGCCACCCCAGCCCCCTCTTCCCCTCTAGAAGAGAATTCCAGGGTATAATCGGGGGGGCCAGTAACATGGGGGCTGAGCCTTCCCCCCAGCCCACAGGATGGTTCTTCCTAAATTTGACAGCTTTTGATGACCCCCTGGATTCCCACTTTTAAGACAGCATCCCAGATCCAGTTACTCTGGTTCATCAATTCCCAAACTGCCAATCCTAGAGCTCTGCCTAATGAAAACCAGAGTCACCTTCACCCTTCCATTTCTTTCCTTTTCAGAGCGTAAGAACCATCTACCCTCACTGGAGCCCACCTTTGGCATTTCTGCATTAGTTATTGTGCTGGTCACACACTTGCTGAGGACAGTTATTTAAATTATAGATACCACTTTTTCACAATTATTTTATTTTAAAAACTAACCTCAAAGGGCCAGAAGACTCTTCAAACCCAAGTCAGAATGACCAGCCTTGCCCCTTCTGGTGATGCATTCTAATGGCCCTTGCAGCGCTTAGAGCCAAGAATCATCTTCTTCCACTTCTTTAAAAAAGGGCCTCTTGACCTTTAAAAGGGATGCTTTTCCTGATTCACATCTCAGGCTCTGGCTTAGTGCAATGTGTCAAGGCAACCCAGCTACTGCCTCAATTAAAAATTAATGAAAGTACAAAACCAGCCCCAAAATAGAAAGCAACACACACACAGACGCACACCCTTATTTAATGCTGGGAAGTAAATGAATGATCCAGTTACCTGCAGAAGTCTGTTTATTCTAGCCAACTGTTTCTCTAAGAGTCTGTTCTGCACAGAACATTTTCATGGGGTTGACTTAACACTATGCCACCCACAGTTGTGGAGGTCAGGTATGACATCTCCCTACCTACATCAGTTTGGAGAGATCAGTTAGGTGAGTTTCTCATGTTTTGCTGCATTGACCCACATATCGATTTTGGTCTCTGTTCTACTGATGTCCCTGCTACTTAAGAGCTGCGATTGGCCAAGGAAAATGCTTGCTTTCACTTCTGAAATAACCAGGAAAGTTGCTAAATTCTGTTCAGTAGCGATTGCTATAAGGATCACTTCAGCGTAATGCTGGAATGAACCTGGGATTTCTATTGCTATATAGTTACAAATTCCATTAATTACTTTGGCTTTTAATTGTTCATATTCCCATATATTTATTTTACCATGTAATGGTTTTGATCATTGACTTAAAGTAAGTAAATTGGGTCTTTCCACCCTCTTTTGCAGCCACACGCGAATCAGCTTTTGTGCATGCCATTGCCTCTGCTGGTGTAGCATTTGCCGTCACACGCTCATGTGCTGAAGGTACTTCCACCATTTGTGGCTGTGACTCACACCATAAGGGGCCACCTGGTGAAGGATGGAAATGGGGAGGCTGCAGTGAAGATGCTGACTTTGGGGTACTTGTCTCACGAGAGTTTGCAGATGCCCGAGAAAACCGTCCAGATGCCCGCTCAGCCATGAACAGGCACAATAACGAAGCTGGAAGAACAGTGAGTGGCTCCCCTCTTTATAGTCTTCTGAAATGGGATGGGCTAGAGGTACCTTTTGCCCTGCATTCCTGGGGCCTCACTGCTGGAAAGATTGCCTGTGCAAGAGCCCAAACCTCAGCAGCCCATTGATCCAGACTAAAGGACTGCTGATGGCCTCAGTGGACAGATAGAAACCTCTCCCTCTTTTCTCCTTCTCAACTACAGTCACTCAAGGCCTGCCACTCAGTTATCTCCTTCCCCTTGTCACCATGGCTCATGACCCATCAAGAAACAGGAAAACATATAGCAACCCCTGCCCTGAGGGCAACTGCATGTCCATAGTGCTTTCTAAGAAGTAGCATTATCTGAAGATTAGGAAGGAGGAGGTAGATCTGTACTTGATGGCTCAGGCAACAGGACCAGCCAGTTGAAGAGATCAGTTACATTGTGGCTTGTCCAAATTCCTGGGGCACCTGCTTAAACTATCTTGACAAGAGAACTATTACCTGCATTTCCAGGCAGGTTGTAATGGACTACAACTTCCATCACCCCTCATCAACACAGCCATACTGGCTGGGGATGATGCAAGTTGAATTTTAATATATCTGGGGAGCATGAAGTTGGGGAAGGATACATTTTGATTATGTTCCTAAATTCGTGTTATCCCAATCCATTGTAAATTCTTAAAAATAACAGTTCTGTTTAAGGAGAAATAATTGGGAAGAGTGCAGCCTCCTAACTATTTGATTAACAGTCATTGACCAAAATAAAGTTTCTTCTCTAGAAGTCTGAGGGAAGAGAGAACAGATATGAGTTTGTCTTTTTACGAACAGGGCAAAAGGCTGTAAGGACAAAATAGTCCTAATGGAAATTGGCTAGCAGGGACTCTAGAGCCTTGGAAGCTTTTCCAAACTTATCCCAGCTTTTTGTTTTCTTCTGCACAGACTATCTTGGATCACATGCATTTAAAATGCAAGTGCCATGGCCTGTCTGGCAGCTGTGAGGTTAAGACGTGCTGGTGGGCCCAGCCAGACTTCCGGGCCATTGGTGACTACTTGAAGGACAAGTACGACAGTGCTTCAGAGATGGTGGTAGAGAAGCACCGGGAATCCCGTGGTTGGGTGGAGACACTGCGTGCCAAGTATGCCCTCTTCAAGCCACCAACAGAGCGTGACTTGGTCTATTACGAGAACTCACCCAACTTCTGTGAACCCAACCCCGAGACTGGCTCATTTGGCACAAGGGACAGGATGTGCAATGTGACTTCACATGGGATTGATGGGTGTGATTTGCTCTGCTGCGGCCGTGGCCATAACACTAGGACAGAGAAGAGGAAGGAGAAATGCCATTGCATCTTCCACTGGTGCTGTTATGTCAGCTGCCAGGAATGCATTCGTGTTTATGATGTTCATACCTGCAAATAAAAAAAGGTATGTGTGGGGTGAAGGACTGCCTAGAACAAAATAGATGTTTTTGTTGTTGCAATAGTGGCTAAAGAGTATGAGATGGGAAGTCTCCAGTTTGAAGCTCACTTCCATCCTAGGCTACCTTAAGTAGCGTGCAATGTGGACATAGTATCTGCCTCACTCATAAAGCATTTGTAAAGACTCCTGTGCTGTCATTACATGAAATCTCAGGAAACACTATATGCCCTGCAAGAGCATTCATTATTAAATAAATTCTTGCATGAATTTAATGCAATGAATTTAAAAATTTCCGTAACTTAGGGCTAGAGAAGACTTAACTCCTTCCCAAATCGTTAGAATTAGCTACTGTTTCTCCTTCAGAAGTATGCCTTCCTGGGGATAGTTGCTCAGCAGAGGACAGAGGACACTGGAATTTGAAAAGGGTGCATATTTTCCACAACTGAACATGGGTATGTCACGATCAGAATAGCAGTGTTTCACATAACTCCTAGGAACAGAGAATAGCACCCAAGAGTACAGCACGTAAGGTATGAGAGGCTGAGTCATATGGGGAGAAAAAATAAGGCTCTGTGTGAAATACAGAAAGAAATAATTCTGTGAGGACTGAATAAAAGTAAAGTTGTTAGGAAAACACATTCCAGATATAAATACTTCTTAATTAGATTGATGAAAATAGCAAAACAGTTCTCTCAACCCTGACTATTTTTCAGATATGTTTGGCCATAAGTACTTGTGCTGTCTGGAACTTTTTTATGTCTGGAGCTCACGAGCATTGGGGGAAACTGAATTATGAGCAAAAGGACAACAGAGAAAGCTGTTCTTCTACATGGCAGAGTTATCAAAATTAGGGTACTATCACCATTCAGTCTCTTGACTTTTTGAGGAGATCTGAATGGCAAACTGACTAAATCATTTATTTCATGACTTCAGTTAGAAGGGTAGAGACCCATCAAGTTTGTAAAGTCATAAATCAAGCTTGAATAACAGTCAAAGAACTTGAACACCTGCCCATTATTTTATGCTATGTAGCTTGTCATAATAAGCATTTTAACATACTATGAAATTTCAACTTTGAACAATGGACCAACACAGCACAGATAATTAGTTAGAGAACATTTGAATGAACAAACATGTTTGCAAGTGCACAACTTTGCTTCCATATAAAGTGTGAAATGGCTCTCAACAGGGCACAATACGGTCACAATTGGATCAGCTGCATAGTTTTAAAAAAATAAATCAAGCATGAGTGGCAGTGAGATACTTCAACCATGGAGGTAGAATTCTTTCCCCAATATGTGGATTCCCTGTTTGAAATCCTAAACATCACTGCAAAAAACAAGTTAGAGGCAATTTTGAGCAGGGAAAACGTACAGGGTCAATAGGTTAACCTGTTCCTCCCAAAGTGATTCCTATTTCTACCTCACCTTGTGAAGGCTTTCAACTTAAAGAAAACCCAATCTATTCATGGACAAGGGAAGCACTGTTTAGATAAGGAAAGGAACTAGGAAAGTTCACAATGTAGCAACAACAAATAATGGTGGTCATTTATACCATTTGCTTGTTACTTTTCTGTGGAAAGAGGCCTGTGGTACAGCTGGAGCATAAAGTGAAAGCAAGAAACTGTCTGGAAACACTACAGTTGCAGTTCCTGACTCTGGACAATGGAGGAGAGAAAAAGAAAGAACCTCACCTTCCTTCTCAACTAAGACAGGCAATGGCGAAAGACACCCCCTTCTTCCAATCAATCCAACCAGACTTCCTCAGACAGTCTACTTACCGACACCTGCCTTCTTTCTTCTTAAACAGGTCGCATTATGGCGGCTGACACAGAGCCCTGGTGGCGCTCCTGATTTTTTAAGGTTATTTTGCACATATCATAATATATTTGTTTTAAAACCCCTATGAATTGTGACAGAGGCTCATTATACCTGTTCATGGTAGGAACTGATCTGGGAAATGCAGAGGAACAAGAGCCAAGGTCAAGAAAATGTGAAAGGAAGCACCTCAGATGACAGCAGGCAGTTCTTCCTAAGCACTTCAAGTGCAGTTGTCTTATGAGTAATTTAATGTGAACCTTCTCTCCATTTCCAAATACATATCCTTGTAACCAAGTTTTTTTTTAATTTGTAACATAGCATTGGAGTTGGAATGATAGAGTGAGAGCATTTCATTTTTTTTTCAGACTAGAGGAAAGTGAGACTGAAATACCAGCAGCCCACTCCTGCTTCAGAATCTAAGCTTCTGTCTAAACCTGTTTGAAAATGCTGTAAGACTGAGTTAGCAGAGACCTGCAACGAAATGTTCTTTTTGTTCTGTTCTAACTAACCAAGCTATTTGCCACTCTTACTTCCCCTTCCAATGGTTCAAGTGAGCAATTCTCCCTCCTCACTAAGCCCCAGGAATTTTTGCTTCATAGATGCCCAAAAAGTCATGGTTCCTGGAGAACAATGTTGATACTTTGTCCCTTTTACTTTTATTTACAAACCTACATATTTCTGGGTACCTAGAGGATCCAACTACCTTATTTTGGGGTGTTCTAATTCCTTAACACAGAGTCAAGAAGACTTCCTGAGACTGTCTATCTGCCCCTCCTTTCCCACTGAATGGATTTAAGTGCTGCCTGCTGACTTAAGGACACATTTTTCCTGAGATGATGCTCTCCTTGAAACTTTAATAGTTTTAAGTTTTCTCTTGTCTTGAACTCTCTCACACACACTGTTTTGTTTCTGTCTCCTTCCAAAAAACTGCAGAGGCACCACTAAGTCAACCTATCTAAAGTTGAATCAATGGTTGAAAACTGAAAAATTTGAGGATTGTTGCTAATAAAGGTAGAGTTTCCTCTAAGGTGCTCTAAAATATCTGCGATATGCAATTCGCATCTGCTTCATCTTACGATTTCTTTCCCTCTGGTCTAAACTGATACAGCTCCTTGCTTCACTGGAATTTGCCATTTATACCCCTTGTGCGTAATTAATGCTGTCTTCTTAAGCCTCCCCAAATTGCCCCACCTTGAACTCCAGAGATGTGAGAATTTGATTCCAAATGAAAAAGTTGGAATGGACTAGTTCTGAATTTTTTCATTTTTGGCAATAGCACATTTTGTGGATAAAAGACAGTTTAACTGATCTTACATGGCACCATGTCATACTGACTAAACAAACTCAAAATCCTTACTGGCTTTATCTCCCAAACCACTCCCCACAATGTGACTGAGTACACTGCTACCTGTGCCATATGGTTTAGCCAGCCAATATTAGCCAAAAGCAAGCTAATGCATATCTGTAACCCTATCATCCACTTGACAGAAACTTTTCCACTGTTAGCCTAGATTGCTGCACATCTACCACAGAGGGCTTTCTGCAGTTTGGTCCTTGCTTACAAAAAACAAAAGAAAACAAAATTATTTTCTTCTAATCCCACTATCTATAACTATAGTATAGAAATAGGTCAGTATTAACTAACATCGATGTTAATCAGTAACAGTTAACAAAATTCAAATTCTGACAAGAGGAACTCTTACTAGCGTTGGTCAGTTTTGACATTGCTACTTATGAGCAGAGTTAAAAGATTCTATCATCAGATGGAAATATATTCCACTAGAATAGCAGGAAGCAGCTTATGGTCACTCAATCTGCTTTTGATCTCTCAGTGTAATGTATCAAATGTATCATTTGAGTGAAGTTAAATTTCTGACTTCTGCATGGAGCTTTTTTGGCAACAATATGGAAGTAATTTGCCACTGCTCTCTTTCTGGATTGTTTTTTAACTTCCAAATTTAACTTCCAGCAGCAGGATTTTCTGGTAGTTTCCTATCCAAGTACTAACCAGATCCAATCCTGCTTTTTTGAGATCAGCCAAAGTCAGTGAGATGCTATCTTCTAACTGGACTTCAGAATGTTTTTTTTTTAATTTGTTCAGTTGTGTCCGATTGCCTAGACAAGTCCCTGCAGTTTTCTTGGCAAGGTTTTTCGGAAGTAGTTTGCCATTGCCTTCTTCCTAGGGCTGAGAGAAAGTGACTGGCCCAAGGTCACCCAGCTGGTTTTGTGCCCAAGGCGGGACTAGAACTCAGCCTCCCGGTTTCTAGCCCAGTGCCATAACCACTACACCAAACTGGCTCTCTCAGTATGTTTAAGAAACCTCTAATCTTGAGCCTTTGTAGAAGGAGCTGGAGCAGGAATTTGTATTCCAATAAATTGTATACACCAGTCATCAATCAGGAAGCACTGAAAATTGGTTTAAAAATGCACTTGCTGCATTTCAAGGGAATTGTTTTCCAAATTTTTGCCACATTTAGAATATATGTTTACTGTCACATTAAAAACTGACTTAAAAATAAGGAATTCACTTAAAAAAATAAATGTATATGTTCCTTATTAGACTATAGTGACTTTGTCATTTTTTCTTGCTGTAGATATTCTAGGACTGAAAGAGGATAGAGTTGCAAGAAAGAAAGCCCCATAGTCTCTCTGCTTCCTTTCCCCTCAACCTGCTGTATCCAAAGTTCTTTATCAAGCAGCAGAACAGATTTTCCGCAACCTGGTGCTCCTTTCAGTGAGTTGGACCACAACTCCCAGGATCTTTAAACAGCACACCTCGATTTACCAGGGATGATGGGAGTTATTAAACACATCTAGAGGGACACCAGGTGGGGAAAGCAGCTCTAGAGGGTATTCATCCTTTAAAAAAAAAAAGTTGTATTCTGAAAACGCTGTTTTTATAATTATTTATTATACAATGTATATACCTTTGAGTTAACTAAGATTATATATTATATAAATATATATATATAGATATATTTGAAGAAAAATATATTTCATCTCTCCTTGGTTCTCATGTCAATAAAGGTACAAAGGCACTTAAAACAAATGGTCTTTTTAATATTTTCATACGGTTGCTGTGGAAGGCGTGGGTGTAATCAACCATTATGTAAAGGAGATGTTGGATGCCTATGATTTTTGAAATCAGTAGCATACTGTAGCTATTCTTCTGTGTTAGAAAAAAGATCTGAGGAAGTGCAGTTGGAACCCAAAAAGTACAGCAGAAAGAAATCACATTCAAAAATTTGTGCAATTTAAGAGTGATTACCTTCCCGTCCTTTTTTTAATGCTAAGGATTTCAGCTTGTAAAAGTATATAGTAGAGATTCTAGGGCTTCAGGATGGCACAAATTTTAGGTAGGAATTTCATGTTTGCTCTTATTTGGTTGACTAACCACTAACTTTTGTATCTCAGTAACCTTGACTTTGAGAATATACCCACCTTGTCAAGTGGGGCCCCAGCCAACCTTGACCGGAAGTTAAACCTTTTGAAACCTTTGTTCTCTTGTGCTTAGCACCATCACAGCTTAAATGTATCCCCTAATTTGTTTTAGTCTATGAGCTGCTGAAGAAAGCTTATTCCTTTGAAACTGGCATTTTTGTGCAGGTCTTTCAGGAGAACTACTAAATTCATTCATCCTGTCATCTCACTTCAGAAACCATCAATACATGTTAAACATCTGTGCCTTTTTTATTGCATCCTGCATTTTAACCATACAATCAATCTTTTTAAATATATATATATATATTTGTAATTTTCTTTCTCAGTATAGCTTTGGACAAAAAAAACACAATAAAAATGTTTATATCATTTGATCCATGACAATACAATATGTATGCTTTGCTTCCAGTGAAAAATGGGGGGAAAGTTTTGGGGTTGGGGTTGGGAGGGCAGCAGAGAAAAAAGTTCAGCTGAAAGCAGTTCAATCATACCACCTACAAAGAGTGGGACTCTTACATGTCCACTAGTCATTCACATAATCCTCCACAGCATAAAATCAATAAATACGAATCAGAGACAATGCTAATCCACAGTAAAAAAAAATCCATTATGGTTCAAGTACACTGCAGCAGTTTCTAATACTGCAGTCTGTCTTTTGCTGCACAGGATTGGAAGATGTCAAGTGCTGTTTTCATTGTTCCAAATTTAGCAACTTAGAGAACCAGGGAAAGGGAGCCATGCCAATAATGGAAAAAGATTTAGCAAGAGTAGTCCAGCCACTTTTGCTGGATGTGAGTGGATTTATTTTTTAAGGCCATGCAATGCACAGCTTTTCCTAAAAAGAGCTTAAGAGCTGTTAAATAGCTCATGGCAAGAGGGAATGACATCCATGCACTTAGCTTCCTTCTCTTTCTGGTTATTTAGAAACCTTAACCCCAGGTGCATCCCACTCCTCCTGCAGTTTCCTCACTCCCCATGCTGCTAGGCAACTCCCCTTGGCAAGGCTTGTGAACAAACTCATCACTGAGATGGGCAAGAATAAGGTGTGGCATACCTAGCACAGGGATAGGTGCAATGGCAGACTGGCTCTAATTTAAACACGTACTACATTCTTTAGGACGTTGGTCAGTGCGCTTTCTCCCAAACAAAGGTGGAATGATAAGAAATAAGTGATCAAGCATGCCCAAGCAGCAGCCTGTTGCTCTCACTGATTCAATACTGCATTGCACAGCAGAAATCACAGGAAAACCCCTCTGGAAAAGGCAAATTAGGCTTTCCCCTAATTTCCACTATACCAAGCAAGAGGCCAACAGCAGAGACCACAGGGCCTGAGATTAGTTGCTAGACATTGACTGAAGTGTCAGTAAGCTACTGGATAAGTGGCAGGGAGAGGAAGGTCCTACATGAGCTGAAACATCCTGCACATATATACTGTGACTGCAGCAGGGCTGATCGCTTAAAATAATTCTGTGCAGCATTCCCTTAAAAGAGGACAGATTGTAGCAGGTAAAGGTCATTGTGACAAAGGCAGAAGAATGTCCTCAAAAATGTTATGGGACTCAAGTGCCGCCTGCTGCCTGTTCAGAGTTTAAGTCAGACGGCCCACTGCTGCTTCTGTAGCTGGTGGTCAAATTCTTTTGGACACCAACTAGCTGAGCCATTGCAAGTGCTGATGAGCGCCTGCAGGCACAGAAGCCAATCTCGCCTAAAATCTAGGGAGAAGGCAGCCCCTGGATCCTAGTTCATCTGAAACTAGAGGCAGCATGAAACACCTCAGGTATTGTTTTTCTTGAGAGGAGTCTGAAACTCCACAATGTGGGACAAATCTACAAGAACAAGAAACTACTTAACAAGACTGGGGTGGGAGAAACCATCACCAAGAGTTTATAACTGTGCAAACTGTTACTGGCTTTCACACTGGATTGGTGCAGGCTAAGAATGGAGGGACTGCCCCACGTTTTAGGCCTGAGCTTCAGCATTAATATCTATAGGTCTGTACACGGCACTTTCCCACTCCTCTCTTTGTGCACCAGTATCAATCAGGTGGGTGCCACAGGCAGCATAACACCAAAGCAGTTACTCTAGAAGAAGTTTGATTTGCCACAATACACCAGGATATCAAAGACAAGGGTAGAGTACTTAGTTGTGTCTGACATGCAAAAAAAACAAAACAAAACAGAAGGAAAAGAAGTAGTAGTAGCAGTAGTTCAGGAGAGTCTCTGAAGAGAATCGAATATTATGCAGTTGTCCAAATGTGCCACATGGAAGAAGATCCCAGAGGGGCAGTCTCCTGCTTGTCTGTTTTCCAGGCCACCAGCTTTTAAGAAGGTTCAGGCTTCACTCTAAATCCAGTGGACTACTGCAAAGAGAGAGAGTGCAACAGCCACAAGGAGCAGGCGGATCTTGGGGGGATGGGTGGTGGCACACAGAGATGGGCATCCAAGGAGGGGAACGGCATGCAAATTCACAGGCCAGTTGTGCCCCAGACATTATTCTCAATAGCTGCAAAAAAAAGAGGGTTGTACTCTGACTCTGCATTAAGACAGGCTGTGGGAAAATGGCAAAGCTAAAAACTGTTTCCCTAACATGCTGGTTAAGAGAAGTGAATTCTATTTCATCCCAGCATTAGGAGGTCGCCTGAACTAGGGTCGCCTGGAACTCATTTACTCAATAAATGAAGTAGCATTTATGAAGTAGCATTACTTCAATAAGTAGCATTAAATAATGCTACTTATTACAATAAACGAGGTAGCATTAATGCCCTGGCACAGTCCCTGCTCCTAGAAGTTATGAAAGGATTAAACCATAGACTCATCAACCCAAATGCAGGTGCTACCCCTCCTACTAGACCTGAACAGGTCTAACTAGAAGCAAAATGGTCTCAACGTCCAAAAACATCTCAAATATTATCCCTTGGGTGGTTAGGTTTTTATGTGGGCAAACAAATACAGTACACAGGTAAGGAGAACCCACATTACTGTAAATTTCCATCCACCAAAAACTCCCTCTACTGGAAGCCAGCATGTCACAGAGACAAGGTGTTAGCTTTGCTTGCTCCTTGATGTGTTAGTTTTATACGTTCAGAGAATCTGAAAAGATAGAAGCCAGAAGAAATATAGCACATTTCTTAACACACTTTGGAGCATGAAGCATTGCATTTGAGTTTGAATCTTTTGGTGACTGAAAGTGGCCTGGAATTAGAATATAAGACAATGTGTGAGCTGGGATTGTAGAATAGGCAAAAATGTGCCTCTCCCACAGAACTTAGTCATCAAAGCCAGTTCTGAAATATATATGGGAGACTTTGGGAGACAGAAAGCATGGCTTATATGCATGCTTGAGCCATAAAAACTCCATCCCTTTTAATATACACACACACACAAATGCATATATATAGCAATATCAGCTGTCAACACAACAGTGTGAGAAGTCCTAACCCAGTGTTTCTCAACCTCAGCCACATGAAGACGTGTGGACTTCAACTCCCAGAATTCCCTAGCCAGCATGATTTCTGGGAATTCTGGATTTTGAAGTCCATACATCTCCAAGTGGCCGAGGTTGCGAAACAGTGTCCTAACCAATGGAACAGGTTGATTTTGGGATGGAATATTCAACAGCTGCCATGAATTATAACAAATCTTTTCATAAAATGAAATTTATAAAAAACCCTCCTGCAAAATCCCCCAAATCCCTATTTTGCCAGCAATTGATAGTTAGTTCTTAAGTACGCATGCAGATTAGGTAAACCCATTCCTAACAGTTACTTTATTACTTACGCTCCTTCCTCTCGTAGAAGCGCCAGGAATTTTCTCACACGGTACTCAGGATCCATCTTCATGTATTACATGTATTAAAAAACACTCACAGTTAATACACAAACGCTCTCTGATTAACCACAACAAATTCAATGAAGAACAAGAAGAAAGAGAGAGTCAACTAGAGCAAAAAATGTTATATTCTTTTACATATTCTTTTCCTTTGCCTAAAGAACCAAAGTCAGTGCATATGGCCTTTCTGCTTCTACTCCCCTCACCCCCAATTTTATGCTAGGAAACAGTGACTGGCTTCAAAGGCAGCCAATGAGCTGCCAAATTTTAATCTAATATTCTAAGCAGAAGAGCCCTAAGCAGAGATATGACCATTCTGTTAATTCCTGCACTCAGCCCAAGAATTTGCAAAAGGAACATTTCTGCATGCTGAAATATTGAACCATGCCGATCTTTGCAGCTGCCAAAATAGGTATGAGAGTATGCAGGCAATGAAGAAGCTCATACAACATTCTAAGCTATAATAATGGATTAATGGCAAACACGCCAGGCTAGTGCTTCCTGCTTGTGCCTCCTGGTTCCTCCCAAGGATTTGGAAGCCAGGTTAATTCTACAGCTTCAGTTTGCTTGCCATGTTTCTTTGGCCACTGGCAGAAGACAGAAATAGCATTGATCTTTCTTAAAGCAAAAAGAGCATGCTGCAGAACATGCTATACCAGCTCACACATGAGTGCAGATTTACTATTCATTTTTGCCTCACTTCAAATCCAATTTCAAAATGCTAAGGAGCACGTCTGATAAAAGGATAGGAATGATAAGGAGGGAAAAAAATCAAATACAATTGCCTTTTCACAAATCAGCCCCTTTTCCTTTGTTAGATAGAAAGGGAAGAGGGAACACGACACAATCTTTTCTTCACTGTATCCCTCATTCTATCCTGCAACCCTTTCCCACTTCTGAATATTACATCATGGAAATTCAAGGTACTAAGATTCAGGACCAGTAACCAACAAGGAGGGACCTTCTTAAGGCAAGAGTGAAATCGGACATCACCAGGCCAGAGTCAAATGGTACAGGTCTCTGCCCATTACACTTTAATAGGTGTGAGCAATAACTTACTGATTTTTGCCTGTAGGTATGAAATTAAAGAGTCAAGGGAAAGAGAGGAAAAAGTAATCTAGATAAATGACTTTGTGCCCTCAGGTGACATCCAGTCAGAGCAGGTCCCGAGCCTTATACAAGTTTCAACAGAATTGCAGAGAACAAGTCACTCAGAAGGGAGTGGGGAAGCGTTTATAACACATTGACGAATTGCATGCCTCTTGGCTTATACTTAAAAGCTGTCCGAAAAAGAGGCAGAAAGACTTCATTTATAGTTACACCAGCCACAGCTGATTAGCAGGCACCAATCCTGGAAATCACTCACTGCTGCTGATTAATGGCATCATCTACCAATTACCAAGAACCTCTGAATTTGATCAGGATAAAAGTGGTGCCAAAAGGTCAACCTAGCTCACGTTTGTTTAAATGAAGCTTGTTTAGGAAATGGTGATGCAGATTGTGGGGATGGAACGTGTGGAGCCAGAACACTGTTCCATCTAGCCCAGGCCTACCAGCTTTGAATGGCAGCAACTCTCCGGGCATTCTGGCGAAGTCTGAACCAAGGAGCCAGGGTCTAGAATGCATCCAGTGTGGTATAAATCCCAGAAAAAATGTGCTGACTGGGTGAGTCCTACATTTAGAATTGTACAACTATGACTAATTAGATGCCTTTGAAGTAGACAGATAGAACATGATGAAGAAGGGGACAGCTGTTTCCTGCCTGTCTGTAGTATTCAGAGGAGTACTGCCTCTGCGCATGATTCTATCCAGCTATCACAACTAATGCTGTTCCCTGTATGCACCACTTCTATTAATGCATGCCTGACCTCCATTTTCCATTTGACTGGCACACTGATAGCCAAACTAAGAGCTGTAAACTTTAACTAGAATCATAGACTATGTTCCTTGAGCAGTGCTGGGATTTCACTAGCTTCTTATGAACAAATGGGAAGCAGGTCATTTAAAAAAAACAATTCACCATCTGTCTGGGCTGAAGAATTGTGTTAGGTGGCCATTAATAATCTAGATGGCATGACATTAATTTTAAAAAACTATGACGATTCAGATACACAACTTTTGATCAGCTCTAGTCTAATACATCAAATGTAAATGATAAAACCAATTTGCACTGTCTAGTAGAAACTAGATCCCTAAAGTTTTGCCTCCCAATATGCAGAAGGGAAAATTATTTAAACACATTTTTTTTCCTTTTACATGATGGAAGCCAACGATCGACGGAATTTTCCTGCAACCTGGAAGTTGTAATCCCAAAAAATTTGAGGGCATCAGGTTGGAGAAGACTGAATAGTTGCAAAACATTTACAAGAAAGCCTTTTTCTCTGGTCTATTGTAATATGCAAAGAAGTGGCCTCTCCTCTAAGTGTAAATTACCGTCTTCTGCCCCACTGTAATCAAGTTGCTATCCACTTCGTGAAGGAAAAAAATAAGACATTTCAACACAGTGTTAATTTTAACGCTTGTTAAAACACAGCTGAAAGTAGGACTCTAGGTCCATATTTTATTTGGTTTCATCATCACTGACCTTTCATTATGCAGGTGTTTGGGACATCAACTGCTCTGAACCTTTAGAACCAAGATGCTATATTTCATAATTAATCCCTAAGCAGAAGTTAAAAAGTAAGGCCCTATTTTTTATTTTCCCAGTGTTCAGTGCCTTTCTTTAATATCCTGGCTTGACCAGGGGCCAAGCAACCCATATGCCTAGCCCAGAGATGAACCAGATGCAACCCTCCAAATATGTCCTTCAGTTCTTACCAGCCCTAGGCAGCATAGCAAATGATGGAGCATTTAACTGCAAACCAGTAACTTCTGGAGGGTCACACAATATACTTCTTAACTGAATCTAAGGGCAAGCATTTTACCTGCAATGACATCTCAATTAACATCAGGAGCTTCTTGATGCCAATCCAGACCTTCTTCCCTTTGACATTCTGAGCAATGGTGCTACGTTCCTTGTCTTTGAAGCCACTCAGGAGCTAGAAGAGTTTGGAAAAAGAAAGTCACCTGTACTGTAAGGTAAGTCCAACTGGGGGAATGGATGGGCTCTGGATAACTCTGGACCCCCTTTTCTGCTCTACATTAGGATTTTTTACACTGACCACTCCAGATGGAAATTTATTTATTTATCAATCAAATTTTATCACCGCCCATCTCCCTCCTAAGGAAATCTTCATCATTTCAGTTGATGTTCAAGTCTTCTCCAGACAGAAGCAAATCAAATGTTGAAATCAAAAGGGAAGTGTGAGCATGGGGCACTGTCCTCTTCTTCACTTTATTTCACCTTATTCCATCTTTTCAGGCATTTGTATAAACATGACACAACATAAACACAGCTATCATAACATTTAGAAGAGATTCCTTCCTACCCACTGTAAGGGAAAAGAATGTTTCTTTTGAAATGTTCTTACCATTAACTAACAGATTGTGTACAACTTAGACAGTCACAGTCAATAACTGCTGAAATCAATGGGGCTTAAATTAGTAGCAAGTTTTCACTCTGTCACTTTACTGCAATTAGTAGATCCAACTACTAATAACTATACAGTATTGACATTACACACAGAGATCTTAATCTAAATGGAAATACTATTTAAGTTAATTAGAAATGTTATAATAAATTAATCTAATTAACCCATCAATTCAATGGCACAGCCCTAGCATTAATTGTTTTGCTTTCAACAATTGCAGTTTATATTATATATAAAACCAGCAATAACTGGGATAAGTAATTGCCTCTACTCTAGATTATTCAACTCAAGAGGAAGTTAATTACAAAATAGCAGCTGTAACTTAAATACATACATGGATTTCTTTCACTCCCAACTCCATTAATTCTAGAATCTTAGACTTGACTCTAAAGGAATAGTTATATAAAACTGCATAGAAGCAGCCTTCAGTGTTTAATCAAATAAACTTGGATATTATTGGACCTTTTAAAATAATGACCTGGGACTTAAGTAGCATTTTTGGATCAGGAAAATCACCTACTGGTAAATCTTACCTACTGAAATGTTTTTCAGTACATTTTTTCATTTTACGTTGTAACCATTCATAAATTTTAGATGGTAATTATTTCTCAATAATAATGGGCAGGAGAAATATTTATTGCCACTTCTACTTCTACTCTTCATTCCAAGTTTTATTTTCACCCCATAACTCTACAAGTGTAGAGATGTAGGAAGGTGACTTTGGCAAAGATATGCAGGATCTGTTGCCTAGGCAAAAGGGGTTGAAGTCCAAAACAGCCAGATAACATTCAGTTATCTCAGCTCAGACAGACACCTCCGTAATTCACTGAACTATACGAAGTAGGGGGTGATACAGAACAATCATATTTGCAAGGTTCTGTTATTATAGCCAATCTAAATAAAAGTAGATTTAGCTTTCCTGTGGAGTTGATTTCCTGGTCTGGTCTATCTAGTGGGGCTGACAACAGGATTTCAAAAGATCCATGGACATGATCTGTCCTACAACTCCAAAGAAATTGGGTTCTTTCTTCAAATTCCTTCCCCCAGGGCACACTAGTGGTCTCCTCACCTCCAGGGCCTCCATGAGATGATCCCCTGTAGCAATGTTGGGGATATGGATAGTAGTGCTAAAAGCATCTAGCATCTCCATCTCCTGCAGGACATCCTTGCGACTAGTAGTCCCAATGATCAAGAGCTTGCGACCCTGAATGTCAGAAAAAAATGGGAGAAGAAAGGTAAATGAAAATGAACTTATTTTTGAAAATAATTCATATACAGTTTAACACTTTGGCTTTCATCATTCCTTTTCAATAGTTGGCAACTTGGTTTAAAAGTCTTTCTTGCCTAAGTAAGATCACCCTTCTATATCAGTTCAGTGGTCTAACCAACCCACCTTTTCACAGTGAGGCAAGTCACATGAAGCCAGAAAAGCCAAAAGGGGGCTTGAAAGCAACAGTTTCTCAAATACTGGGTGTTTTTTACAGGTAAACATGGAAATACCACTTAGCTACCAATGATAATAGCTTTTGATAGTCTTATGCTCTATGAATTTTTTTAACTCTTTTTAAAAGCCATTTAAATGTTCTTTCCAAGGAATCTGAGAACTATTGTATGGTATATGGAAGGCAGCACTAAAGAAATTTCCTATATCCTTGTCAAATTACACTTTTCAGATTTCTTTTGGGATAAACCACTATAGTTAAATTGATATAGGTTTGTGGCATAGCTAGGATTAGGTTAATCGTATAGAAAAGGAAGAGGCTCCTATCAAGCAAATGGAAAGTATCAAACCGCCTGATTCATCACTGATCTTGCCTGGATTTCTAATTTGAAAATACGTCTCTGTCTCCTCAGTGAGATGCTCTGAGGGCTTAAACAGGAGATTGAAAGAGATAGTCGAGAACTCAACAGCAGTTCAGGTCTCTGCTTGAAAAGACACCAATACTGCATAAACCAAAATTAATGGTTTAATTGAAATTAAGCCAGTTAAAAATTTTACTCATTTAACTACATTTCTATAGCACTCAACATCCAAAGCACTCTGGGAAATTCACAAAATAGATGGTTTTGTAGTAGATAATGTACACCAATAATTGTTTTCAGTGTTCTTAAAGTTCGTAGAGCAGTTTGTTTTCCCCCTATATTTATTTCTGTCCTTCTGATTCTTACGAGTCACTCTCCAGTGCTTGAACTGGTTGATCTAACCTCTGGCCAGATCAATCTGATTAAGCACAAAAAAGTGGTGAAATATCCCAAAGAGTTTTGCCAGCTGGTGGAAGTACAGAAGGCTATGCTTTTAAAGCTATCAAGCAATCATTATGATGAAAGATGGAACCCACCCGGGCAATAATTCTACATTGCCAACTGGAAGGTCATGAAGTTTAAACACACACACCCTGGCGAGATGGATTATCAAGCACATGATGAAAAATGTGAATCTGTACTTCCAGACACACCTTTCATCTAAACTAGGAAAACAATTAAGATACTAAAGTATTAGAACAATATCATTGTCCAGCTCGGATGGACAGGTAACTGTAATTCCTCCAAAGTACAGCCAGCCAGTAAGGACTGGCACTGGGGAACCCAGGTTCTAGTCCACCCTTCACCCACAGAAGCCCTCTGAAGGACTTTGGGCCAGCCACTCTTTTTCAGCCCAACCTGTCTCACATGGAGGCTGCTGTGGGGAAAAATAGGAGACAGTTGTATTTATGTTGTTTTGAGCTACTGGTCAGAAGGCAAGATATAAATCTAACAAATAAAGTGGTAAACACAGTTCTTGAGGGACAAACTAAACCCATGGGGCAAACTGAAATGGGAGCCCTAGCAGGTATCAGAGTGTAGGTACAACCTGCAGGTGGGATGCAATAAGCAGGTGCAGGGGACCACACCTCCTCTCCTTGGATTTTCCATTTGCACATTTATTGCCTCAAATCAGGTGAAATAGCTTCCTCATCTTTCTTAAAAATCACACTTATGAATGCTGCTTTTTGTAAAACCCCCCCCAAAATCCAGATGGATGCATAACAAAGAAAGATGAATGTGGTTTTATCACTGCATTAAATATTAAACAATTAAACAATTACAATCTGACAATTACATCTAAAATTATGTGGCTCATTCCACTTTCTGACTGCACATGTTTCATTCAAGTGATTTCCTATCTGTGTTCAATACCTGCGTGGTATAACCTACAAGCAGTGACCCAGCAATGACTCTTCACATTCATGCTAACTACATCATGGATTAAGCATTTTGCTGAGACATAGATAGCCAAAAGGAGCTGAAATTACCCTAATATAATCTAGCAGTCCCTTCAGGGATATACTGATAAACATGTGAAGAAGGGTAGTAAATCTTATGCATACAAGCTAACTTTAAATTCAGAATTTCTGATTGCCACATCTTTGTTCTTACCATTATTCCTAATGGTTCTATACTCATTAAAACTAACATTTTAAAAATGTATTTTCTTCCTTATAAAAGAACAAAAATCCAGTTGCTGGGCATTTAGACTCATGTTAGTCTCACCTGCTCCCCCAGAAGTATATCACAAGCTAAAATCTATACCAAGCAGTATAATTATCAGTGGATTATGGAAGAACTGAGATAATTATAGAACTGTCTTTTCCACTGAGAAACTTTCTCACAGCCTCTGTGATTTTTATCCAGGTTGGAAGGGGGAGTAGAAAGTGATACATATTACTCTTATGTAAGTATTGGATTCAAGACAGAGCAATTGACTGGAAGGTAATCAGCTCCCTTTTTTAAGCATTTCAAACTAAAAGATGAGCTGTTTTTCTGAAGGAATGAGGACAAGAGGACACCAGTTTTTTCTTTTGATTCCAATCGAAGCAAATATTTGTAGCTCAGGGTTGAACTGTGGAGTCCTTGGTGCTCTCTGAGCCTTGTTGTTTTCTTGCAGACGTTTCATTGCCAGACTAGGCAACATCTTCCGTGCAAAGAGGGAGTGGGCCTTGCTCTCAGTTTATATACTGTGGCTTGCCCTGCTTGTGTCGGTGGGGGTGTTGTTCTCTCCTTGGGAGTTCTTGATTGGGCTGTTGTTTGCTGCTTGGATGATTGCCTGAGTTAATAGTTCCTTGATTAGGGTGTATTGTGCTGTTTGATGGTTCATCTGGTGTTAATCCTAGTGTTGATTTTTGCATATCTGGGTGTTGATTGCTGGCAAGGGAGTGTACTGGTCTTTTGGCTCTTCTATTGTCTCTTTTGTATGTAAATGTTGTTTACCTCTATGTGTCTGTTGATGGCTGCTTTGTCTGAGTGCCAGGCTTCCAGGAATTCTCTGGCATTTTTGGATTTGGCTTGGTTTAGGATGCTCACAGTTTCCCAGTTGAAACTATGGTTGAGTCTGTCCATGTGTTGTGAGATTAAGGAGTTCTCATTGTGTCTTCTGACTGCCAGTTGGTGTTCGTGGATGCGCTCTGCTAGTCTTCTGCCTGTCTATCCTACATAGTGGCTGTTACAGTCTTTGCATTGTATGTTGTAAATAACTCCTGTTTTTTCTTCTTGGGCTATTGGGTCTTTTGGCTTGTTTAATATGTTTTGAAGAGTTTTAGTTGGTTTATGTGCTACGGTTATGCCATGCGGCTGTAACAGTCTGTTGGTGGTTTCTGAGATGTTTCTGATGTATGGCAGTGTTATCCTTTTCATAGCTTCTGTTGGTTGGGTTGTAGTGGGTTGGGTGGTGAGGCACTTTTTTATAAAGTTGAGCGGGTATCCATTTTGTTGGAAGATGCTGTGCAGATCTTTTTCTTTTTTCTGGTGTTCTGGGTTGCTGTAGTGTGTAAGTGCTTGTCTGAATAACGTTCTTACACAGCTTCTCTTGTGGGAGGTTGGATTGTTACTTTGGTAGTGGAGCACTTGGTTGGTGTGGGTAGCTTTCCTGTAGACTTGTGTTTCTAACTTACCATCATTTCCTCTACTGATGAGGATGTCCAGGAATGGTAGTGAGTTGTTTTCTTCCTCCCTTGTGAATTTTATTCCATTAAAGATGTTACTGATGGTTTTGTGGGTTTCTTCCAGTTGTTTCTTTTGTATTATGACACAAGTGTCATCTACATACCGGATCCATACTTTGGGTTGTATGTGTGGGAGTGCTATCCTTTCCAGACGTTGCATTACAATCTCTGCTATAAGTCCTGAAATCGGTGATCTCATGGGTGTTCCTTTGATCTGTTGGTATATTTCTCCATCAAACTGAAAGTAGGTTGTAAGGCAGAGGTTGATGAGGTCCATTATCCTGGGTATTTCTATTTTGGTGTATTTGGCTAGGTCTGGTGTGTTGCGCAGAACTGCAGCCATAGATTCTTTTGCTAGTGCCCGGTCTATGGATGTGAAGAGAGCTGTAATGTCGAATGATATCATGATCTCATCTTCTATTTTTATGTTTTTGATTTTCTGGAGGCACTGTAGTGGGGAGTTGATCAAATGTTCACTCTCCTCTGTGAGGTGTCTGAGTTTCTTTGTAAGCTCTTTAGCTATGTTATATATATATATCTCTTTTGATTATCAACCAATCTTTACATTTAAGAAAATACTTTCTCAAAGATATCAAACCTTTCTGTATGTAAAAAGGCAACCTATAGAGCTATGTGGGCTATTAATTTACAGTCTGAACTTGTTACGGGAAACTGATCATAGTTGTATCTGTAGTGTGGGGAAACTGGTATAACAATACTGCTTCCTAGCCAAACTATCTCTGAGCCTTACCACACAGCAGATCATAACAGAGAAGAAATGCAGCCTACTGATCTGCTACATCATGCCCACTGCCACAATTTGCAAGTTGCAGACCAGGAGGCATGGCATGGTGTGAGCCAGCATCTCCAGTCACAATGGAAAGGATTAGAAACTTATACAGGCAGGTACTTTTCTCCAAACACAGAGGTGTGTGGGAAGAAAAGAAACATCTTCCCTGGGATTCCCTAGCACAGAGTATTTGGCTGTCTGCAACTGCAGGGGCAGGTCGCAGAGAACAACAAACTGCCCTTAGGAACAGGCATGTTTTTTTACATATATGATAGATTTTCATCTCTAAGGTTGGTGGTTCAAATTTTTATGGAAGGAAAGAAGAGATTTCATTTAGTATAAATGGTCTTGTGAAATGCCAAGTTCTGGACATAATTCCTAGAAAGAATTTATTCTCTATGGGCAAAAAATTCAACAATAGGTCACCTTTCCCCATTATTATAGCAATGTTACCTGAACAGTTTTTTTTTTCCTTTCCCATTTCTATCCTGATTTATGGACTGCATGGTCCATCAGCTTTTAATAAAATGTTGAATTAAGCTAAAATGGTTTGGGCAAAGACTAAACTTGTCTTCTCCAACTGTTGGCTATGCTTACTACAAATTCTGCAAAGGGCATCACTTGAGTTGTTCGGATACTAAACTCTGAGGCCAATATTTAGCTGAGAAACAATTTTTAAGGAACTGTTCCTCAGTGAAACATTGGCCTCAGAGTTTAGTATCTGAACAATTCAAGTGATGAAACCCTCTTTTAAGGAACCTTCAGGTTCTTAAAAGAACGATCGGAAGGTCGGCGGTTCGAAACCGCGCGGCGGGGTGAGCTCCCGTTGCTCGTCCCAGCTCCTGCACACCAAGCAGTTCGAAAACATGCAAATGTGAGTAGATTAATTGGTACCGCTTCGGCGGGAAGGTAACGGCGTTCCGTGAGTCGTGCTGGCCACATGACCCGGAAGTGTCCTATGGACAACGCCGGCTCCAAGGCTTTGAAACGGAGATGAGCACCGCCCCCTAGAGTCGGACTCGACTGGACTTTACGTCAAGGGAAACCTTTACCTTTACCTTTACCAGGTTCTGGAAAATAACAAAATGAAAATCTTCAACATGTCCTTCTCAAAGACAATGGAATTAAGGAATCTCCCATAAAGACTATAAAGTAACTTCAAGCATTATGTGCACTAAAGGAAAAAAAATGCAACAGAACTTCAGATGGGGTGGATTTCATGGGGGTAAGCAGTGGGCTCAACCTATCAGATTCTTTCTGAAGTAACCTGAGAATAAGCTTAGATACAAACAAACAACATCTCTGAGACTCACAAAGGAATTGTTTTGTGCCAATACATTAGTCTAGCTCCAGCAAGTGCCATACTTCCCCCCCACCAGGGAAATTTGTAGGACAATCATAGGGAGGGTATCTTAAGCAGGCCCCTTTCAGAAGATCCCCAAACCAGTTTACTGTGTTTTTTATAACACTACCCGAATTGTCAGTCTAGCTTAAGGGGGAAAAAAAGGGGAGGCTAGGAAAGAGGGATACTGCACTGGGCTTTTACCCTCTAAGTCTAATTGTTAGTTGTTTCAGAGGAACCAGCAGGGAACCCCATGTGAAGCCTCGGTGGGGTTCCCGAGCATCCAATGCCTTGTGTGACTCTGCATGTAGATGAAGGAAGCCTTTTGGGCTGCTGCACTGTTACTGCTCCTTTCTCAGAGAAATGCTTTTTTCTCTGGCTTGGCTCCCTGCTGGGGCAGCGCTTTTCAATCTTCTTCCCTCTTTTCCCTCCCCCGCCCTCTTTTTAAAAAATCCCCTCCCCTCATCTCTCCTCCTTGCAAAACCCATGGAAACATGGGGAAAAAAAAGAGCTCAGAGAGGGGGGATTTATTTTGCTTCCCTTTATTTTAGAAAATCTATTTCAACATTAATTTTTAAAAGGCTTTTAAAAGAACTTCTGTCTAAGAGAATATACAAATACCCAAACATAGACTACATGCCAATGAAGAGAGAAAGAACTGGATTTTTCTTTTTTTTCTCCAGGTGGATTTTTACAAAGCTGAAGAATGCCAAGACATCTAGACAGTGCAAAGTGTAATAATTTCAATGAGCGATGTGGATCAAGTCTCTGTAAGAAATTTAATTTTATTCTCACAAAAGTTCAGCTACACATAGAGAGAGAGACCCCAAAAAGGATACAGGAAAGTCTAGGAAGAGATTGGCAGAAGCCCATATAAAAAATGATGACATAAGCCTCACAGCATGATGCTACAATAGGCCAGAGATGGCTCACTCATGTGTGGGCAGAATTTATAGGAAACTGGAGGCAGACATGCTGCACTAGTGACAGGATGGGAATAATACCATCTGGCTTGGCCACTCTAAAAAAAAAAAAAAAAATCCCTTCTCACCCCTATGAGTGATATGTGACTTCCTCAACCTCGGGTCCTCTACCAGAGGCCTGGAGTCTGAGGGTTCTGTGCAGTATCTTGGCTGTTCCTAGCCCTGCACTCTTCTGGACAGAGAGCTCTGAGGTTGTTCCTGGGATCTGTTGGAGCCACTCTCCCAGTTTGGGGGTCACAGTCCCGAGTGCCCCTACCACCACTGGGACCACTTTGGCCTCTCTAGTTCTCCCTTCAGGCCCTGGTACTTCTCCAGCTTCTCATACTCCTTCTTCCTGATGTTGCTGTCACTTGGCACCACTACATCTATCACCACCACTGTCTTCTGGTCCTTGTCTATTACCACGATGTCCGGTTGATTGGCCCGTACCTGCCTGCCTGCCTGGATCTAGAAGTCCCACAGGATCTTAGCCCTGTCATTCTCCACAACCTTCTGTGGAATCTCCCATCTGGACTTGGGAGGGTCTAGCCCATACACTGTGCAGATGTCCCTGTACAGAATGCCAGCTTCTTGGTTGTGCCATTCAGTGTATGCTGTTCCTGCCTGTATCTTACACCCTGCCACTATGTGTTGGACTGTCTCTGAAGCCTCTCTGCACAGTCTGCACCTTGGGTCCTGTCTAGTGTGGCAGACCCCTGCTTCTATGGATCTGGTGCTTAGTGCCTGTTCTTGTGCTATGATCAGTGCCTCAGTGCTGTCTTTTAGTTCAGCCCTTTCCAGCCACTGGTAGGATTTCCCAAAGTCAGCCACCTCCACTATCTGTCGATGGTACAACCCATGCAGGGTCTTGTCTTGCCATGGCACTTCCTCTGCTTGATCTTCCCTCCATGTCTGCTGCTGCCTCAGGCATTCTCTCAACAGCTCATCTTTATGGGCCATCTTACTGATGTACTCCTGGATGCTCTGGGTCTCATCCAGGACAGTGGCTTGGACACTCACCAGACATGCTGCACTAGTGACAGGATGGGAATAATACATCTGGCCTGGCATATACATATACATATATATAAAAGCTCTCACAGCCCTATCTATATAGACAGCAGAAATGCCTCCCAGATTAACTAATTCATGGTACCCCCAATGCCAAGGCAGTGAAGTTATCTTCCAAAGTAAAAAAAAAGAAAAAGAAAAATGTAGATTTTAATTGTTTAGGGCCCATTTTGAAACCAAATTTGGAACACCCTTCCCCCGAGATCCAGCAAACCCCTACCCTCCTAGCCTTCTGAAAAGCCTTGAAGACCTGGATTTTCCCACAAGCTTTGGGACAATATATGCCTGGAGCCCAAGAAAGTTGTCTGTTGGATGTGAGTGGTGCGTTGTTTTTGCAGGTGCCTGGGGTTTTTATGTTGGTTTTATATTTTTATTTATTATGGTTTGAAAACCACCCAGGGTTATTGATATATAACATGGATTATATAAATCTAAAGCCTGAAAGCCTTCATACAGCAACTTCATAACGACATTAGCATGCATAGCAACATTTGTGCAAGCATGCCTCTATGCAGAACAACATACATTTAATTATTTTTCTCATTAATACCTCAGAACTCAGACATGCTAATTTTCTCCTTAATATATACCTGAAGAATTAGATAAAGCAGAAAGACAAAGTGACCTGCCACCCGACATGAAACATACTTAAGGTTCTTCTAATTTGAAAGGACATATAAGGCTGTTCCAGAAATACCTCACTTCTTCAATATGCAATTGTGTCATTGTTCTTTAAAGACTCTGACAGGTTCTTTTAAAAAAATGAAGAGAAAACTGTCCTATGTAGCTGAATTTGCTCTATCTGCCTCTTGGTCTCAGATGCAGACATTGTTCAGCTTACAAACATTTTGTCTTGTTGTAGGACAGGATACTTACGTTGGGTGGTGCTTTTTTCAATAACACCAGAAGAGCCTGCAACACCAAGTTGGAGAAACGTGGCCCGATTGGAACGTAATCTGAAAGTTTAAGACAACAAAATAATCACACACACGTTTACACAGTTCATGGAAATTTACACACACTAGCAACAAGCTCAAATATTGTTCTGTTTCAAAGTTTGCAGGCCTGGGTCTTAATTAATTTAATTAATTAATCTTAATTCTCTTCGAAGTCTGAACTCGTGGTATTAAGTTAACTAGTGCCCCAAGAACGTTGCCAATGAATTCTGTTTGAACACTGCTGCCGCCATCCACATCTCGCTAATATCAAGTAGTATCAATAAAGAGACCAACCATGATAACTATCGAACCCCTTGAATGGATAAGTCAGAGAAGGTTAAATCAAACTCTCCTTTATTTTAATCTCTGATCCCAGCCACTCTTCATCATTCTGGTGTCTACCTTTATCTCCTCCCCGGTTTGACTTTTCCTTTACCTTGCCCTCCAAGTGATGAAAGGTGGGTGCAACCTCCACCATCTTCACCCCTATAAACTGCCTCCATATCAAGCTCAGGCCCGCCAGCCAGAAAAGCCTTTCTGTCCACAGAAAATCACCCCTGCCCTAAACAGGCTTTGCATCAGTCTCATCTGATTGCATCGTTCTTCACAGATATTCCCTTTTCCAGCATTCTCACCAAGAAGCCGTTCAATGTCGTCCACCACCACACAGCTGAGCTGAGACTTATAAGCATCATCAAAGATCTAGACATCAGGAAAAAGGAGTAAGAAAGCATTTGGTTAATTGTGCCTTCAAGTAAAAATAAATAAAGCTCTGCTGCTTGTAATTTAATTTCTACCGAATTTAAGTCCTTTGGTTTAACCTGTTTTAAAAGAAAAGCCCTTTAATTGAGGTTATTAATACTAAGTGGAGAAACTGATTTCAAAAGCAAAGTGTCTGCTGTATGGGCTAGGGGCTATGGAATAAAGAAGGGTGGAGGCCAGTTTCTACTTATTTCACAACAAACTGGGATTCTTTGGGAAAAAGTGGAGAGGAGTCAATATTTTTGGCCATGTTCAAGGTAATTTCTTCCCCCACCCCCACTTCCCACCCCCACTTTGTCAGAGTCTCAGTTAACAAGATGCCAGTTTTGGTAAACAGCAAGCTTAAATTGACATCTGCAACAGTGCTACAAAAATTAATTCAGTTTTGTTAAATCAAGCATTGTGTGTTATGATAACTGTTTACATATTTAGGCCATGCTCATGTCTTCTCTGAAATTTTTCTTATGTAAAATTGCAATGCATTCTAGCTAGTCAATAGGGCTGTGCAACACTTTAAATCTGATTTGGATGAGATGCTTTGGAACAGCGAGAGAATGAATGCAACACCTCTTAGCAACTCTTTAAAGAGACCAGGGTCTTATTCTAGGGTCATGTGGCTGAGCTGAATCCAAGGCATTGTACAACCCTACTCTTCATCAAACAAGACAATAATGTTTATATGCCACATTATTCTTCATCAATAGAAAACAGTTGAGCTTTTCCTAACTTTTGAGGGTATTAAAAGTAAAAAACCAGGAGGAAACAATACTTCCTTCTTCCTGGTGAGATAAGCAACAATTTAATCTACTACTAGGAAGTGTAGTTTGGCTAAATATTGGAAATAACTAAGACTTTCTAAAGCAACAGTGTACAGTATATCAACTGATCCTTGGAAATATTCAAGACAAACAGAAACAGATCTCTATAGGTAAAGATGGTTTCAGTTTCAGAGTTGGAATACCTATAGCCCCTTCAGATATTGCTGATCAGGACAGATATTATTGCAGTTCTTGTAATCAGTTAATAATTGGGCCACATATTACCCACCCACTTGTGAGATGTAAGACCTCTGGCTTCAGGGAAAATGAATTGATGTAGATATACAGTATGAAAGGTTCCCCACAAGTAAACTTAGCCCATCGGGCTTTCCCACTCTAGTGCCTTCCAGATGTGCTAGAATGGCTAAATCCATTGGCCATGCTGGCTGAGAATTAAAAGCAAGATATTTGCAGGGCAAACGGCTGGAGAGGGCAGAATGATACCCACTTGGTTATTCTCTACTATTCCAATGTAAATTGTCTTTTCTGCCTTTAGACTTGCAGCACAACTTTGCACAATGGTCCCTGGATTATATTTTTGCTTTTGCCTATCTACCTCAGCATGTGACCTGCATACCCACATCTGTTCTAGCTCTTGGAATATCTTTCCCTTTGTTATTATAAGTCTATTTTCACACTCATGTGTCTTAGGCTCTGACTTGAATTCAAACCTACCTTGCTAACTTTTAAAACTATGAAACAAACTGTTAAGCATAGACAGAGCAGTAGGGAAAAATGACTAAGTAATAGATCAGAAAAAAACTGTAGAGAACAGATTAATAGTGTATACCTTCTTAATTGCCTGGCACTTGGCAGTTTCTGAAAAGCCAATCATCTTATCAGGAGAGCAGATCTTGATGAAGGGAAAATTAGATTCTTCTGCAATCTTTGCGGCTAAGGCTGTCTTCCCACTGTGTGGGGGACCTGTTTACAAAAAAAAAATAGCCCAGGGTTAGACAAAACCAAGTAATAAGGAACAGCAAACCTTGCCAGTCTTACAGAGACAAGAAAGTCTCCTGATGAAAACGGAGTACACCTGAAAGAAAATGGCTGAGACCTACATGAACTTTCAAGTTCTTAAAATAGCTGTGAATCTTGAATCTTCACTGAGACACAAAGGATTTCTACTTTAAGCCATGTACCACCTCTAGCAACAATCAAGTTTGCCTTCCTGATAGGGTGGCTCTTGGGACAGAACAGAGATTCTGTCAATATACATCCATCCCACTGACCAACCACCATTACCTGTTTGAAGTTAACCAAGTGATGTAAATAATAATTTTGGAATTTCTTAGATTTGTGGTGTCAGGAGTGGGGATGGTTCAGAATGACTCAGAATTTTATTGACTCCATTTATCTAGACATTTGCTTGATCTGTCATTTCTTGTGCAGAATTGTAATTTGGGTGTGAGGTTAACATTTCCCACTATAACTAGACAGTAATGTAAAAGATTACAAAGACTCCTTTCTTGACACCTTTTATATCATTGAATTTCCAAGTTTTCCTGGATGAAATTAATTAATTAAGCAGAGCTATTACAAACTGACTGTAGTGTAGATTTAGTGACCATCCTTGTGGACAATCTATTCCAGGAATTAAACAACAAGAATGCTTCATTGTTGCTTTTGATGAACCTCTCAGTAACTTTTGATACAATTGTTTACTGTATCTTTCTTGATTGTCTCCTTCCCAGTTCAGAGCTTTGTATCTATCTTCATGATCTGCACTCAGATACATAAGTTTTCTAGAAGCTTTAAGGAGACAGAGCAAGTATGTATTATTCCATCCATAATATTAGATAGCAGTTAGCACTAACCATGTGGGCAAAGCCACTTCAATGGTTCCCAGTTTCAGTTTGCTCACTATTAGAGACCATGTTGTGGCTTTTTAGATATCACACTAAATGTGATTTGAGGTGATGGTGAATTAAGCTTCTATAAAGTGTTAAGAGAGAGAACAATACATGAATCCCCTTTTCCAACAAAGGTGCCAGAGACCCTCCTCTGTAATCTCTAAAACACTAATAATCAAAAATCTTCCCAGATAGAAGCAAGTTTTCAAGCCCTGTACTCTTTCTAGGAGCAGACCACATCTAATCCATCCTCTGTAGATAACAGAGCACAAAACCTACCTTCCAAAAGAACACTGACCAAGGGAGTACGGTCACTGTTTTTGACCTGCTGAACAAGAAGCTCCCCATCATCCAGCACCCGAGTAACAGGGTCACCCCATTTAATAATGCCATTCATAATATAGCTTGCATAATCCTCCTGATTGGTCCCAAATGCCTGCAGGTTGGAAAGAAACAGTTATAGTAAAGCAAATAATGAATAACTGCCTCTATTTGCAAGGGTGGGAACGATCTGAACTAGTTCTTCTGTCCAGCAACAAGAATGAATTAAGGACACACTCACCGGCTTAATGTCATTCTCCAACGAAGCAAGAAAATCTCCCCTTGTCACTTGCAGGGATTCTGCTTTTTCCATATCAACTTCCACCTTAGTGCTGGCCTAATGAAAATGGGAGATGGCACATTAACAAGGTAGCCAACAAAAGCGTAAGCTCAAAATAGGGCTGCAAACTCAATAATGGAACTACAAGGAAAAATCTCAAGTAGCCTCAGTTTCCCTCTAAATAAAAGCTAAAAATATGTGTAGACATTTCTTTCTAAAAAAATCTCTTGGAAACAGAATTGTATTGGAGTAGAGTTTGTGAGTGCACGCAGGGGAGTAAAAAGAGGCAAGAAGTTTAAAGAACATAAAGCAAGGTAGGAAGTGGTACACGGCTGTTGGGGAAACCAGAATGGTTTGTAAGGACAAAAAGGCATCGACTGGTATACCTTTTAACAGTTTGCGATAATCTAGCTGTAACTATATTCCCTTTTTTTGTATCTCATGCTTTATGTCATACAAATATATTAGTCTTACTCTTTCTTACTCCTTTTCTGCACCTTGCATGAGGTTGTATGTATGTACGCATCATGCATTTCTTTCTATTTGCTCCTGTCTATGCTGCTGAACTTTGGGTAATTAGGACAGTTGAGCAAAATGGCTGATTTGAACTCAGAGCTTTCTACCCCTTATTCATAAAATATCCCCAGTAGGAAGCAAGGCACCGTCTCTCTGATGCTCTTATACAACATGATCCCTTATGGAGGGTCCTCAATGCTTCCTTGTTCAGTGCACAAGATACTGGGAAGGTACTGTGGTGGGGCACACCTGGATTGCAATTACAGTGACTAAGGTGAGTATGCATAAAATCTTTCTATATACATAAAGTCCACCCCATATTTCCAACTGTCTTCTAAGGGTAAAGTAATTAAACCATTACATTAAGAAAGGAGGTGGTACCCAACAAGGGTACAGAGACTATCTATCTTCATAAGCGATTCTGAACTGGGGATGAAGATGGGGAGGCCTTGATAGAGCCAGGGAAACTAGATCAGCACTATGGAACTTGGTAGCTTGCACTCTATTGAGTTGCCATAGTAAAAATATTGTCCCAATATGGATTTTAGATCATCCTTAAAGTGCATTTTCCTTAAGGCTCATTTTTATGAACTATAAGGCTCTCCTCCCTCTTCAAATCCATTTGCACAGCATACACACTAAGAGCTATGTGTTCCAGGATGCATTCCAAGCCCAACACCTGTTACAGTCAGAGGCTAACAAAAATCAGCATTTCAACACTCTCCAATATAAAAAACTCATTTAGCTCGTTTCAGCTAATCTCTAACCTTCTCACCCTGACATTTCACATCTGACATCACTCATTTCCTGCTAAAAGCACAGTGACCTTTACAACTAAAAATGAAGGAGAAAAAGAAAATAAGAGAAAGAGAAGTAAGGAAAGATAAAGTCTCCAAACCACATCTCACCCTGAAATCAGGCCTCTAGGAGCTAAGTAATAAAATTGATGTAGATGTTCATCCTCTCTGTGCAACTAGGAATATTAATTCATTATACTGTATAGGTAAAATCTAATCCCATTTCAATATCTAGTAGTAGACCAGGAGGGCAATGTTTGATGAAACTTCAGAAACTAAGGAGATGAATGTTTGATATTTAGCTATTACAAGGGAGATACAGGTCAATTTCATACTTGCTACCAGTGTATCAATCTTAGCAACTATATTGAAATCTGCGTGTTTTTTGCCTTTGTATTTTATACTTTTTGTCTTCTTTGACAAATAAACAACATTTAATTAGGTGAACACAAGCACAACTTTGCTTTTGAAGTGTTATTTCTTTAAAAATCCAATCCATTTGAACAGGCAGCAAAATCAAGTCATTGCAAAAATGGTATACATAACATACTGTCAAGGAAACATTCCAACCCCAGGTTGTTTCAAAATGGAGGCTAGACTAGCGCCAGAACATTTAGTCCATCCCAGAGTCAGAACATTTCATGATGGAATGTTTCATCCATCCCTGATCTCACAATGCCATCATTTTTCCAGCCACGTTTGATGTTTATGTACCTGCTCTGCCTTATTTTAGCATTTAACAAAGCTGAGCCCTGCCTCCAACGACAACAACAAGAAATGAGCAGACAAGAAAAAAGAGTTTGGGACAGTAGTCCATGAAGAGCTAAAAATGGGAAAGAAGATTCAACTTCTTTCAGTTTTGTATCACACTGCCTGAGTGATGTAGACATCTGGACAACAGACAGGGCTACACTTTGACCTTCAGATTACAGCAGGAGGAATTGTAATATAAAAAATGATGGGGGGGGGGTGTTTATACTGTGGATTTTAATTTTCTAAGCTGCCCAGAGTCACCGTGTGTGAGTTGGGCGGCCATATAAATTTATTAAATACATAAATAATGTGCATGCTTCAATATTATTTCATCTTTTTTCGGTCCCCAGAAACCACATGAAAAACTGCTTTTACTCTTTGAAGTTTTCTCTCCCCACAAATGTTAAATTCAAATCAAGAATGAGAGGGAAAATATTGATTATTTAAACATTTATCCTGCATTTTAGGGTTAACTCTAACTAACCTAAGCAAAACTCACACTTCCTCCATAAGAACAACAAAAAAGGGAGAGGCTTAAAGGGACAGGGCCCAAGTTCAGATCTTGCGCCATCTGAAGAGATCGGGTGCTGCTAAGAAGGAGCAAACCTTAATGTGTCTGTTCATAGCTGTGGACTGGGCTGCCCGAACCAGACCCTCAAGTTCAGCACCACTAAAGTTCTTGGTCTCCACGGCCAGTTCTGAAATGTCCACATCTGAAGCCAGCAGCTGGTGGGTTCGCATCCTTGATGTGTGGATGTTCAGAATCTGCATTCGACCTTTTTCATCAGGCAAGCCTAACCAGAGAAATTATCATTTTGCTTTAAATCGTTTTTTCACAGTGATCTTTCCAGATGTAGTGGGTCTGCAACTTCCAGAATTTCTAATCAACATCTTAGTTGGGGAAATCTGGAAGTAACGGTCCCCACACATCTGTAGGTAGCTCTTTAGACATTATCACTCTCTCCCATGACTGCAATATTATAAGAGGTGAAGTAATAACCTTTCTTTCCCAAAGCCCAGTCCTCTGAGGAGGCTTTTCAGGAGTAGAAAGTGGGGTGGATATCGCACCTCCTTTTCACCTAGGATGTAATGGAGATTTATGAATCATTTGATTACATTTAAGCACAGATAATGTCTGACCGGAGAGTCATGGACACATCCATGCAATTTTCTTAGCAACAAGTCTTGCCATTGCCTGGGATGTTTTTGGACTCCCCAGTCTAGACTATTGCCCTGATAATTCCTTAAGAGTGTCCTATCCAAATCCAAAGCTGTACTTTCCCAAATTCAGATGTTATGAAGGATGCAAGCTTACGGCTTGCTGCAGTTTCATATAGCAAGCTGACATGGTCTAGTTTGGTCTAGTGGTTAAGGTGCTGGGCTAGAAACCAGGAGACCATGAGTTCTAGTCCTGCCTTAGGCATGAAAGCCAGCTGGGTGACCTTGGGCCAGTCACTCTCTCTCAGCCCAACTCACCTCACAGGGTTGTTGTTGTGGGGAACACAGGAGGAGGAAGGAGTATTAGATATGTTCACCACCTTGAGTTATTTATTAAAAAAAAAGGCGGGATATAAAAATTAAAGAAATTAAAGAAAAGAAAGAAAGAAAGAAAGAAAGAAAGAAAGAAAGAAAGAATAAGATATTCTTCTAATGTAAGAATTCAAGCATTTGTGCATGATCACATAGAGGCAAAGACACTCTGTGCTACTTGCAGGGAATCAGAAAAGAGTGGCATGAATATCTTTTATAATAAAAAGTGGCTTTTTTCAATTTGCATCAAGCTGCAAAAAGTAATGGCTTGTGAGCTGCAGCAAAGGTTGCTTTGGTCTATAGGAATTCTATCTCTACAAATATTTTCCAGTCATGTGGATCACAGTTCTATTAGTGTAATATTCAAGAGAATCCCTACTGCACATCCTCCTTGTTCAAGATAATGCAAATTATGGGGAGATGGCTGAGGCCATAGGATTATATGCAGCCAATCCAGGCTCCTACCAAACCTTTCTGATGCCTACCATCTGCTTGTGGGTTTTGATAGCAACTGCTACTGTGATTATTTACCAATCTCCATTTTCACTTCCAGTCGTCCAGGTCGCAAGAGTGCTTCATCAATCAGGTCTGGCCTATTGGTCATACCTAGGCATCAAAAGGAAATTGTTACTAGCTTGAAAAAGAGTGAGCCCAGATACTACCCTTGATTTTTAAGTTAGCTGGCTGAGCTCTCTAGGCACCAAACAGTCACACTTGGTTGCTATAAGTTTCCACTAAGCAAGGCTCAGCCAAGGAGGCAATTCAAACATAGCATTTCCACCAGGTGAGACTGTTCTGTTTACCTTTTATTTATATATATGGAGATCCCAGAAGGATCTCAAAAATTGCATGCGTAGGAGTCATCTAGTCACATGAGAGAGAACAAAATAATGAAAGGAAAAAGGGCTGTTCACTGACTTGAATTGCAATACATCTGGAATATGTTTCAGAGATATCTTGATGCATCTGATATCTATGAGCTGCCCATTATATGGATGATCATATGGATAGGATCCCAGCTAATATGCAAGCTAGTTTCTTTGAAAGCAAATTTAAGATACAGTGTGGTAGTGAAAGAAAGAGGGGAGAGAGAAAAGGAAAAAGACAAGAAAAATACCACCACCCTGCCTTGTACTTTCACTAGCACAAGTCCAGCAAAGTTTAGGAACTGGTTCTTCCACCAATATTATTCCTTGGGTTTGTTCTCACTTTTTCTTTTTTCAAGTAGCTGTTTCAACTTTTTAAAATGTTTTGTTCTATTTTATCTCTTTTAGTAATCAATTTAAATATCATAATTTCAAACCGTCCTTAAAGAGCAGTGGTATAAAAATTTAGTGCAAAAGACCTCTTCTGTAAGAAATATAAAAAGCTAAGAATGAGTCAATTTAGGGGTCCATAATTCTTAAGACTGAATATAAACGGCCCATAATTTCCTAACATGCAAGGTGAATAATCTAGTTTAATCCCTTGTCCAAGGCTCTGCACTTTTGTTTTAGTCTCAGGACTCTGAAGATTAAGACATCCAAAAGGAACTAGCAAAGAAGTCTTGCTTCCATCCCCCTCTGCAGGAAGCTATGGCAAAGTCCCCATCTCAAGAGAAGAAGGCAACTGCATACCAATCACCAAGATGTTGTTCAGCTGCTCAACTCCATCAATTTTGGACAAGAGCTGGTTCACAACAGTGTCGTGGACACCAGTGCTGCCTGCCATGCTCCCTCGTTGTTTGCAGATAGCATCGATTTCATCAAAGATGATGATGTGAACACCACTGTTTGCCCCAAGCTGGTGGAAAAAAATGAAAGCATGCCATAAAACCATTGCCAACCTTATTTTAATAATAGTTTTTGCAGAATGATGTTTTAAGGAATGCAGAATAAAAGTAAAGCAGATCTGGAAAAGCACAACGTAGAGGTAGGTTAGACTGAGAGCACGTGAACGGCCCAGAGTCTCATACACTGAGTTTCCACAGCTAATGGGAGACTTGAACCTGGATCTCTCCAATCCTAGTCCAGTTCCTTAACTACTATATCACAGTGGCTCCAAGTATTGGAAAACATTTGCTGGAGGATGCTACTGCACTCCTGCACTGTTTACCGGCTTCCCAGATCATCTAGCTGGTCTCTGTGGGAAAAGAAAACAGCAGCCCTATCTGCAGCCTCAATCGACTCTCCTGTCTCAGCCTTCCACCACCCCATTCTATAGTTAGGGTAGCCAGACACATGGCTACGCTGAATTTCCAAATGAAAAGATTTCTAAAATTGACTGACAGCCATTGGAATGGATCCAAATTCTTTCCTTCCTCTAGAATGCCCACTGTATCATTTTGAAAATTGCAATCCCATGAGCTACTACATCTCAGACTGCACATCACAGAGGCTGTTAAAAAGAAAATCTCTCTATCTTTGCCGTTTCTTTCCCTCATCAGATCTACTTATTTTTAATTGCAAAAAAATAATCACATGGTGATTTCTGCCCATCTCCATTCAACTTCATTGTTCATGAGGGGAGGAAAACCTCCCATACAATGATGTCATCTAAGCCACACGTTTCTTATAACAGATATTACATGACAAGAAGAAAAGCAATGCTACAGGTTGCTACTTTGGCAGTAACACACATTCTACTGCATCTGCTTCCAGCCTGAATCCTAATCCGAACAGAACGCCATGTGATTCTTTTCATGTTTCTAAGTTACCCTCTTCTGTTCTTCCTCAGCATCTGCAAAGAGCTTGCGAATGTTGGCCTCCGATTCACCAACATACTTGTTGAGGATTTCGGGCCCGTTCACTACTTTTGGCTCCCTGGCATTCAGCATTTTGCCAATCTGCCTGGCCATAAGCGTCTTACCACAGCCAGGAGGGCCGTATAAGAGGATGCCTTTCACATGCTTGCAGCCTAAAAGGAAAGACGAGAAAACACTGTCATGAAGCTAACACAGAAGATCTTTTTTTGGCCAGAATAGTAACTGGTACAAAATACAGCACCAATATATTACCTGCTACTCATAACACAACTTATCAGAAACCTGATATTCATATCATTTCTCACCGGTCAAGAACTACTCTTGGGCCTTTTCCATAAGTACAGTTCAAAATCATAGATATTACCATTGGACTGACAGCTTTGGGTCAGAATAGAGCCTGTTCCCACATAAATCTACCCAACAAACCATTTTTGGAGACTGCTAAAACTACTTTCATCTTCTATGGGCAACAGATGATAACAGTACCCGTACATTGGCTCAGATGTAAAACTATATGCACTTATTTGTACTTGGCAAAAATATGTTAAGCATATCATAGTGGAGGCTTTAAATCTAGTAAGTGAAAGGAGAGAAGTGACTAAGTCAAAGAGACAGGCACATGGCCTTGTTTCTGTAGAAGGAAATCTGAAATTGGAGCTAGAAAACTTTGTCATGTATTGTTGGGGGGTGGGTGGAGAGAAAGCACACAGTAGACATCCCTCTGATTTCAGTAACCCCTCCAGAATACTCCAAGCTCAAGCAGATTAATTCCCTTTTTTGTTCCTGTCACACAATTATTTTCTTCTCATAGATTTTTGTCTTTCTTGAGAACCCCCAGCATATACGGAAAATAATATGTTATTTTGGGGTGATCTCCATTTCTCTTCTAAACTGTTGAGTCAAGTTTGTTATTTGCAGAGCTACAAGGAAATATGTTGCCAAATGGCTCCTGTTCAGGCTGGAGACTTCCTGAAGGAAACTTCTGAAGGTGTTTTACACTGAAAGGAGACATCTGTTTCTTTTCTATTCCTTTGAAATCTACTTCCTCTATAGCTAAGTAGGCTAAACAGTTCAAGGTTGGAACTGGCTACCAGCCCCAATTACTATATTACAGGGGAAAAGCAATAGAGTATGCAACCAAGTTTTTAAATCTCACATTATGCACTCACACAGACACACATCCAATTCTAGTGGTCACCTCCAAAAATTACTAGCTATTATGGGACGAAACAGACTAATCCTCACCCTTCCTTCACAATTTTGGTGAACACTTTAAAATTTCCATGGCTCAACTGGCTTAATTACTAGGTTCAGAATCTGCCAACATTCTCTATTTTGCCTTTTAAAACTACTTTTAATACTTAATAGTAAAACAATGGGCTATAATACAGATGTTTTGCGAGTTAGTCTTTCCAGCTACCACGATCACCCCAGGGTGTAAAGATAATGGGCTGAATGGCATTCGTAAGGTTACCTTGAAAGTATGTCAAAATTCAAAATTCAAAAGAAAATTTTTGCACATTAGACTTCAGTTCAATAGAGTATGGCAAGGAGATGCACTGATACCCAGTTATCAACTCAGTAAACTCCCCCCCCCCATTATTTCTTGTCTGTAGCTTTCACCTTAATGCAATGAGATCAGAACAACATTCAACACAAATCTCTCCACATAATGATTACAGGTTACTGTTTGTATTGTACACTGTCCTACCTCTTCATTCTCAAAGTACTGAAGAACCAGAAAGGAAACAGGAATATTGTAGATAGAAGTACATGTGTTTTATACATTACATTTACAAACACAAATAATTTCAGCACAACCAAAAGAAGTATCTCAAAAATGTCAGGCATATAAGAAAATACTGCCACTTTCTTTCTGAGTGAACTTGTTTTATTTCTAAACATTCTCGGTCACCTAACACTGAGTCTAGAGCAAACGTACAGAACAGCAACACTGATTAAGATGGGCGGACAACCTTCTGATGCTAGGTACTACACTTAACACCTATATATGCACGTGAGAGAACAGCAGTAGGTGAGAAGACGATGAAAAGTGGTCAGGGCCATACCACAGACAGGGTATGGCTGGGATTTTCCAGTTTTCCCAATGTTTCGAGGAGGCAGCACCTTTTTTTCTTTGTTCTTTTGTGTGTCAATCCTATGCTAAGTTTCATGCATTACCAAAATGATTCAGGTGAAGGAGTAAATAAAACATAAGCACAGAAAATGTTCATGTATCAGGGTGTGAGAATAAACTTACTGGAGGATGGCTAAAGGGAAGCACTGGTCAAAAGGGCTCAACATTATTTCTGACAGCCACAGAGTCTTTGGGATCTTTCTGAAGATGAATTAACAGAACTATATTACACCAAGTTTCTCTATTTCAGCTAGGTCTAAGAAAGAGCTCAGGTGGGCTTTCTAGTTGGAAAGGCAATAAAGTTTTAAGATGGCTGCTATGACTCATACTGTTGACATTTGTAATTTTTTTTTAATGCATCTGCTTTGCCATTACCTTGATGGGGAGCTGGATAGAGAAAAATTTATTAGTCAGCTCTTAGGTATTTGAGAGAGACAGATGGAAAAGCAAACACTCAATGCAAATGGGGGAAGGAAAGAAAAAAAATATAGTGGAGGTGAAAGACTAATTATACACATGAACCAGCAAGGTGGTGATAAATTAAAAGTGATCCTTGTCAAATTAGTGTCAAGGAAGAACCTGTTAATTCGGCATGTGGGGAACACGATCTCTTGTGTAGCCAAAAATCAGTGAGGCGGGATTTGAATGATGAGTGATGCCAGTGAAGGGGAATCCCAGCTTGCTGAGATGAGAGAGGCTACAAAAAGGCTATGAACAAGTCAGAACAGATTTTGTACAAACACGTTTAGGGAATTTCTGTTGCCAGACAAGCCAGATGAATGTAAACCCTTGATGCTGTATGCTAGCCTCTTTGCAGTAAGAGGCCACAGAGTAAAGGGATACACCCAAAGATTTCATCTATGTGAGATATGCCATTATCAAACAACTCCACATAACTAGAATGACTGAGCATTTGCACACGTACATACACAGATACATTATCTCTCATCTGATTGTGATACCTAAAGGGCACATGCACACTAATGCTCTCTGATAACAATAGTTTACTCCAGCGGAAACTCCAATGCTACAGGACCGCAATGGAGAGGAAACTGACTTGGCAGAGAACAAAACTTTTCTTTTTAGTGCTAAAGGTACTGTTATAATAAACCACTTCTATGAGAGCACAGGTGAGATTTGCAACTTGATATTCACCAGATGTCTCAGACTACAACTTCCACAATCCACTACTACTAGCAAGGCTGATTAGGATTAAAATCCAAAACCCCTGGAGGAGACCAGATTACTATTCCAATATTAGATTCTTAGGTCTGCTACTTCAAAGATTGGTCCACATGTTCAGTTCTATTCCTCGGCAGCTATAGCTCTTATAAATAGGGATGTGCCAGCGTACTTGTCAAAAGGATGCTCCTTTTCCTATGCACATTTCCCAATTTGTGGCTCTCCCTGCTGTCCCCCTTCCCCACCATGACTGCATGCAATAAATAAATGAAATTATTAAAGGTTCCTTTGAAGCTATAATGCATCTACATAGAGGAGTTTGCCTGTACATCTGTAAAGTTTACAGATGTAGCCTTGCCCTCTGTTGGAGAGAGGTCTGCTATCTTTTTGCAGAGGAAAGGTCTTGATTCTTTCATTATTAAAGATGCAGAAAACCTACAAAGTTACTCATATGGCTGTTGACCCTACACTTTGATGAAGAATACCTGATGAATATCATTTTTTTAATTCTAATTTTCAAACCCTCCTATACCAACTTACTTGCTTACTTACTTTATTTAGTGTGTGCGCACACGTGTGCCTTTGAGCCAGTTTTTGATTCCTGGAGACTGCATGGACTAGTCCCTGCATTTTTGCCTCCTTCCTAGGACTGAGAGGGAGGGACTGGCCCAAGGTCACCCAGTTGGCTTTGTGCTTAAAGTGGGACTAGAACTCACAGTCTCCTGGTTTCTAGCCTGATGCCTTAACCACTACACCAAACTGGCTCTCTTATACCTACCTACATATTTATATTTTTTCCAATAGGCCTCAGAAAGTATACATTTTTTCCAGTATATTTAATTTTTCCCAAAGTTTCTGAAGCTTTAGGTAGGGGATATCTCACATTTGGCTTTTTCAAAAAAGAAGATCAAGTTATAGTCTATATTAAATAAACTCTCTCTACTAGGTTTCTCTAACGGATTAAAGCTATAAATGACCATTTCCATAAGGGCTGAAGTCCAAAGTCTATCATACAAGAATTTTAATGAAACCCTTTTCATATAGTTCTTATTATTATATACTTTCCAAGCTATAGTCTTAATTTGTAGGATATGAAAGGTTAAACTAAATCTTGACATCAATTTTAATTCTGAAGAGTGTAATCTTGAAGCATTCAGAAAAAGGATGCTGCTGACAGCTGAGCAATAAATGTATTATAATTCTGTGAGGGTTGCCATCTTTGCTACAGGTTTTAAAGCAGACCAGCTGCAAAACTTGCTTAAAAATCCATCAAGCCAAGAGATCTGGGGAGAAATATTTTTTCTACTCTGTTTGTCCCTGGTCTCTGGCCATTACAAGTAACCTTTTCCTGAAATAGCGCTTAAGGACAACCTATCAATATTACCAGCTTCTGTTTTATTGGCCTGGGACTGTAAATAATAAATAATAAAAGCCTCTATAGTCTCCTAACCATATAAAGAATGGCACGAGTATTCAGAAGCTTCAGAAATGTAGCACAAGCAAGGTGAGATAACCCAGCAGGCCATATGTATGTTCAGAACATGCAGCCCAATCTCCAAATCCCACTTCATCTCATAAGCTTTGATTATAAGATGGAGGCTTTGCACTAAAACAAACATTCTGAAATGCACCATTCTTGACAAAGAGCAATACAAATTTACAAAGCAGCCACATATGAACTCAGGTTATTAATCCTAGCTCGGCATGGCGCTTTCTAATTGGAAATAGCTCACCAAGGTCTCAGACTGGGACAGCTCTCTCCTAGTCCAGGATTCTATAGAACATCATGAAGAGCCTTGCCAGATGAGATCAAGAGTGCTGTTCCCAGATAGCCTGGGAAGCGAGCCATGAGGGCAATAACACTTCCTACTGGTTTAACGTTATCATAGATCACTCAGATACAAGATCTCTGACTGCGGGAAGTTTCATTTGGGGCCTAATAGTACTGATGGACCTATTCCCTCTCCCTCCATAAACTGCCTAACCACCTTTTAAAATTAAAACTGTTCAGTATTGCAAAGAAGTATATTTTGTCTGGCCTGAATCTACCAGCTATCAGAGGGCTGTCCTGAGTTTAATATCACATCAGCAAGGGTAAAAACCAGTAGAGCTGATTGGCAGCAACTGGAGGAGCTGGAGATGCCACAGATTAAACCCGGGACCCTCTCCATACAAAGCCCACAGTCTACTGCTGAGCCCTCCCCCACACTCTCACCTCTTTGCAACCAACAGAGGTCTCTGTACAAAGTGTCCTCACCTGGCCAACATGGAAGACTCTGAAAACATGAAGACAGGCCTCCCTTCAAATAGACAGGTGATGACAAACTTCAAAATGAGGCCACTCTGTATCTCTTCTAGCACTGGGGCAATACTTGCACTTGCATCTTATCTCTCTTCTGAGAGAAAGGCAGGCAGTGTATCCAAATGTCAGCATTGTTAACAAAGAGCTTATAAAAGTCAGCCTCTTCCTTAAGATAGGTCTATCTAAATGCCTCTGCTTACCGCCATTTGCTGATCAAAGGTCACTCCTTAAACAGGGCACCAGTTTTTAATTATTTGCTCACCCACTAGTAACACGCAATCCAGATGGGAAACTATGCTCATCAAAATAACAGCAAGAGATACATCAAGGTCCAAAGACAATGTTGTCAGTGTGGCATTCTCAGTAGGTTGACATTTGATACAAATTAAAAGCAGATAACCACCTCATTAAGCTAGTTTGCAAATACCAGTCTCATACCATTTACAATATTTGTTTTGCTTTAGCTCCCAATATACTGTTCACTCAAATTTCCACACTTTTCATGTTGCTTGGCTAAGTGACACTTAGATAATGGAAACAAACCACACTGGCAACAGAATTAATGCTATTGTACACTTATTAGACATAGTGACTTGGCTGACATAAGGACAATGGGATGTGTAGTTAAAACAAACACCTGGAAGGCTACAGGTTCAGGATAGCTGCTTTAGTGGGCTAGCCCACCAAAGACACAGATATTTATATGGAAAGGAGAGAGCTGAGAGATTTTATAATTTCGATAGCATCATTCATTTCTACAGCATCTTACAGAGTTTCATAAGCAAAAGGAGACATGTTGTTGCCTCCTGTCTTTGAAGATTATACTTCAAAATATCAGCAATGTGGAAGACAACAAAGGACAGATAGGAGGAGATGAGGAGAGTAAGTATTGGATGTTAGCAAATGTACTTTCCTGAATTTAGGCTTGACTTCTAGCTGGAAATTAAAACAGAAAGTTAAACAAAAGGTTGCATAGTTACAAGAGACTGTTGTCCAGGCCCAAAATCCCAACCGCTTAAACCAACACATGATATTGGCCCAGGAAACAGACTGAGATCCAGTGAAAATGATAGAGTACTATAGAATATATCGAAAAAGTCCAATTCCTGCAACCATTTTTGTAATCAAGTTCTATTTATTTCTGCTCTTCCTATCACACATCACTCATATCTGATGGTAACACTCAGAGCAGTGAACTTCAGAACATAGGAAAGCTTTATTCTGTGGCAGGTAAGATAATAACTAAATGCGTGGTGGCTCTTTCTAGTGATTACAAAGTGTTTAAGCATAATATCTATTGGCCTCCAGTGCTACAGTAAAACCAAGACCACCTGCAGGAAAAATGACAATGAAAGAAGATGAATTGGAACCAATAGACCCTCTAGGATTTATGCAAACTGGAGAACAATTATCTCTTCTGATGGAATGCAAACAAAAAGAAAATCAGATTAAAGCAAGAATTCCTAATACACATTGAGAAAAGCCCTGGGCTAAAAGTAAAAATTGCACATATTTAAAAATAACTTGAGCCCAAAAGTGGGGCTGAAAGCTTGCTTTTTATTATTATTATTTAACTACATTTCATTTACTGTAATTTTAGGCTTTTAGCAAAATCGCAGCTGCAGAGGAGACACCCCAGCAGCCTTCCCTTCTAAGAGCTCAAAATGAGAAGGCAGCCCAAAACGTGCTCAAAGATTACCGGAAAGGCCACCAGCATGGATGGGTTGCAGCTCACCTAACCTTAATTTCAGTCATCAGTCGTGGGCAGTATTTTGAACTTTATCACTGGTCCACATCGCTAGCAATTTTCTGCAGCTTTTAAAAATCTAGCATGGTTATTTATTGTCAAATACAGAGCTATAAATCTAGTGTCCCCTTCTCTGCATATACTTCTTTGATACAAGTAAACCAACACACACGTCCATTCTATTTTAGAGTTCAGTATGATACATACCCATCAGGCATCATTTTCACTAACTATAGTCTATGGCAGTGTTTCTCAACCTTGGCAACTTTAAGATGTGTGGACTTAAAATCCCAGAATTCCCCAGCCAGCGTCCACACATCTTAAAATTGCCAAGGTTGGGAAACACTGGTCTATGGTGTAGCACTATCCATTAACATTCCTAGAGACTGCAGCTATGGAAAATGCTTGTGGGTATTATGTATAGGACTCTCCCTATCTCCTTAAATGGCTGGATCATTGAAACGATAATTAAGGCTATTTCACAAACATTCAAGGTTCTGTGTGAATAAAATAAAAATGACGATAAAAATCAAGTGATCTGGGAAATGACAAAGGGGCCCAATATCCCTGAAACATTTACATTTATTGCAGTAAGAATTTCTCTGGACTCAAGTTAACTTCATCATTTGATACGGCTGGTGGAAGCCTACAAAAAATGCAAATATATGCATTTTTCCACTATGCATATATTAGCCTTTAAGATGCCACAAGCTTCCTCATTTTGCTGTTAAAACAAATTAACATGGTGTGACTTTTGCGAAGGGGGTTCAAAGCGACTTCTTCAGTATGAACAAACTCTTCACTTGTTTCTTCCTCCTTCCTACCGTATTCTTGGACAGTTGCTATTCACTCCAATGGCAGGCTGGATGACCTCAGGGTCAAAGCTACCTCCAATTTCTACCGGTCAAAAATCTACTGCCTCACAATAGGGCTGCCTTTGTAGATTTGGCAGAGTGGTGTGGATTTATATCCCTGGTTTTTCTCCCTCTGCTTTGCAAAAGGAAGAGTTATAGAACCCACCTTCTAAAGCAAATTGTAGTGCAGATGATCAATCCCACCAGACTACAGCTGGCATATTTATCACTCTTCATTTGTGAGGCACAAGAACAGGGAAAGGTAAGGAAAAGAAAAGACAGAGAGGGAAAAGATCTGCTTTTGCTATGGTGAAAGGTGAAAGTCCCCTGTGCAAGCACCAAGTCATGTCTGACCCTTTGGGGGGACGCCACTTTTGCAACGTTGTCTTGGCAGACTATAGCGCTGGTTTGCCATTGCCTTCCCCAGTCATCACCTTCCCCAGCAAGCTGGGTACTCATTTACCGACCTCAGAAGGATGGAAGGGTGAGTCGGCCTGAGCCGGCTACCCGAGAATCCGGCTTCCGCTGGGATCGAACTCAGGTCGTGGGGAGGGTTTTGGTTGCAATGCTGCCGCCTACCACTCTGCGCCACATGAGGCTTACTTCTGCTATACAGAGAACCAACTCTTTCTTCTCTTTTCCTCTCATGAATTATTATGGCAAACCTGAACAGATGTCAACCTGGCATTTGAGCCCTGAAATATAGTTGGAAAAGCAAGTTATAACTAATGCAGAGAAAAAGGATGAGTGTCAGGAAGCCGCACTCTTCATATTTCAGATAAGCTTCTCTAGCCTAAGGGAGGGGCCTGTCGAAAAGAAAATGGAACTGGAATGGAAAGCTTTGCTTACTAAAAAGCACAAGCCCTATTTGAAGAAGACTGTAGCCTGTCAGGCTATAAGAGGCTCAATCCCCATCACCTTCTGTCAGGAAGTCATAAGGTAGCTGACTTCTGAAAAACTAACTAGATCCCTGGCCAGCAGCAGGAATTAAAGAAGTCTGAATTGGTTGGGGTAGAACAACTCCATGAGACAAGGAAAGGCTGCCCACTGCATCTCTGCCACCTCTTTCCTTCTTGTTCTCTACCGCGCTCTAAAATGAAACACACTGAAGCATAAGAACGGTACGTGCTTCCAGTTTTAATTAAGAAGTGTGCTTGGATCATCAGAGGTTGTAGCTGGCAGAACAGCCAATCTAGAAACAGTAAGGAATGGTACGAACTCTCTCTTCACCTTGTCGGTTGAATTGTTTTATAGGAAAAAAGCAATTTGTCCAGTCCTGTCCATTTCCCAGGAGCAACTTGAAAGCATTTAAGTGGATACCGTCCTCAGGACAGGAGCCTTTAAGTCATGTTTTGGTCTTCAGCTGAGCGAAATTCCTAATTCTTGCCCCATGAAGACTTTAGAGCTAAGTGAACATCCAGTTGGCTATGTTGGCAGGTTCAATATGCTCCAAGGCTTTAGAGCATGTGTTGATTGTGCACTGAACCTACCACCACCCAATCTGTACCAACTGTCTAATACAAAGTGATTTTACTTGCACTGGAACCCTAAAAAGGTTAACTTATTTTTATTGACCTCACCCAGCTTAAACAGTGCGGGAATATTTTATCTCAAGTCTTTTCTGCATTTCTTGCTACCAGACATTTTCTATTACATACCTGTTAACCCATATTTTCATCCATGCATTGGCCTTTATCCTATTTCTTTTTTTTTTTCAGTTTGTAAGATAGCTTCTGTGATTCGCAGTGGGCTCAGACAATATTGTAATATCTATTCATCTTTATGTTTGGTACAAACCCATTTGCTCCACAATCTCAGGTGGGAATACTCGGGAAGCAAATGCCCGCCGGAATATATCAGAAAATTCCTTATCAAGACCTCCGATACCCATCTTCTCAAAGTTCCAATCAGGGTTGATGATAGACTGACGATTTTCCCGAGTTTTGGATTTGCCTACAGGAAAAAAAAGAGCAAATTCAAGGATAATTTTTATCAGAACTAGTGCAGATGGCTGCTCTGTGAATTCAAGTTGCACCAGTAAATTTCAAATATACTATTACACACATCTGATGTATAGAAGACTGGTGAGAGCAGTTGTGGTAATTAAGAACATGAGTCAAGAACTATTTCAAACTTATTTAGTTAATAATGGATTGAAAGACTGAGGAACACTTCACTATCATATGAAATACAAAATGTTTTCCATGTTTTCCATACACACACACACAAACATATTTCAGATTTAACTGAAGTTTAGTTAACTAAACTTTTTATCCCCACGTTTTAATAAAAAGGGAGATTTGGGGAGGTTTCATGTGTAGACTCCATGCAAACAGAAAGCCCCCTTTTAAGTAGGATGGTTAAAGATTCTGCTCTGCTTTCTTACAAGTCAAGGATATAATAAGCCTAGCTGGAAGTCACAAAGACTGCCCTAGAATCCCTGTATTTTTTAATTGGAATGGACCAGTAAACCACGCTGAACATGACAGGTTATGAAAGATTGTTGAAATACCTGAAAACCACACGTTTCTTTTAGGAGAACCCACTTTCTAAATTTCATGGGTTTGGAAATATGTTTGAAATCATTAGAGCAGCATATGCAGAACATCTAAGGGTTTATATTTATGTTTTCCATATATCTACCAGCCATTGCTTTGGTCACTTTCCTCTAAGAGTAATACTCTCTAACAATGCCAAACTACAAATCTGTCCATGTTCAATCTGAGGTTGAAACAGAAACAAAGAAGGTTTGCTAATTTGGCGTAAGTAGGCAAATAGACAGGCACAATAAGTTTATGATAATAGTTAGGCATGACACCTTATCTTTTTGCAAATGCAGGAGATTCCCTCCATCAAAAATTGCCTTAATTAATCTTAAATAATAGCTAGTAGCAGTCAAATATCTGAATAAAGTCTGTAAATCAATACAGTCACCCAAATTTAAGTTCAGGAAATTAGATAAGGGTAAAAATATTTTTTTTTCTCAATGCATAAAGTGGGGGGGGGATACATTTAGCTGCTAAGTATCAAGAGGCCAATATATTTAACCATTCTATCCATAAAGCATTCTAATTGGCACACAGGAAAGTTACTGATGTATTTCTAGACAGGATACATAGTAGTTATTGATAGACTAGATCCTGTCCTTCGTTTCAATGATCTATTCTGAAAACAAACTATAATTAAAAATCCATCCCATAATTCTGTTAATACTAAAAGCGAAAGAATAAATTAAAAAACCCAAACTGACGGCTACAGTAATATGTAATAGCATCATCTTATGTATGCCTGTTTATTGTTGCAGGGGCTTCCATAACCTAAACTCTTCCCAGCAATAGCCTCACATGGTAACTCTTCTGGAGCCCAGAAATGTGCTTTAAACTGATAGAGTTACTCAGTCCCTCCACACAAAATTCTGTTTCCTTAATTTCAGTAGAACAACTGAAGATAAGGAAGAATGCGGTTGTTTCTACAACACTTTGGGAACCAGGAATTCCTGCTGGTCTGTTGTAGATGACTCAGAGTTCTACCAATAAATTCAGACCTAGCTAACGTTCACCCATTTCTACCTCCCATTACACTTCTGACCTTGAAAAGCCAATCCAGCCGGTCTATAATTTGTAAGGCCCATCACTTAGGAAGTTAAAGCTGGCGTAGTTCAGCCTTTCTGAACCTGGATGCATTTCAAAGGGTGGACTTCACCTCCTAGAATTTTTCAGTCAACATGGCCATTATCAAGAATCCTGGCAACTCAGGTCTACACCATTTATACAGTAAAGTCGGTCAAGCTTTTTAAAGGATAAGAATATTTTTACTGTATTCTCACAAAAGAGCAGACAGAGGACTGAGAGCTGGCCCTGGAAAGTGGAGGAAACAAAAGGATTAAAAGTCAAAAGAAGACTAAGAGCTGGCATGTGAGTCTAAATGAGAATGAAGAATAGGTAAGGAATAAGGGTAAGGAAAAGGGAAGAGTGCAAATCTAGAGCAAGAAAAGGCTAATTAGAGAAGAGGCTTTGAAAAAACTTGGCAGCACTTGAGTTCCAGAATGCCTGAATGCTTTGGGCAGTGGTGCTGCAAGGACTGATGGAACTCCGACAAAATGCATTCTGGGAGTCCATATGTATATTACATCCCTCTGTTTTTCTTCTCCAGTTCCTCTTTCTATTGCTCTCTAATTCTCATTATTTCTAGCACTGTCTAGTCTCCTTGCCACCCACACTCTTCCTACAGTACTTTATATGGCTGCATCTTGGCATCTTTTCTCTTGCCTGCAAAGCTACACTTGCACCTGGCATCTTGGTTTCTCCGAAAGGCCTTAAGAGGAAGAAGCAGGAACTCTGCTGAAGTGTGCGGTTGTTATAATGTGCAGTGGGCGACAATGGCACCCTGTAACCATGCCAGAAGATCTAGGTAGTAACGCTAACGGCTTTGGGGGTCATGAGAGAAAAGAGTGCTCAATAAAATGGGGCAGTTGTAGGCTGCAAGGATTTGAACAACAAAAAGTGGAAGCAAGAATGAGAAGAAATAAAGAAAATAATGGGGGTAACAGACTACAGATAGGGCTTTGGTTGTGAGGGGCTGTATAAATTGACAGGAAGGAAAGGTTGGAGGGTTGAAGCCATAACTCCTGGAATCAAAGGGGGTGGGGTGGGGGTGGGATTACTTCCTTAGTTTAGAATCGAGATTCTGAGAAAGAAATGTTGACTGCTACAACTCTTTTGTCATGACAACTTTGTGACTGACAGTGTTAAAGGGCAATGAAAGAGGTGCAGGGAGGTCATACAGAAGTTCATTAACTGAGTTAAGATAAATGGTTAGCTTTTAAGTTACAGGGTTCTAGTGTTTTATTTTATTTCCAGGGAAGCAGCAAAGTTAACCACTCAGCTCTTATATTTCATTTTTCTTATTCGATACTGCCACATCCTGGCCATGAGTGGTATTTGAAACTTTGACAACAAAATAATTGTGGTTTTTCCTTCACTCCACAAAACGTTTGTATGAACAATCAAATCCCGCAAGATTTCTCTAATCTAAAAAAAGGGTTATAAGTTAGCAAATTTAAACACCATTAGTAGAACTAGCAAAGCAGCACAAGGTTCTGCTAAATTAAGTAGATGAGAACTTTCAAAAATATTCCACAAATTGATTTAAAATATAAGGTCTATACACAATTAGCATGCTGTACAACATTCAATGTATAATCATAAAAGCATCTATAGATTATACACAGACACTGATAAAAGCCTTCAAAGGAATTGTCTACCGACATAAAAGGTCAGAATCAATGGCAGATCTGTACTACCAGCCTTTCATCCTAGGTAGGGCATACTGCATGTATCAAACCCAAAGGTTAGAGAGAGAGGTCGAAATGAAAAAATAAAATGAAAAACCATTCCTCATCAGTCTTTCAATCAGTTTTTACGGGATGACTTTCTCAGGAGTCATAGTCAGGGACGCAGCTTTTTGTCACCTGAAAAAGCAGCAGAAAAAGGAAGTGTCTAGCCAAAATGTGACGTAATGGTCAGGGAGTTAGACCAAGACCTGGGAAGCCTCAATTCCTCATTCAGCCAGGCAAACTCACTTGGGGCAGCCACTGTCTATCAGCCCAACCACCCAGAATGGGTTTGTTGGGAAGACAAGATTGGAGGAGTGCTATGTATGCCACATTCAGCTCCTGGATAAAAAGTGAGATACACACGAATCTTAAGTATTATTATCATGGGTTCTGAGATGCCCCCTCAGGATGGAATACGGTTCTACATGGTCAGTAGAGATGGTGAATAACAAGACAGGAGCACAGCATACCATGTTGAGGAATAAGTTCTAATAAACTATTAAAAATGAAACCGTTTGGGCATTATGGCTTCAAATGTGTAAGTTAGGAAGGCAGTTGCATAAGGTTGTTAGATTTGTGGATTGGGTGGGCAGGGGATCCAGTTCTTGCTGAAATCCTGGGAGCAGCGTTTTCCCTAAGGTGGGGGCCAGTGCCAAGAAGCCCTGCCCCTTTGTCCACACACTTCTTATTTCCCACAGGGATGGGACGTTGAGCATATTTAATTTGCCTTATCTAACTAGCTGAATCAGGATGCCCAACAGCTAAGCAAGTTCCTGAGTCCCCCATCAAGGTCTCACTCACTACTACTCAGTGTCTCTTACAGCGAGTTACCACAATTCAATGGCACAGAATTTGCCTTTGGACAGATAATCCCAGATTCAATCCTCAGGTTCTCTAGTAAAAGGAATTCCATTAAGAAGGCTGGTAAAGACCATTGCCTGAGACCATAAAGATATACTTGGCCATGGTTAGAAAAGACAAGCATGAGCCTGAAGAAGAATTGGTCTGCTTTGCATATTCAGAATACATGGATGAGCCAAGCATCTCTCACTCTTCAAAACTATAGGGTGGCCAGCTGATGCTGAGTTTTGCCGGGGTGGGGAAAGGCTTAGAAACATCCTTTCTGAGCCAAAGGTGGACTGTATGTCAACTTTATTTTCATTTAATTTTCCTTCCCCCCTCCAAATTTATGTTTTCCATAGCAAGTTTTGCAAAAGCCAGGATAAATGTGAAGAAAAATTCGTTTGACAAATGCATTTTAATAACTACTTTCCCTAATGTATTCATTTGTTACCAAATTTCCCCTTAATACATCTCCTTAATATGCACATTTCTGTATGCTCTTTAAGTTGAATATTTATCAGAGAAGAGGAGATTTCTAAGAGGCAGTTTAAAAATGAAACAAATATATTTAACCACTTTTCACTTTACATATAAATTCAAGGGAGTATGACTAAAGTAGATTTACCTAAGAATGTGAGCCAACCAAATGTATCCCTCACCCGTAAATGCCAATGGAAAGTAAGTGGGTTCACTTTCTCCCGCTCTGACTATAGGGTCTTTGATTATTTAGTAGGTGACATCTGTCCTTATACCTTGGGTTACTGAAGTGCTTTCTTCCATGCTATTGTTAAAGGCTCAAAAACTGTAATTTTTCTTCGCATCTAGCTATTCCTGTCTTTTTTATATACTCTTGTTTTTCTTAAACCAAGATGACATTAGTACCTTTGGTTAAAGAATAATCTGCTTAGGGAACTGATGCATCTGATGAAGTTCTGTAGCTCGCAAAAGCTTATGCCTTTTAATAAGATGTGTTAATCAGAAAAGACGCAGTGGGACTCCTTCTAATACTAAGACTATATGAATGGGGAGACAGACTAGTAAAAAAATGTCTTTTGTGTGGATTAGTAACTTTTCTGATTGCTGGTTGGAATGCAAAGCTATTTCTCATCGTTAGACTTACCGATGAGAGTGAGGGAAGAACTCTCAGCCTTCTCGAATGCAACTTGACTATTTCCAACAACAAGACCAATTTCAATCTGAGCGTGGAAACAAAACACACAAATAAAAGCCTTTAAGGATAATGACATCTTCAATATTTCCCATTGAGATGCAGAAGGCACAAAAGAAATGGCAAACAGCAGCATATGAAGTTATTTCCACCCAGCTGGCATTTTGCCTTCACACTATTTTCAGCAGCATGTGTCAAAGAAGGCTAATTCGGGATTATCTGCCCACAGCTCAGTCTATGAAAACAGGAAAAGGATCAGGAACCGAAGGTCCTAAAGAGGAAAACAGCTGCCAGCACAGAAGGTAGGTGCAGAAAATGCCATCACTCAAACTGGGAAATGAGGCATGTGGGAGCAGAAGCATAGTTCTAATATAAGAATGAACATAATAAAAGAAACAAAGTTTGCCATATTTACATATGGCAAATTAATATTGATCTAACAAGGGAAAATGTTACTTTAAGACAGAAGACACTCCCATTATATATGTGAGGATTTGATCTTGATTTCTAGGAGTTTTGGTGAGCCACACACCGTTCCTTAAAGTGTTTCTTTTCTGTACTATTCTCCTTCTCAAGGCTGGTTTGGCTTTCAGTAAGGTGCCTTGATTACGGAATTCTCCTAGTCTGAGAAGGTACGATTATGAGAGTTTTGCATTTTTCATATTGTGAGAAAGAAGTGTTCATTCAGCAAATAAGAAAAGTACAATGTTTGTTCCTCCTTTAAAAACTGAAACATCAAGTAATCACTTCACTTGGGGAACTGCCTTATATTTAGACTTCAGAGGACTTCGGAAGCATGGCAATGGCTTGGTGATACCCCTGAATCAAGTGGAACTGAAACCTGCAGCCCATTTTTAATGTTTTTTTTGGTCAGGGTGTTTTTTTAACACACCTATTTGTTTCATAAAACTGCAGAAAATCAAGTTCTCAAAGACTGCTATTTTTCTGCCAAGTTTCAAGAGATGTAGTCTTGGGGAGTACTGGGAACTCCTCAAGTTGCTGCTTGCTAGATCAGACCAGATATTTAGATACCTTTGATTCAGGACTGGCCAGACAAGATGCCTCCAAGAAGTCCACAAAGAATGCCCTTTCCCAAATTCTGGGGTTTGATTTAAAAGTTCAACTGCCAGTTTTCAAATGATCTTTGTCTTAAGACTACATGCATATACAACTGTGCAACTTACCTTCTGTTTTTTAGCTGTGGAAGACTCTCCTTTAAGAATGCTAGGATCCATGGCTTCAATGTCCTTGACTAACAGGCCAAAAAGTTTGTCATTAAAGCTAAATACAAGCTGCAGGAGTAAAGAAAAATGCACATTAAAATAAAGTATAGCAGGACAGACAGACAACTAATATTCCACATACAAAATTGGCTGATATGGTTTGTCCAAGATACCAGAAGGTACATGTTGTGAAGTTCAGAGTCTCTGCTGATCTGCAAATATTAGAGCAGAACTATAATTTGAAGTATAGGTTGCTGAAAATCACATCCCTGAGTCAGAATCTCTTCTATAGGATTATTGATCATGCTTCTCTAATCATTATCATCTTATGCCCGCTATCATATAGTCCATCTATTCATTCATCTTTATCATTAGCTGTTGTGGGTAGAGAAAGAAAAATGCCCATGAGGATATCACAATCCAGGATTGAGTAATCATGTTTTTGATTAAAGAAACATTTCAACCATTCTTCATGCTCACTGGGAACTTTGGAAGTAATCACTCCAATGCATGTGGAAGGCACTGTGTTTGGTTAATGACTAGACTATATCCCTCATACGTCAAACTCAAAATTTAAGGAAACTTAAGAGGCTAAGAGACTGAGCTATAAATCAGGAAGTAGCTAATTTGAATCTTGTCTTTGCTGATGAACTCCTTAGGTAGCCTTAGGGAAACCATCATGTCTAAATCTTTTTTTTTTACACAGGAACCTAGGAAACTACTATTATCTTACAATTATTGCAGACCAAATTTCAAACCCAAGATCAATTATACACTATTTACCTCTATTCTGCCTTACTAATCTATTACACACTCCTTAATCTCCTACGCCATGGATCACTGGGACCTTCATTTTCTTCCTTCATCTGCACTTAGCAGCAGAAATGCTTTTAAGTGGTGGTGAGAACATAACTTCCTTTTTTATTTTCTATTGTAATTACTATGCCAATGGTTACAATAAACATATAGGTTGTCTTGTACCAGTCAGTCTAGCTCATCATTTCTGCTCTGACAGAAATTTCCCCATAGACTCTAGCAAGCAGAGGTCTTCTCCAATAAATGTTCCAGAATATCATGGATAAGTTGAGAAATTCTGATTGTATAAAAAAACTCATTATATCAATCAACAATATTTTAAGTGATGTCCTGAAGAATTTTGCCTACATCTAGGCATCAAAAGCTCTAAATAATCCCCCAAAGTTTCTAGCCTGCAAAACGTATACTGGGTACATGCTGACAGATAGCTTTTTGTTATTTGCAACCTAAAAGGAAGAGCATGCAACCTATCATTCATAAATATGCACTTCCTGGTAGCAAACATAAATGGTACTGCTAAGTGAGAAACTCACAAGCATGCAAAAACATTGGAGCACAAACCTGCTGTCCAACTGTGAATGCTTGATTGTTGAATTGCTGGATGAACTCTGCTGCCATTTTGTCTGAGTCATAGGGATTGGAGTCAATACTTTTCTTCTGCAGGAAATCTATCTCAATAGTCATAGTGCCAATACACTGCTTGGTCTTATCAAAGTTATACAAGGAAACTGTAGGAAAAGAAAAACATTCTTCAACCAAAGGCTGCAGAATCCAATATCAAACCATGATTCCTTTGAGAACAATTTTGTGCCCAAAGAAAATAAAAAGCACCATTGTTCATTTAATGAAAAGCATGGATATTATGAATATTGTTCATAACATGATGCACTTCTAACGTACTTATCTTTTTTTTGCTATTGCAATTAGAAACGACTATGAGGTCTCCCTGGGGGGATATACATTTTAAATTCTAAAATGAATATATGAGCCAAAAATCTCTCTTTGAGAAGAAAGAAATATCTTTCTTTGTTATCATTGTTGCATTCTCTGACTTCTAGGGACTCTCCAAGTGCCTATAATCTTTTTATCCCCCTGAATCATTCATGGGTGCTTAGTTTCTTTTTTACTTCACAGCTCTCATTGATGCCAGCTAAAAAAAATGTTTGGTTAATCATGTATTCTGGGTCATCTGCCCAGGCATACTGCAAAAAATGGTATGGAAGTCCACTTGAAAGAGCAAGCTCTCCAAAGCAAAAAAAGTCAAACACTAGTAAGCACTCTGGGTTATGTTTTATTATTTATTTTTTAACACAGCCAAAACTATTAACACTGACTTGAGCAGGATAAGGACTACAAACATTTATTTTAATAATTTCAGAAATAAAACTGAGCTAATAAACTACATTTTTATCCCTTTTTTGTTTGCCTTTCCATATTTTTCTGACAAAACGATAAAGGTTCTTTCCAGTTAAGAAAAAGAGTATTTTTTAAATAAAAGACTATCAATACCTAATAATGCGCATCTTCAAAATCATGACTGTTCACAAAAATGCCTTCATCAAACCATGCTATTAAATGATCACTGGTACTGGTATTAAATGGTACTGGAATGCAGGGCTTGGAAATGAAGATCTTACATCTCTTCACCTTCTAAGTATATCCAGAGTGACATCTGATAAAATCTCTTATTATATGTCAAAGTTTAAAGAATGCCACATATTTTTAAAGGCAGCATTGCATCCTTTGCCTTGATGAGTATACACATGGTAAGTTTCTTCAATGTGTTGTCCATGAGTTTCTTCTATAGATTTCTCAAATTTATAATGACTCATTCATATGAGTTGTTGAGAGGTGGCATTCAAGTTTCTATCATCACCACCACCACCACCAAGATATTCTTTAAGCAGATGTTCCATTTCTCTCTCTAAATCATGTTTTTCAAAATATTCTGGAATTCCTCTGAACTTTAAATAGTTTCTCTGCCAATTCTGTTTCGGCTATTTGTAATCTAGCCTCCAACTTTATCTCTGACCTTCAGATTCTTTATTCTTAGAATAATTCTTGGTATTCTGTACACTTATCTTACCTATTTATTTATAGCTACCACATTGAACCAAGAAGCATTCATCACATAAATAAGCAAAATTTATGAATCCTGGTCAGTTATGAAAGCATACCAAAAAATAGCTCTTGCAATAGTGCAATTTTATTTTATATCAAAAAATTACAAAAAAGGAGGAATGGAAGTAAACTGCTAAACCTTGGATAGATGCATCTCCCCAAGTCCCCTATGGATGGGCATGTTTCTGTACACATACAATATCAGAGAATCAAGTCCCCCACATCAAAGACAAAGGAAAAGTTTTGCCCTCAACACATTTCCTCAGTTGCAATTGACTTAGTTTCCCTTTTCTTTTTTTAATCCATTCAATTGCGTCCGATTCTTGGAGACTGCCTGGACAAATCCCTGCAGTTTTCTTGGCAAGGCTTCTTGGAACTGGTTTGCCATTGCCTTCTTCCTAGGGCTGAGAGAAAGTGACTGGCCCAAGGTCACCCAGCTGGCTTCGGACCGAAGGCGGTACTAGAACTTGTGGTCTCCTGGTTTCTAGCCTGCTGCCTTAACCACTACACCAAACTGGCTCTAGTTTCCCATATAGGGATTTGGTTTTAGCTATGGAATGTATCAGGGATACAAACAGTACTGCAGAAGGCAGAATTCTTTCTCTTGTAACTTTGATAATTGGAGCAAAAGACAAGTATGTCTCTTCAACTGTTTGTCTGGATTGCAATCAGTTTTATTTTATTCCACAGAATTTATCAAAGCCTCTAAAAGAACTGAGCCTATTTGCCTAACTATGCCCTGAATTTCAGTCACTGAAAATGATAAAAGTGAGTGTGGCAGAAATTAGAATCTGTTACACAAAGGTGTATATTTCCATGCATCAACTTAAGAAACAACCTCCAAATTTAGGTACAGGTGGGAATAATGCCACTGCAATCACTAATGAGCCATTCCTCTTTTGTAAGTATCTGCTTTGTAGGAAAATGTTTCCACACTCCCTATGGGAGATTTTCTGATTAAAATGCTGAGAAACAAACACCTTTAAGTGAAAAGAGAATACATCTGTGAGGCTAATGCTAGAATTAACAGATCCAAAGAGGCAATGTATGCAGTTAATATACAGTAATGGCTGTACAGCTTTGTCTAAATCACCAATAAGGAATTTAGGATCCTTGAAGAGTTTATTCATTCTTATTCTTATATTGCTGATCAATAAAAACACGAGTTTTTATTGTGTAAGATAGAACAGTGGAATCTACGTCTTCCTACAAAGTTTACTGCTTTCCATAGAATTATAACTGACTGCAGCTATGAAGCATCAGGCACAAACTGGGAAAAAAAATTCAGCACCTTGGAGAATACACGCAAGAATCCTATTGCTAACACACTTTTTGAGAGAGATTGGGGTGAGAAGGAAACTTCTCTAGGATACTACCACATTTCATACTTTTCTGTAGGAATAATCAAGAAGCACACATGCAGATCATTTGCAAGAATCATATAGGTATCTCTTTCATGGTAGAGTTGTTAGTTTTCCACCTTTTCTAACTTCATCCAACTAGATACTTTATTTGCTCCTTTCTTTTGCTTATTTAATTTGGCAAGTTCCAATATGTCTCCATTTCTGTTTTCTGATGTATCTACTTGCCTGGCTGTCTTCTTGTTTTATGTTTATAATCATTATTTTTTAAATGTCTTACATAAAGCTTTTCTTTAGAGATGATAATTAAAATAATAATAGTAATAATAATAAAATTAGGCATTCAAAGATCAATGTAGCTATACCAGCACAGTATTTCATGTAGACAACACCAAGCAGCAAAAGAAGGAGAAAAAAACAACTGCACCATAATAGAATTCATTCCAATATAAAAGGCTTTGGAAGAGGACAACTCTCGATTAGGTCAGCCCAAACTACGAACTAATTTATAGTAAACACTTACCACCTATTTCTTGCCCAATTGAAAGGCCAGCCCATTTTCTCTGTAGAGAAAGAGAAGCACACAAGAAAAAGAACGATCATTTACCTACATTAAATATGTATATGTATTCATAAAGAAAAAAAACTGTATTTATAATGGATAACCTTTTGTGCAGAAGCCATATGCAGAGTAAAGATTCGTATCATGCTAAAACATACTTGCAGCCCTAGATTGCTTTGTCTCCTACAGGCAACGTGCTATCACTGGCCTATTATACATGGTTGTTATGAAGATGACCAGATACTACTACTATTATCATAATGTTGTTGTTATGGAATGAGGATCCCCCTGAGATCTGGATGGCTCCCTGTTGGTGTTCCAGAGGGCCACAACGACCTGGCTGTCCTCCCAGACCTTGGGCTAGTGTGGGAGGAGCCCCTTCCTCAGGATGTGAGATAGAGGAATATTTAGGAGTGCCTTCCAGGTTCAACATCTGTTCCTTCTTTTTTTTCTTCTCCTTTAGTTTGGTTTTGTTGTTTGTTGCTTCCTATTATATTAAGAAGCATATAAATAACTACTCTGAACACCATCCAGCATTACATAAATGCTAGGAACTATATGGAGCCCCCCAGCACCCAGAATAGTTTTTGCCTCAATTCAGTAAAAGGCAAAAGCACAACAATGATGAAGGGACAAGCAAGTATGCCTTATGCTTGGACCTGTTCATAGGCTTGCAAGTCAGATCCCTCACTTTGAACACGTTACTCCTTTGTTACATAGGCTGGGATCTTTATTCTCCATGGATGCCTGACCTCCCACCACAATACCTTAAATTATCTCCAGCTTTATATTTACAAAGATTCCTTAATTAGTCTTTCCTGTTTTTCACTCACCAAGAGATCTGTGTATTTTGTTTAGAGGTGAAAACAGACGTGACTTTAAAAGGTTTTATATTTTCAAAAATGAAGAGCCAATAATTTTGTGCTTTCTTTTTTTAGTAACCATGCACTGGCCAGGGGTTGTTACTGAATAACTGAGGGCCACACATTACCCACCCCTGATCTAGAGCAGCCCCCCTCAAACTGGTACCCTCCAGTGTTGTAAACGTTAGCTCACCAAATGGGAATTCTGGGAATTGCAGTCCCAACACACTTGGAGGGTACCTGATAGCTCACAAATATTTTAACAAGGCTTCCAAGTGAGATCAACAGTGTAACTCCCTTACATGCGATACATCACACAGCAAGGGAAGTTAAGACATTTGGAATATGGCTTCTAAGAAAAAGAATTAAGGGACTAATCAAAAACAATAGGTGAAATGAGATACAAACAATATTCTCTGATGCTCAAAGAAAAGTACAAATACTTAAGTAGAGGTTAGTGGTTGGGAGCAATATAAGGGAAGGAGAAAATGTGCTATTGAAAGTTCCCCCTTATGGGTTTTTTTTAATTACCTTGCTTTTAGTATTTCACTCTTTTGCATCTATATTCTTTCTTTTTTATCATCTGCTTAAATAATGTAAAGGGACTATATACTTATAATAGCTTTTGTTTTCAACAACAAAAAAGAGATGAATACTGGCAACAAATATGGCTATCAGGTATTTCAAAAAACCCTCAAAACCACTACTGTCATAGCTCTGTTAAACAAAAGAAAGTAAAATCTTATTTTGCAGCTCAGCAGGCTATTTCCTCTTTGCTATTTTCTTAGAATGAAAGAACTCCTGTTCACTCACACATCCTCATGGCTATGCTGTGATTCATTTACAAGTCCAAACTGTTAGCTAACACCACAGGGGAATCAGGGAAGCCACAAGGTTTAGTCACACTTTGTGAAGCTTTCTTGCTAAATAGCTGGTGCTGAAGTTACTTTTGAAATATATCAGTGCAGGGAGCTGAAATTATTTGATCATAAAGACAATATTACATTTCTTCTTTTCAAGTTTTGGAGCTCTACATACAGCATAAAAGTGCTTATTTGGCAACAGCAATGCCTTCTCATCCTAGCTACATTCCAGCCACAGAGATCATCAGTGCGGTTGCCCGACTGCCTACATTATGATATCTCACACAACAGCAGGAATCCTTCATAGTTCTCCTTCCCCAAGCAACCCCATTTTCCTAATATTTTATTGAGAAAAAGTGCCTGACTGGAACTGACAAAAAAGTTAACCTAGAACATCTCTCTCTAGTACCAATAGCACCTCTAGGAAGTGTACTTTTATCTTGAGCCACTGCATTTTTAGTTTTTGCTGAAAATAATTACTTTCACTAGCAATATTGCTTGCACTTTGGCCCAATAAGGAAATAAAGAATCAAAGTCGTACCTGTGGCAAACTGAAAGCAATGCTACCTGGGACAACAGAGGCATGACTTCTCAGTGTAAAAACGTATTTGTGGTTAGGTGAGGTTTTCACAACTACGTGCCTGTAAAGAGTTTGAGGGAAGGGGAACAGGAGGAGGAAAAAAGAAACATAATCTTTCAAAATCTTAGTCATCCTAAGCAATTTCTATTCTATGAGAGGATAACTAAAGTCTAACATTCAAAACTGTGCTTTGCATACTTAATTTTCTTGGGATTTTTTTTTAACTAAATCTTCCCTGACTACTGGAGAGGAAAGATCTGAGCATAACAAAATGCCAGAAGAAGCTATTTAACCCATTCCTCCCAATTCTTTTTTAATTCAAAATGATTTTCCAGAAACTGTTTCCTCCCACAGCCTTTCCTACAGGTGATAATGCAATTTCCAGAAGGCAATTTGCAGGTGAAAGTGATCATGCACCTTAGTTCACTTAATATTTAAGAAATGCATGCACATTCATACGTAGCAAAGAATTATATAACTCTATATAGCTTCTATATATAACAACCAACAGGAAGCTCTGGTGTGTGCTGATCCATGAAGTCATGAAGAGTCGGAAGCAACTGAACGAATAAACAACAACATATAGCTTAGGTTCAAGCTAAACTAAACAAATGAAATCATTGTGATTTTGTTGCTGTTGTTGTTGTCTTCAGGTCAGACTTGACTCCTGGCAAACTACACAGACAAGGCCTTGCAGTTTTTGGAAGTTGATTGCCATTTCCTTCTTCCTAGTACTGAGTGGCTGGCTCAAGGTTACCCAAATGGCTTTCATGTCTAAGACAGGGCTGCAATTCAGGTTCCCCTACCCCTAGACCAGTCCCTAAGCACCAAGACCAGTGTTTCTCAACCTTGGCAACTTTAAGATGTGTGGACTTCAACTCCCAGAATTCCCTAGCCAGTCATGCTGGCTGGGGAATTCTGGGAATTGAAGTCCACACATCTTAAAATTGCCAAGGTTGAGAAACACCAACCTAGACCAAACTGGGTCTCACCCCTTCTTTGATAGTAAGTTGGAAGGGATGAAAAATTAGTCAATATTCATTTTTCCCACTAATTTCAAAATGTGGCTAACTTAATCTGGATTCAACTCATTTTCAGTCTTTGTACAACCAACAAACAGCTTTCTATAGCCCAAATATCAGGGATAATGCTTCATCTATTTCTCCCTCCCCACAAAAAAAGTCTAATTCCAAATAAAACATGATTCAAAGAAAAATAAAACCTTTCGGGCACAAAATATATTTGACAAAGCTGATGTTTTATTAGCAAATATATATACTGGGGTTCTAAGTCTCTATCAACTGCTCACATGGCCACATACCACGGACCACTTTGCAGAGGAGGGCAAGTTTTATAGTCATTCTCAGCCCACTGTATCATCCCATGTATGAGAGTATGGGAGCGGCAGCTGGAAGGGATGAAATACGTGAATTTGCAATGCATCTCAGGAAACTGATCTTCCAAAGCTCATTCTCCTTTCATTCAGGCACACAGCTGTTTATTGTAACTGATGCCAGTGCCCTACATGAAGTAAGAGCTTTCCCAACCAAACAGATACACACCAATTCATAATCTTTGCTACAAAGGCAGACTAAGTGTGCGGAAATCCTTGTTAGAGCAGCAAAGACCCTGCAGTTTCATCCTTGATATGTATTCCCACCACCTTTCTCCTTCCTCTTTCATAGCCTCACTGCCTCCCTCTGATGTGACACCAGGGGAAGACTAGCTCTTCCTGAGTCTGAACCTGAGTTAAGCACTTTGCTCAAATTGCTAATAATGGTCCTATAATTTGCAAGGTTGGCTACGTATGACTTTAGAAAACAAAAGACTGAAGAAACTCTTTCTCCCATCTCCTCTAGAGAGAGACCAACCAAACTTACAAGCCAGATTGAAAGTCCTTTTCATTGACCACAGCACAGTTGGTTAAGGAGAGTTCATCTGTGGGACATCTTGCAGCTTGCATAGTCTGAAAGGGAATCAGAGACAAGAGGTCAACAATGAAGTGCCAGACAGCATGCATACAAGATGCCTTTAATTTCTGAAGTTCATTTTATTTTGAAATAAGTTGTAGAAATGAACACAGCAAATTCACTGTTTACCACTTGTTTAGCATTCATGTGTTTGTTACATAAACATAAACATAAAAAGAGAGACGTCACACACCACTAACAAAAAGAAACTGGCTGAGCATTAATATAAGAAACAGAAACTTAGTTCTGAGGGCACCCATGATAGAAGGTAGTGGAGGCTAATCGGAAAACACAGTGACGTTCTACACAGATTGTATCACGTCAGAATGTAAGTAGTTATGGACTTCCAGAGGAAGAAATGGCGAACTGAAGATGGCTCCATGAAAAGCGGAGCCAGTGACTGCAGTGAAGAACAAAGAGCCAGTGAATACACCGGCTCTTCAGAACCTCTCACAGAGAGGACGGGAGACTGCCCACATGTGCTTCAAACAGTTGCTCCTTGTGAGAAGACTGCAAGACAGTGGTCCCTGGAGGGTTTTCAGCACTGGGAGATGATGGGAGTACACATCTTGCTCTCAACTGCAGATGCCGCCTTTTAAAGAACACTATGTTCGCAAACTTCCTTTTCTAATCACATTCGGAAATTGCTTGTTAACTACTTTTAAGCTATTAGAGACCTTCAGATCAACAAGTCTGAAAATGCCAGGTGAGTTTTCCTTCAATCCTCAGTGAAAGAAAAATTTAATCATAAGCTTAAGAATTTTAAAAAATTGAAATAAACAGCAAAAAGCTAAAGACTTTGATCCTAGAAAGTTACAAATGGATTAAGGGTCCAGATAAATTTGGAATAAGATTTTGGAATTAATTATAAAGAATCCTTCCCATGGAAAATAGATTTGTTTGGACTTTTGCAAGACAAAATAAAGATAAGTAATTTTAAAAATTGAGCACTAGAGGAAACTAAAGATTTTAGTTAAAGGAGAAAGATACACAAGCCTGATTAACAGCTAATTAACTGAGACTTATAAAATGATGCAAAACATTGTAACATTGAAAATATTGAAGGACACTTTTGAAAAATGGAATCAGAAGTTAGTATCAACAATGTCAATAGCGATGTTTGCTTCTATGGATAGACGCTGTCCAAATGATGTTATGGAAGAAATTGCAGATGAGGAACAAGTTTTATTTCAAAAGTGGATCTACAAATGACAGGCTACGAGAATGATATGGAAAAGGATGTCTCACTGGACATACAAAAGAAACTGATGTTTTAAAAATCAAAAGGGAAATACAAATAATAAACCAAGAAAGTGACCTGGACAACTTTTTTATATTGGATTTACAAAAGAGGCTTGTTAAAGCTTTAAAGAATCTTGTAAGAAGGGACAAAGAAGAAATGCAAATAAATCAAATTCTATGTTATTTGAATGGACTAAAGTCTGTTAGAAGTAAAAGGAAGGAATACAAGGTTAGTTAATTTGACCAAGGTTAAAATAAAATATGTGATTTTTGGTAACCCTTATGGACTTTCTGCTGACACTAGGACTGAAAAGATGATGGTTTATGGGTTTGTCCATAGATAAGAGATAGGATATGGGATGAAGAGATCATTGGTTGTAAACTAAGAGGAGGCAAAGAGTTAAACAATTGTTTATACTTGTGTTGAAGGTTGGAAGCCACTTCTTTATATATTTTTTTCTCTTTCTTTACTATATTCTTTTTTTCTTTTTTCTATTTGCTATATTTTTCTTCTCCTTTGCACCTTTCACTCTTTCTATTCTTTTTTTAAGTTTGGATTAGATTTTACTACTGCAATTAAAATCCTTAATAAAATTATGTAAGTAGATTATATAAATTATATAATATAGATTATTAAAATTATATATTAGAATATAAGTAGTTATATATTCCTTTATATGAAGTCAACCAATCAACTAACCCAAGGCCATAGCGAAAGCCAGAATATCAGGGGAAAGTGCAGAATTTAATATTTTCTCATTTTCTATCTTTAAATGAAAAACATTTAACCATATGGCCTGCGTGCCTGAAGTGTGAAGCAGTATAGCCCTGATCTCACTGTGATATGAAGCTGCTGCATAAATAAGAAAAAGTGAGTTTTATAATGTCCTCTGAAATCTGGGTCATGAGACAGGTTGCCAGAGCTGGTGGGGGAGGGGGGAAGGTGGAAGCAGCAGCAGGGATATGGTCTAAGAAAAGAAAGGAAATACCTTTATTCTGGAAACAGGGATTAGGCACGAGAGTAGACTGTTATCAACTGCAGACTTTCAAAAAGAATAAAACATGACACAATAAAGATGACTTCTACTCATCGTTAAGTATTTTCTTTGTCCCTGCAAGGAGGAGGACATACTATGAACTATCTGGTTCCTGTTCCTATCAGGCTTATAACAGGGCAGGGGTCAAAAATGGAATCTGACATCTAGGCTTGCTGGCAAAACCTGGTCAGAACCTTGCTGGCAAAACCTGCTAAGAGGCAGCACTAGGCAAAGATCACAAGTAATAGTCTTGTAGTTAACTTGACATTAGACTAGCATTAAATTGATGTGCTGAGAGATTAGGCAAAAATGAAAGCAAACAAGAATGACAGATGGTGTCCAGATTGATGGACAATTTTAGTATAAAGAACTAAATGACTCCAGAGCTGTGCTGAGGAAGAGACAATACAGGAGGATCCATAGTTTCATCTTGAGCAGTGAAAAAGCACCTCAGGGAGGTCCTTGGTTATGTCATTGATGTGCATACTTCACTTCTGTACAACAAAAACCACACTGCCTAAGACGAAAGGGGACTGCCGTATTCAATAAAGCTACTTGGAGGTAGAAATGATTGTACTATTCCTTCCAGCAAAAATCTCAAATGACTTTTGTAAAAGTTTCCCCATGACACTGGTGGATGTGGGTTAGAAACTAAGGAAACCGTGCCATGTGCTGACTTGGCACCCCTTTGAGATGTGAGAGTGAACCTGCAGCACAGAGTTGATTTATGAGTCAACTGCAGCCTAACAAGGAACAAAACAGACAAACACAGTGGAAATCCTTGCTGTGAGGAAACTGCCTGCATTATGATATCAGAAAATGACACCTAAATAGCTCCTGGTGTCACATTTGCTGTGATTTTCAAAGACACTAAGAAGCACATATTCTCTTTCCTTCTTCCTAGTCTGGGAATATAGAAATCTGAGCTTCTTCCAGATTAGCAGCTACTAACCTTTGTATAATATTTGTTTCCAAATGTTCTATTTGGGTAAGAAATAGTAAGCAAAATAAAGACTTGAGATAAGAAAAAAAGCTAAATCTGGTTTACACTAACATCATTCACTCTACTCCATACCTTTCTAACACTGTAAACCAACCTTGGTCCTATCACATCCATACACCGTTTGTACCGTAACTGTCTTTTGTTCTTTAAATTTCTCACCTTTTTTTGAGGATCTAATCAGTTCCATCCAACCATGCTGTTCTTGGTCCACCCCTTCCTCTCCCAACCCATTCATTCTTCCACCATGCATTTGCTTTGCAATTTGACCTCCATTCATTCTCTCTAAATGATCAAATCATCTCAATGTACTAATTTAATACTGGTCATTTTTTTTTTGCACTTTGCATGCTGTTGCTTCGACTAAAAGGAAATAGCACAATGGATATGCATATATGGTCTTTCCTGTTAAAAAAATAATCAAAAGAGCTTACAATTTAAAAAGAAAATACAGTATGTAACATGCATTGTGGGGGGATATTTTTTGGACTTTTGAAATCTTTGGAATCCCTGTCTTTGGAAGAGTTACCCTGGTAGCATCCAAGTGGGTTACAAGGCCTCACCTCTTATCTACCTGTCTACCTCATCCCCAAGAGAACGGTAACTGCGTTTACTGTAAATCACATGCAACTGTTGCATGCCATAGAAAGGTAACTAATGGGGTACCCATTGGACTTCTTACTTGATTTTTTAAAATATTATTCTGCTTTAAAAATTGGAAAGTGATTGGCAAAGCAAAGTGCCAATCTCTAGTATCATCTTGATCTGCAGGAATGCCTGTGGACTCACAGGCATTCATACATAATAAATATGATGGGTAGTTTCAGCCCAATGTTTTATTTGGCAGTGGGCCTACTACACCAGAAAAAAATTCAAAAGTAAACTGAAAGATGGGAAAGAAGATCCTGGGGGAGCCAGGATTGCCTTACTAGGATGCCTTCTAGTAAATGGTGTTTTGTAATTTGACCCCAACCACCATGGTAATCATTTCCTGAATAGGAAAGCTCACCTTCCCCACCCCTTCTAGTCCAATAGGAACGTGAGCAAGAAAATTCACACCAGGACCACAAGAGTGCATGGCCTGGAGTTCATGCCTCCTGTTACTAGCCATCCAACTTGCAGAACAACTGGTTAAAAAAATTATTTTGAAAATATTTTAAAAATTTCCCACAGGAAACAGCTGAAAGAGCAAACAGTGATGCCTCATTTACATGGACTGAGAGGAGGGAATATATATAACTCACAAATGTCCATTAAATACAAAAGTATGTCATCTCACAATTTACATTATTACATGAAAATTATATAAACTGGGAGAGAATCAATACAGATTGTCTCCACAATCTGTGAAGTCTACCTATATCATATAAATAGCAAATACTAACCTTGGAGATGAACAGAAAACAATATGAAGAAAAAGTAATTATTATCCTATTATTTAAGCTCGTCTTCAGGCTGCAAATACAACTGTCCTATGTCTAACTACTGTATATATGGTGGGACATACAGTCTCTTAAAATTTAAGTACAGTGTTGTAACCTACTGTCCAGGAACTAGTAAATTAAGAAATTAGGAAATTAAGCTTCATCTATGTCACACAGAGCATGTACCTCAACATGCACACAGCAAACACAATCTACTACATAACAAAGAACGAACAATAAAGCCATATTCAGCTCCTGCTTTTATTCTCCTGCTTCTTTCTGAAGAGTTGTAATCAGCCCCATTTGCAAATAAAGAAGAGTTTGCCTGTATCAATTTTTCTTCAGGCCTAGGATTAATTGCAGCAATTATTTTGTGGCAAGAATTGTTTATGGTTGTAGTTCCAGTATAAATTACACACACTGATCTAGAGTCTCATACTTGAAAGTCTTGTGCATGCCAGGTGCATCTCCACTTTGTTTTTCCATTATTTCATCTTTGCCCATTCTTGTGCATCTATCCTTTTTTGGCCAATATGATCCATACTGCATATCTCACTGACATTAGGACTTTTTAACTGTCTCTTTTCACTGACTTCTTCTCTTCCTCAGATCCTACACATGCTATTGGTCCTCACCTTCAAGCTCTCCAGAGCTTTGGACCTTCATACCGTTACGTGCTTATGTCCTGATATCTTCCACCCCTTCCCCTGATGCATGACCAGCTCCACTACCCACCTGCTGATGCAGAACAATTCTGATTTGCCCTTGCTGTTCCTGGGACTGCTTTTCTGAATGTCCTCATGATTCCACATCCCTTACTTCCTTTAAATCTCTCCTCAAAACTTGTGTTTCCTTAGAAACTCACCTTTGGATTATTTTTTATACTTTGTAAATAAGAAACAAAATCTGCAATCAAAATAACCATACATTCTTCCCTGCTCTTATATCAATTCCTTTACTTCTTCTGATGTTTCTGTACTTCAGATCGTAAGACCCTGGGATAGGGTGAAATCTACCATAATTGTTCTTTATGAAGTGTCTGGAGACTATGGAGATCAGGATGAGGAAGAATAGGCTCAGACTCAACCCTAGCAAGACCAATTGGAGAGAGCACGTGCTCAGAGACATCTCGTACTTTAATTCTATATGTATGTCCACCACCAACCTCTTTTGTACTTGGTTCCAGTTGGCAGATTCAGGGTTTCACATAAACCAAAGTAAATCCTGCAAGCCAAAAAACCTGCCTTACTTCTCCAACAAGGGAGAGAACTTTAAAGAGGCTGTTTAGAATGGAGATGATAATGGCCATACTGTACCTAAAAAACAAAGAGTTAAACCACTGTCAAGAAATCGGCTTATTTAAAATTTATATACCACCTTGTACACGTTTCTCCAGGCAGTGTACAGAATTTTAAAAAATATATTTTAATGCCACATGGATATAGTACAAAGAATTCTGGAGGCATGTGATCAAATATTACTATCTCATAATGAACCCACAAAAGAATCTGCTAGAACATATGAGGGAGTGATTTCCAAGTCCATGGCTAGAGTAAAAATAACTCATAAATGCTTCACTGTCCAATACTGCAGTATTTTTTAATCTGTTTTCTAATCTAGGGAACACTGAGTTTTTTCAGAGGTTCATATAAAGATCAAAGATGGCTTCCCAGAGAGACTGCTTACCTGCCACTATTTCTATATTAATCAGCCACCAGAATGAGCATGCATCCTCTATGATACACTTTCATACCATGTAGGCAACAATGAGATTTTACAGGCTGCCAAGTGTTCAATGTGAAAAAACCTCAAGAACCCACAACAAAATATATATGTTTCTTACCCCCCATAAAAGGTCCTTCAGCTAAATACTTTTAAAACTACTTAATCATATTAGATACATACAATCTATGTAAGTTTGAGATGCAGACTCTTCCTCCCAAATAACCTAATATTATATTAATTTCTGTCATATGATACAGAAGCCATGTAGTTATTTATGAAATAGTTATGCATAATCTGCTGCTGCATCCTCTCTTTCCTCCCTCAGGACACTGAGGATAGATACTGTACATTAATTCTAAGTAAAGAACAAGAATACTACAGACAAAAGCATTATCTCAGAGCTGTACAACCTCGAGAGATCCAAAATGCACAAGCAAAAGTCCATGGACATAGACTCCTAGACCACCCTGAACTAAAAATGCATAAGGAAAAGTGCAATGTGATTCCTGTAATCCCTTCATATGAAGAAACAAGCTACAATTTCCCACAAAACATCCAATTAGCTCCTGGAAGAATTTGGATCTCAACCAGCACTATAGGCCCTATGGAAGTGGGAAATACGAAGTCAGGTTGGGCAGCAGGAGAACCTATGTTATAATGTCAACAGGTACCACTCTGATAAATATATCTGCATCAATAGCTACTCAGAAAAGTTATTTTACTTCATAGTCAGTAAAATCAGAATGCATTAAGAAACAGAAGAAAGTTTTTACTGTATTTTGACAGGCAAGAAGTGGAAACAACAGAAGAAAGGGGAACAAGGAAAACAGCAGATACATTAAGAAGGAATCCCACAATCTTACAGATGACAATATTTCTGCAGACAATATTGCAGAAGAAAAGAAGGAATGCAAACATGTTGTTTTGATAACTCAAACAGCTGAGGAAGGACATGCTGAGGTTGACCTCAAAGAGAGGCCAAAACAGCTGCCTTTAAAGAAGAATTTAATAGTCCATTGGAATCTATTTTTGATCCAATCCAAGGCAGTGGTTTTGATTTCAAAATCCTTTAATGGCTTGGAAACAGGTACCTGAAGGACTGGCCAGCTGTCCACACACTAAAATCTTAATGACAGGCACTTTTCCAGATCTTTCAGCCATCTGAGGTACAACATGTAGTTATTCTCTTGCAGAATTGTCTCCTCAAGAAGGTATGCCAGCACCTACATCAATATCACTTTGGTGCCAAGCAAGAGCCTTTTTTATTTTCCCCAGTGCTTTCAGTATTATTTCTCAAATTTATATCTCACCATTCCCTGAAAACAGATAAGGTTGTTTCTATTAGGTTTCCCTTATTTTGTCCATGCAACAAGCCTGCAAGGTACGCCTGAGCAAAACTGGGCTAGAAGTAACACAGTGAACTTCATTAAATAGAAAAGTTACTTTGGATCTCCTTGATCCAACAGTCTAATTCACTGCTTATCGTTGTGAACTTCTTATATTGTTGATTCTAGAGCTACATTCCTACTGCTTTTAATCTGTGGTATTATGTTGAAATAACTGCATTCTATATCTTTCTAAAGAACACATCACTTTTATTGTCATCTGGTGATGTTTATCATGATGATTCAGGATGCAGATTGAGGCACAATAAAATAATGAAATGAAAACAATTATTCCCAAAGTTTAAAAATTCTAGAGTGGATGAGAAGGATAATCCTGAATAAAGCTCATTTTTGCATCTAGGCCTGACCATAAGAAAGAGGCAGCAACAAGAAGACTTGCCTCCAAACCCTCACTCCACCCACCAAAGTAGGACCCCCCCCCCCGCCGCAAATGTTGTTATACTGCAGAAGCGGCTCTCACCTGCTAAGAAGCGGGCTACTACATTCTACACTAGTTGTACTTTCCAAGCCTTAAGAAAGTACATTGCAGTAATCTAACCTTGGTCACAAGGCCTCCAAGACCTCCTGCTTCAAAAAATGGCTGCACCTTGCGCATCAAACAAAGCTGGGCAAGGCCTCCCCAGGCCATGATCAGCAAGTCCAGGAAAAATTCCAAGTCAGAAATCTGCTCCTTTCCAAACCTGATGCCACTTTGTTTTGATTACAAATCTCATCACTCTCAGCCTATATATCAGTGGGTAAGGATGACTGGAATTATGGTCCCAAAGAACTGGAAGGCATTAGGTTAGGAAAGCCTGCTCAGCTGTGATGCCTTTGAATACTCTTATTTCTAGCCTGAAAGAGCTACTCCGTATGATTCATGAAAGCCTGAGCAATAGAGACTATACATGTAGATCTACCCCATTTATCAGAGCCTAAATAATACTTGAGGTTAATACCCAGGTTGGGAAGAGACGTAAACAACATGGGGACTAGGAAAGTGAGGACTACTAGTTTGGGTGGAACAAAAGATCAAAAATCTCCACTACTTATTTGCTAGGCTGGTTGAGACTAAAATTTCAGAAATTTCAATTCATACATACTCCATTTACTCTTGGAATACGTCCATCCATATTTGAAGAAACATATTTTTCCCTTCATACAAATCTTAAGACTTGCAAAGAAAACAACAAGATGCCTACCACTTGTAATTGCTCACTGGTATGTATTTCAAGTTCGTGTTCAATGACCATTTAAACAGATGCATTTTAAAGACAGCATCTCTGCTAGGAATGATTAAGCAGAACCTGCTCATCTTATGGGGAGCCTGCACATCCTTTGGATTTCCTTTCTAGGATGACTGTGTGCTGATTTATACAGCAAATCACCAGATCAAATCTTTTGGCATTGCAAGTCCAGTTTCTTTAGACTGAAACCAATATAGCATGGCTACCATATGTATCTTTTCAAACTTTTGCAGAGTTTGAACAGCACCCAAACACCTTCCAGCCACCCTTCTTTGTTGCTTTATCCTATCTTGCTGGATAAAGACTCCTTGAAATGTGAAAGCTCCCAGACTATTTTATGAGTTGATTCTTAACTGAATGATGGGTTCGTTTCTACAGTTATCAATCAGCATGGCCACCACCATTTTGAGACTGATAAACGTTTCTGCATATCCTCTGTTAATTCTCAATGTGCAGTCCACAGCCTCCGCCCCACACAGTTCTACTACCAACAGCCCATCCACCATCTCAACTCCACCTCCCAGCGTGCCCTAACTAGCAGCGTGGTTTCGTGAGGATGGATTGGGACTGAAAACTGGTTCACAAAGCATACAAGTATAATACAGGTAGCAATGTGAGAACTAAAATTCAGAAAACTGACAGTAACAGATTCAAGGTAGTTACCAGCTGTTGAAACTATATGTGCTGTGCTAAGTACACCGTGGCCTCAGACAAACAACTGAAAAAGAAAAGTTGGAATAGAAAATACAATGGATATCTTAAACTAGGATTTCATTAGACTGGAGATCTACCTGCTCCAGCCCCTCAGTATTCAGAGATTTTTATTGGAGAAAATTATTGACCAGCATATTGTGCTAAGAATCATTGTTTTCATGACATGGGGTACATAAAATAATGAAGTGATAAATAAATACTTAATTTTGGATTGAAATGTTTGGGTTAGTTTTTAAAAGCCTTTAAAAATAGAGAAGATGGGGAAACATGCACAAATACAAATACAATCATAATCATAATTCTATTCACCAATAACTGTGAACTCCCATTTTCTTAAAATGTAGGGAAGAGATGTTTGTTTCACTGGGTGGTCATACATTTTTCCATTTTTTATTTAAGGATTCATAAGTGCAGAAAGATTGAAAAACACTGTTCTATATTTTCATTGACTAATTCAACTAAAATTAACTAAATTTAACACCAAACATTTCAGTCCAAAATTAAGCATTCGTTTACCACTTGAAGGAGAAAGAAACAATAAGCATTAGCACCTTTTGTTTGAATGCCAGTTCCTACTTTATTCAAGAAGTTCCTACTGGCATATTTTAGGGCATTTTCACACTAGTTTTTCTAATTCCCAATCCTCACAAAACAGCTGAAGCCCATTTGTGACTGTCAAAATCTGGAAAAGAATATACGCATCAGCCAAGCAGTGCTCTGTCCAGCTGACCCTCTGAATGTTGTCTGAAATCATAAAAATTCCTCACACCCACACACCCCAGGCAAAAATGAAATATAAAACAAATGTAGATGTTCTTCCATATATTTTGCCATAATGGGAAAGCATTGCAAAAAAGAAGGAAACATCCAAGTTGCCTTCCCACCATTTCTTCACTGTACTTGAAAGCTTCTGATGAAGTGATAGCATATTAATGAAAGTGGGAGGAAAGGGGGGGGGCTCTGCTCTCAAAAACAGCCAACATCATGTGACTGCACAGATTGGAGCTGGTTCTGAACTAGTACAAAGTTCTCGTGTGAAAGATTTTCACAAGCTCAAGAAACAGATTTTTCACCATTGACTAATGGAATATTCAAATGGACACTGCCATAATGTCTAATTTTACATAAAATTAGAGACCCAATTCCAAAATTTTTCATAATATAACTAAATTCATCACAATTTTGTTTTTTGTACAGGTTTGTATGTTATATGTTATATACCTGAAGATGGTATAATACAGAGATTGAGAAAATTATTCTGCTAGGATTTTGAATCTCCATTCTTGTCCTTTTCCAAAGAGAAGTGCTGTAGCCAAAGTCTATAAGGTTTGGTGATGTTTAAAGCCATCTATTGAAAGGACAGACAAACCTTAAATAAATAAATTATCCTTTTCCCAATTACTGCACCTCTAACTCGTTTCTGATGTATTCCTAATTCTAGAAAACAAAGTGCCAGGCACAGGTTGAGCCATTGGAAAATATAGCAGCAGTATTTCAGAGTTAGCAGCATCACTGTAGAATCTGAAGGAAGAGTCTGTCGCTAGCCAAACATACATTGCAGTAAAAGTGTGAACTGCATCAACAGCTTGACCCTCCCACCTTTTCACCCACCAGATCCTCCTGTTCCAAATGGAGGAAGTAACACAACAACAAAGCGCTAATTACCAGGAGGCCCCCAATGAATATTTGTTACACGGAGAAACATTTCAGCATGACAGTGAAGCTTCCTCGGTCTCTGCAATGGCTTATTTAAGAGTAACACCTGGGGGAGAAAGGGAAGTTTTTGCTAAGTTTTTTGAAAACCATCTATTTCAAGAATATGGAAATGAGGTTCGCCCTCCCTTCTGCTCTCCTTGTTGTAAGTTCACTGCAGTCATATGAACCTAAAAAGTGGGGGGAGCAATTTGCTAAAGGCTGAAGAGATGCTACTTTATGATCCACTGTGAGGGTTCTCACTGAGGGAGCGTAGATGTGTAGTAAATGCATTTATTCTGCGGTTGTTGTTATTTTAATGTACGGAAACTGCCCAGGGTTATTAAGCAAATCCCACCCTAAACGATGGGAGGACCATCCTGTAATCGAAGATCTCCCTACCAATCCCTTGAGTTTTATTAACCTGGAGGAGAGCGATTGCCACTACCCCACAAACCCTTCAAACAGGCTCTGGATGCAGATTCGAGTCCCGCCGGTCCAACTAAAAAAGGACAGAGAGACCACTGAAACGGGGAAGCGAAACTGGGCTCTTAAAATAATACGGCCTTAATAATCTGAGAAAGAAAAGGGAGGGGAGAAGATGTCCTGCTGACACGTCATTGCCCCCGCCTTCAGTCATTCATCGGCTCACTCACCCGGGCCGCCATCTTGCTCTTCCACTGCCGAGGACGCGACTGACAGGGATGCGAAGACGCCAAGCGCGAAACCTGCTAAGGAAGGGCGGGAGGAGATAATTACGTCCCATGCTAGAGGCGAGGCCAATCCGCTCTCCGCCCACTTCCGGTGTTTCCTGATTTACTCGTTTCTGTGTTCGTGAAGAGCTGGGGAGGATAGGTAGTTGCATCGCTAGACGACGTCTGAAAAATGTTCTCCCCGGTTAGACACGAGTACCGTACAGAAGAGGGTAGCGAATGCTACTCCGCTAAATTTGGTCCCTTGGAGAACTGTCCCCAGCTTAAGGCAAGGGTAGGCAATCACTGAGGTGAACATCAATAGGAAGCTTTGTGGGATCTTACTGAGTAATCTTGCAGGATAAACCTCGGGTCTTATGGCTCTACTTCACAAGCTTCAGAAAATGTATCTATTTTAGCGCTCTCAATTCTTGTAAACATAATGCGTCTCAATCAGTGGCAGCATCTGGCTCATCTTGTCTGGGCTCGAGCTAAGTGGGGTCAAGCTTGGCTATGTCTTGGATGGGAGGCCTTGGATGGAAGGAAATATTAAAGCTTCCGGCTAGACTAACAAGTACAAAAACAAAAAGGCTACAGTAAACCATTTCTGAATTGCTGCCTACCAAGAAAACTACACAGACATATCCATGCAATCACCAGCAGTCAATGACTGATCATGAAGAAGATCCTTCTCTGCTCATATGAGCTATGTTTACTTAACCATGGCTTACTCAACCACATATTCTGGGATTCCACAATATGTTAGGTTAACGTGTGGTTGGCTGCCTTGTGGCCTATGTATTCTTGCAATGCTGTCTAGTATCTGGAAGCTTCAGCTGGTCCAGAATGCAGCCGCGCGGGCCATTTTTGGTGCCCCTAGGTCGGCACATATAACACTGTTGCTGCGTGAGCTGCACTGGGTGCCAATTTGCTTCCGGGTCCAATTCAAGGTGTTGGTTATCACCTTTAAAGCCCTACATGGCATGGGACCAGGTTACCTGAGGGACCGTCTCATCCCCATTGCATCAACCTGTCCCACCCGATCATCCAGAGAGGGCATGTTGCAGACCCCGTCTGTAAGAGAATTTTATCTGGCAGGGTCCAGGAAACGGGCCTTCTCTGCAGTGGCCCCCGCCCTCTGGAACATCTTGCCCCCGGAGGTGAGGCAGGGCCCTTCACTCCTGACCTTCCAGAAGGCCCTGAAGACCTGGTTCTGCCGTCTCGCCTGGTGCGGGAAAGGGAATAACCATTCTTGGGGGTGGCTCGCACCCTAGAGTCCCTCCCACCAGCCTGGATTTTATACCTTCTTGGATTTTATATTTATTTATTGTATTTTATAATAATTGGGATGTCGCTGCTTTTATGAGATTTTAATGTTTATGTTGGAGCTTGATTTTATTGTAAACCGCCCAGAGTCCCTCTTTTGGTGGAGATGGGCGGTAATTAAATTTGAATAATAAATAAATCCAGATGGCTGGGTTTATACAATATGCTAAGTGAAACCCATTGTATGGCAACTCACTCTTCAGACTTTAGGTCTCTACTAAACTGTAGTTTGATCTGTTTTTTTAGAGCTTGAGCATGTTGCAAAAGGCAGAAATGCAACAGCGGCATCCCTCTCCCCCTTGCCCCCACAGTAGCTTCCATTTTTGGTTTGGTCACTTGTCATCTACTCCCAAATCTCTTTTCAGGTTCCATTAGCCTGACATATTGATGGATTAATTTAATGGAGAAACCAGCAAGTTCATGTTTTACAGTCAACTTCATCTCTTGATATCAGCTCCATTGTATTCAGGAAAAATAATCATTTCTTGCAAATAGCCCTTCCCTTCGCACAAGTCTGATATTTGGTACCATAGAATGACAGGGGCAATCTGGCCAAGGTGCTCTGATTGGGTTACACAAATGTACAGTATTGTACTTAAAGGTGCTTTTCAAACATTTACAAAATGTCACTGAATGCAAAATCCAGATCCCCAGGTGTCAATCCTGCTATTTCTCAGTACTGCATTGAGCTCTTTGTTACTTATATTGTTCAGAATGGCCAGGAACTTGATTACTTGAAATATCATTTCGTATCATATAAATCTGCCTAACTGGTCAGGAAAAACACTCTTATGGATAACATAAATCCTGATGTCTCTCACTGAAGAGTGGTCTATAAAAAATGAAAGCAACCGGAAAAAAAGCATTTCAACATAATAACATAATATTATATAATATAATAATTATAATTATATAATATATAATAACAAAAGCATTGTGGTTGATCGGACTGCCTAGGTGAAGTAAATGTTTTCCACAGAGTATCTCATAAAAGCCATTTTATTTATTGGTTTCCAGTATTTATATCCTGCTCTTGCCCCAGCAAGAGGTCCTGGGTGGGTAATAATAAGGCAAAACATTCAATGTAAAAAGAAAATGTATACAAAATAAAAGCACATAAATAAGACATCTAAGAACAGTCAAGGACTAAAAGCATGTTCATACAGAATGACTTTAACTTATTTGAGAAATCTTTAACTTCTTTGAAAAGAATAAGCAGGATTTGGGCCATCCATACCACTGGGGAAGGCAGTATGCCAAAAGTAGGGGCCACTGGGCCCATCACCTGACCATGCTTCAAAAAGTGGTGAGACCCTCTACAGGCCCTCTCTAGATCCTTGGGTTAAATGGGTAGATTCTGTGCTGGCAAGGGAAGAAACACCTTATTTTGGACCAACCATGAAGCTCCTGAAGAAACATGGGAAAACCACCTTCTTCAGCCTAGTTCGGTGCAGAGAATGATCTCAGAGCAACAGATGCATGACCTGACCTGTACCTAGAGACAAATAGGATGCTCATGTAAGATATTTTAAACTCATCCAAAAGATCAAGATGTAAATATGAACATGAAAACAAATAGAAGTGCCAAAAGAAAGAGTACATTCTTAATAAACCGCGATGGAATGAAAATAAATTTATAAAGAACCATATTTGGATGTATAATATGGATTTTTTAAAAAAGGAAAACACATGTCCCTTGCTTCCAGCTCACAATCTAAAATTAGTTCAGCATTCTATTTCCAGCCATAGCAGTATAAATGCCTAAGTATAGATAACTGATATTACTGATTTTTCTCTATTGAACTGTCATGGCTCATAATAAAGACTCAGCCTACTGCAGTCTGCAGTGATTATATTGCAGTACTGAAGCTATTGCACTTAGAGATCAGGAAAGCTAGGAAGTGTTGCATTGCACAAAAATGTGTATGTGTGTTTATTTAAAGAGGCTATTTATTTAACATACAGGCTTTTTTAGTCTTTGAAAAACCAGTGTACTTTCCAAGGTCACATGTCACAAAAGGAATACAGAGAAACAGACATTTTTCAATATAATTTAAGGAATGTTCTGGATAGAAACATATTGCAGTGGAAGTGGTGGCAAAACATCACCATGGAAACCAGAATTCTAACAATCTGCTGTCATGTGTGTGTGTGTGCGTGGATGTGTTGGTGTGTAGTTTTAAGTATATTATGGAAAAGATTCTGAGCATACAGCAGGATGTATGGTAAGACATTCTAGGCAATTAGAGTAAGTGCAATAGCTAAGTGTAACCCAGGAAACTACTATTTAATCATTCCTTTTTGCCATGAAATTATTAGAGAATTTAGACAATTTCTCCTGTAACATAGAGATAATGCTAACCTACTTTGCAAGGCTGTAGTAATTCTCAGGTAATATAACTGATAAGCTTTGGATACCAAGTGCTATCAAGGTGCACAGAATCAGGAGGTAGAAGTAAATTCAAGCTGCTGTGAGAGAAATGTGTATAAACACATATAAACATTTATCTCACTGCAGCTCGAATTTATTTTACCTCCTGAATCTGTGCAGTTATTTTAAGAAGTCCAGTAACATTTCATGTAACTTTTAGGAAGAATGGCTCAGACTCTGTGATCAAGCATAATAGCTCTAATCTGCTGAAACATTTATGTTTCATTCAAAAAAATGCGGTTTTCCATTAAGTTGCTAAAAAGAGATGTGCTGGGGCTTAATCACTCGGTTTTGACCTGAAATAGAGGTCTCCTTACTCTGGACTTACGAGGGGGTGCTGAAAAAAAAGAGGAATGGCACTTCCCGGACGCTTAGAAATAGTCTTGTTCACATTTTAATCCAGGGTCTGGTGATAAGCATTAAAAATGAGCAAACAGCTAAATCGGTTTTGGTCCCCAGTTTAAGGCGTGTTTGCGTGTGCTTAATAATCTACGTATTCGACGTACTTCTATGATGCTGAGTTAGCGGAGGACGTAGATCGTTCAGCACCTCCTGACTCCGCCTTCATTGGTTTCCTAGCAGCAACAACCCACCCACTTGATTCTATGATGCTCATAAAATACTACATTTCCCAGCCAACACTGCTTCTTGGTGAGTAATCATAGAGTTATATCATTATAGCTTGACGCAGCAAAGTCGAAGGGGAGGAAGTTAGACAAGCAGTTTCCGGTGGAAATAAGGCCCTGTGGTTCCGGCCGGCGTGAGTGAGCGAGTTTGGTTTTTTAAGATGGCGGCTGCGGCGGGCTTGGAGTTCCAGCGCGCCCAGTCTTTGCTGAGCACTGACCGCGAGGCCTCCATCGGCATTTTGCACTCCATAGGTGAGTTGGGCCGGCCGAAAAGTGGAAGACTGGCAGGCGACTTGACTGCCGATAGTGGAAAAGGATTGATGATAGGCCTGGACGGGTTGGCTAGAACCGCTGCTGACTCACTGTGAGCAACTCCGAAGGAAAGCGGGAGCTGCTAAGAAAGAAGAATTTGGAAATGGGAAGGCTCAGTGGGAACGGCTTGAGTAGGTCTCTATATTCAGCATCGCTTCGTGGAAATGGAGAAAGCAAGTCGGAGTTGGAAGACAGTGAGGAAATGCTGGGATTGAGCTGAGTGGAGGGTCGAGGCTGACAGGTGGCCTCAGAGCACCAAGCTGGCTCTCTGATCTGTCATATCGGCTTCTAATCAGAGTGGGTGGCCTGAGGATTAGAAGCTAAACGGGGCGGATTTGCCTGTTAGGAATGGGTTCTGCTGCCGCTTTTCACCTACTTTCTAGCCTTTGCTCTGGCTTGTTAGGCTAGTCTGTGACTTTCTAAGCAGACTGTCAGGCCTCCTTCACCCCCTTCACTTTTTTGGATCTCCACTCAAAGGCTACTTTCTCTGGCACTAAAGGTAATGAGTGGACGACTGTATACAGAGACTGGGAAAGAAGTGTGTATGGGCTGATGATCAGTTGGAGGGCTTTTGAAATATAGGTTGATGTTCTAATGGGAGTGGAGAGTGGATTCTTGGTCACAGTGAATATGTAATGGAGTAAATTACACTTGGTTTACCAGTTGTTTAATATGTTCATCATTCAGTATTTTTAGCATTAGCTTTGTCAGGCAGGTGGTAGTACATGATAATGCATTTTACATGTCATGAAAAATTTCACTTCTTAGTTGTAGAAAGTCAAGACTCTAATTGCAAGTGTGAATTAGTATACTCTGGATGTTTTTATTGGTTTATTTTTAGCTGGGATTTTCTTGTCAGCTAATACTGTGCTTGATAGGACTGTCCTGTTACTTCCTCCACCCGTTCTTACATCTCAGTAGTAAGAATGATGGATCTAAAAAGGGCTAATACAGAGATTGGATATAGAAAAAATTGGTGAAGCAGCATGAGTAAAGTTGTTAGTGGAGCACACTTTGAATGTTCCTGACTTTTCTCTGTAAGGGTATTGATGGTTAGAGCTTGCTCATGTTCCAGCAGTCTTCCGTATCTCCACATAGGGAAATATGTGGTGTGGAAATATCAGCTGCTGTTATTGAACAAGATGGCTACTACTCTCATGCCCATTAATGGGCTTCATGAGAGCATATGGTTAACTACTAGATTAGATGAGCTTTAGTTCTGATTTTAGAAGGACTGTCCTTGTAATGTTCTTATGTAAAAGGAATTTGGTTGAATTAATTATGATATAATTCTAGACACGTTCCAGAATAGGTGGGTTTCCAAGTCAGGAGGTAAGAGACAATCCAATTTGCTGTAAAATGGGTTTGTAATTATCTATGAGAATTATCCTTCAGTGCACATCCTCTTATGCATATATCTTAAAATATTCTATTCCATATATTTTATATTACATTTCAGTTGATTTTCTGTAGAACTTGTTACTTAAAAGTCAGCCAGCAGTAACACAACATAACTTTCTCAGGCAAAATAAATTTGAGTACAGTACACCTACCGTAGAGGATCTTTAATTTTTGTGAGCTTGCCAGCAGAAGAGAGATGAGGGGGATGAGTACACCACCAAGGGCAACTTGGTATAACCAGAAGGTTCCCTGATCTTGCAGTGTTTAGTGGATCCTGCTGTTAGTCACTGGAGCTTTTAAAGACAAGATTGATTCAGGGAATTGGTTCCTATGCATCTTTGCTATGCTTAACAGTGAGTGTTCGCCTTAGGACAAAATAAGTTTTATGAGTTTCTGATTTTTCTGAAAAAAAAAATTGAGAAACAAAATTTGGCTCAGTAACTTTGCTGTTGGGAACTGTTGTGTCCTGAGAACAGCTCCTGTTGTCGCTAAAGTTTATTTTAGGTCACCCACACAGCATTATTTTTTTTTCCCTGTGGCTTTATAATTTTAAGTGCATTCCATCATAGGTGACAGTTATGTTGTTCTTTCCATTGCCAGTTGTCCCAGGATGGAAAGAAGATAAATTAGGGTGTAATGACTGATTGTGCCAATGAACCTTTTGTAAGCAATAGGAGGTTATAGTGAAGAGGTGTATTTTTTGTTTCAAGTCAGTATATGACATTCACCCTCAGTATTGCTGAAGATAATTGAATGGTCTCTCAAGCAAAAAGTTTGTATTTCCTTCAGGCTTCAAATGTTGGCTGCTGTACTGTGCAGGTACTCTAAAAAACAAGCTTACTGAATTGGCTTCTCTGAATAACAGTGGTTTTGTGCCTGTTTGTTCATGCATATACACTGGCACTGGTGGCATACCTGTTCTTAGTGCTGGAAACCTTTGTATGCATTGTCTTATTTACAGTATCTAGTAACACATTTAAGAGTGAGGGAGATTCATTTCATAGTTGCAGCCATATTTATGCTGATGCAAGTATTAATGCCAAATGGGCTGACATCAAACACTGTATAAATATTCTATTTTATGAGCTGCCTCATGGTGCGGATCTTTCTGCTCCTTGTCCAGGACTCTGAATAATCCGTCAGGCAGGTATTTTTGGCTTACAAGAAGCAAGTTAAATTTAAAATGGAAGTTTGGGAGAATTGTAAACAGTCTTTGATTTAAAATATGCTCTTCTTTGATCAAAACTTTTATCTTCCCAGTGAAACGTGATGTTCAAGAGAATGACGAAGAAGCAGTCCAAGTCAAAGAACAGAGCATTCTGGAACTCGGGAGTCTTTTGGCCAAGACAGGACAGGCAGAAGGTAAATCCTATGTTTAAAGCAATTTAATGGTCACATCACCAGCAGTTTTTCTAAAATTAGTATAAAGGCTAAAGGGGGAGACTTTCTCTTATTCTACCCAGTAATTTCAAATTGGTCTTGATCAAAGAATTATCCAATTTAAACCTCTTTGTCTTCCCACCACTGCTTCTCCATGTTAAATCATGATTTAACCATGGCTCGCTTCACACATTTCATAAAGCCATAAACTATAAACACTGACTAGGTTTACATGCATACTAAGCCCAAACAAGTCACATTGTGACTTAGTATGTGAACCTGGTCTTTAGAAAATGTAGCTTGTGGAAAATTATCTTGCCTGCCTATTTATTGTGGTTTGAAATAAATAACATATTATGCACCATTATTATCTGTTTCTGAACAAGACTTAAAGTATTCATAATCTTTAAAGCCTATCAGACTTTAAAGGGCCAAACTACATATAATGTTGATCATAATATTTATGTATTTACTACTAACATTTCTATGCTGCTTCATTTCAAATGGCTCTAGGCAAATCACAGCAAAATAAGGATTAAATAACAGAACAAACAGAAAACAATGTGAATTGGTTGGCTTTATAAGTTTGTAATTTCTTTACAAAGTGACAGTTGTGGCATAGAAAGAGGGTGAGACTTTGTTCCTCATGATAACAATCCAGATTTTCCCCAGTTGCTATTTATCCAAGAATGAAATGGCTATAGGCCAGTTATACAATTAATTTCACATCTAGTTTGCCCTTGACAAATGGGGGGGGGAGGTGAAAGGTCCCCTGTGCAAGCACCGAGTCATGTCTGACCCTTTTGGGAGGGACACTGCTTTCACGATGTTTTCTTGGCAGACTATAGCAGTGTGGTTTGCCATTGCCTTCCCCAGTCGTCATCTTCCCCAGCAAGCTGGGTACTCATTTTACGGACCTTGGAAGGATGGAAGGCTGAGTCGGCCTGAGCCGGCTACCTGAGAATCCAGCTTCCTGTGGGATCGAACTCGGGTCATGGGGAGAGTTTCGGTTGCAATACTGCCGCCTACCCTCTGCATCACACGTGGCTGTAATGCCCTTGACAAATAGGGGACAAATACTGTGTTAGTATACTTCTCCAGATCCCACATACATTTTAAGACAAATTTTCTTACCTGGTTCCCTTCAAATATATTGGATTATCATTCCCATATTTCCCAAGACTTGAAACACATATTAGCCAATAAAACAGGTGGCACAGGTTCTGTTTGTGCTGCTCTTGGCTAGAAATTGTTGAGCAGAGAACAAGTAGGGGTATGAGGGTTAGAGTGAGAATCAGTGAAGCTCATGTTCAGAGACTGAGTGCTGTTTTGGACATGAAAACACTACAGCCTGATGAATAAGTTTACTACAGATTTTGAACCTTTTTCTATGAGGGATTTAGAGTTACTGGATTAGACTTTATAGTTCTCCCTGTGTGTTCAGTGCACTATGAATTAACAGCTCCTCTGCTGATGCTCTTGGGTGTTCAGGTTGCAAAATGCAAAAACTGTGTTGCTTTATTTGTTTGAGCTTTGTGGACAGATTGCCAGGTGTTAAAAACATTCATCATATGAGTATTTTCAGTAGGAAGAAAACTCAAGCCAAAGAAATGGTTTTTTGTTGATGTGTGAGTTGGGTGGTAAATAGGACTTGACAAGGGTTGTCAAAAACAAAAGAGCTTAGGACTCCTTTGTGGGAACACTCAAGTATTTCAAGTTTTGTTGTATGAGAATGTAAGGATTTGGAGTGTTCTAAAATTTATTCCAGGATCAGGAAAAAAAATGTTATCATTACATACCTGTTATAGATGTCAAGAGTTCTTTCTTTTGATTCTCTTGAATCAATTATGTATCCTGTTGCTTAGGTGTGGGGGGAAGCAACCAATTTTTGTTATGCATATTCAACTGCTTTTTATCATTATTAGTACTGGATTTCCCTTCGAACTAATTCAGTCGCAAAATGGATAGATTTCTACGGTGTGATTTTTTTTTCCTTTTTCCCCCCCTTTTTTGGCTTGCTTCCTTTACAAATTAGCATTAGAAAAACACTCCTATTTCCATCCTTTAAAAACCCAGTTGGCCCCAAACTGCAGTTTGGGAGGGTGATTTTGGCTGACTTGGTGTGGGGTTCTTTGGATTGTTTGGAAGTTCAAGAGGTTAAATTATAGCTTCCAACATCTGAAATATTGCTTATTCCTGGATGCACGCATATAATAGTAATCTGGAATACAACTGTGGCCTACTAAATAGTTTAAATACCTGAAGTTTTTCTTTATTGCAGTATAGTAAGTTTTTATAAGCCATTTGGTTCACAGCATTTTCCATGATGATTTTATCATTTTTGAACATTGCTGGTGGTGTTAGTCACCCAGAGTCACCTGGTGAACAGGTGGCCACATAAACTAAGGAAATAAATAAAAGAAACATTTCAAAGAACTGGAGGAAATAGAGAGTAGTGTTGAAAAACGATTAGGCAAAGTGATGTATTCCAATTACACATGTGGGAAAGACCCTTATGGTAAAACCGTAATGGAAATCAGAGTTAGTTTATATGAATATGCCTTTTCTATCTCTGACTGCTGAAATTTCGAACTGTGCGGTCACTTTCCCTAGAATATGACCATAACCTTTTATAATGCATTCTGATACAATTTCAGATCCTGAGCTATATTGCTACTTGATTATTTGATTGTTAATACAGAGCTTGGAGGACTTCTGAAGTATGTGCGTCCTTTCTTGAACTCCATTAGCAAGGCAAAGGCAGCACGTCTGGTTCGGTCCCTGCTAGACCTATTCCTAGACATGGAAGCTGCAACAGGACAAGAGGTGAGACAACTGAAATTCAGGCACAGGTATGCTACTTAAAATTCAGAACGTTGGCAGCTGTTTCTGAAAAGTCCTCTTGCAAATGTTCAGAGCCAGCTTATGTAGAAAATGATACTATGACAGCAGTGATGGTACAAATAGTAGAAAAATAATTGAATGAATGTAGTTTTTCTTTTAGGTTGACCTATGTCTTGAGTGCATTGAATGGGCCAAATCAGAGAAGAGGACATTCCTACGCCAAGCTCTGGAGGTAGGATGTAACATATGGTCATCCTATATGCCAGTACACCATACTCAAACATTTCACATCACCTTTTCTCTAGGTTATTGATCGTATGTTCTCAAGTAGTAGTTTGGAGCATGCTAGACTTCCAGACTGATACGCACATGTTATTACTGGCAGTTTTTCCTCCAGTTTATAATGTAAATGTTTTTTGCTTCTTAAAGAGCTTTCTCAGTTATGGTTGAAGTAAGATCTTATTTATATAAATGCATTAATAAAATGGTGATTCTACATGCATGTTAGTACATGTTGTTCCATGTTTCTGTTGTACCATTGCCAATCCTTGAAACAGCTTTCATTTCAAAACCATTACTTGTTCTCCAGATTTCTTTTGCATTACTGTGGATGTACTTTTTACTAATTTTTTTCTGTGTTTTCTTGCCACTCCTGAAACATTAGTAGGAGTGTTGTCTGCTTCATATTTCACACCTATTGGCTCTTAGATAAATATATAATATTCATAAAGTAGTTTTCATGACAATTCTTTTCCCTCTTCTAGGCAAGGCTGGTTTCTTTGTATTTTGACACAAAAAGGTATCAAGAAGCATTGCAGTTAGGTAAGCTGACTTCTGTAATCACACCTAGAATGACCCTAATGATTAATTAGGGTTATTCTAGGGATGTGTAAAATGGTACATACATGAAACAGCTAATTTGGGGTGACTTGTGCGTTAACTGAGAACATGTGTTTGGTCCAGACATGGAATGAAATAGCACTTTTTTGATCTGGAAACAGTTTGAAACATATTTGTTACAAGCTGAAGTGTTTTCAGGGGTAGGTTGTAAGAGTAAAGAGTGGGGAAAAATCAAGGCCATTGGTGTTGATAGAGGCTATCAGGAGAGGGGAAGAGCCCAGAAAGATTGTGGATGGACAGGCTGCTGAGGCTTACTGTACTGGGATACTGGAGGGAGGGGAGGGAGGTGCTTGTTCAGATTATGTGGTAGGTCATCAGGGTATGTTGCACTGGGACATCAATGGCAGTTGAGTGGGGCACGGGGAAGGTGCTGGAAAAATTGGGTGGGCAGGATAGAGGGATATCCTGCACTGGAAGTTGCTTAGGGGAGAAAAAAGGTGATCTGCACCACCTTTGCCCTAAAGGTAAAGGTAAAGGTTTCCCTTGACGTAAAGTCCAGTCATGTCCGACTCTAGGGGGCGGTGCTCATCTCCGTTTCAAAGCCTTGGAGCCGGCGTTGTCATAGACACTTCCGGGTCATGTGGCCAGCACGACTCACGGAACGCCGTTACCTTCCCGCCGAAGCGGTACCAATTAATCTACTCACATTTGCATGTTTTCGAACTGCTTGGTGTGCAGGAGCTGGGACGAGCAACGGGAGCTCACCCCGCCGCGCGGTTTCGAACCGCCGACCTTCCGATCGACAGCTCAGCGGTTTAACCCGCAGCGCCACCGCGTCCCTACCTTTGCCCTACTTATCCCATAAAATCACTCCCACAGGATATAGTTTTAGCTAAAACCCTGAACAGCAAAATATTCTTTTTTTTTCCTGCTGAACTGCAGCCAATCCATAATGGTTTTGTAAAATGTCTAGAACCCAGTCTATCTGTTGCAGGTTTGAAACAAAATACAAGTTCTGAATTTTTCAGATTCAGTTTATAAACAAAATTCATAGTGACTTAGTTAAGCAACTGGCAACTGTGCTGGGTTCTTCACATATCAAGAATAATATTGTTAAGGTATCTTATTAACAGCTAATTCCATTAGTTAGGGTTACAAATACATGATGTATTTGGAAGTATATTGATGCCCAAAAAGAGAAATGTTAGTTTTCGCACCTAGTGTATTAGCTTTGTGTGTATTGTTTTCACTCTTCCTATACCTCAGTCAAAGTAATGTATTAGACTTTTCTTTTTATGGTCAAGTTAAGTTAAAGGATTCAGAGGAAGGCCTTTAATGTATGTGAATGCCACCACCGCCTTGCTTTTATCAGGCTCACAACTTTTGCGGGAGTTGAAGAAGATGGATGACAAGGCCTTGTTAGTGGAAGTGCAGCTACTAGAGAGCAAGACCTACCATGCCTTGAGCAACCTGCCAAAAGCCAGAGCAGCATTAACCTCTGCCCGAACCACAGCCAACGCAATCTATTGTCCACCCAAGTTGCAGGCAGCATTGGATATGCAATCAGGTAAAGCCTGGGTACTTTTCAGATTATGGGTGCATAGATCTTGAGTCATCAGGAGTTGCACATTCTGAGAAATAAAATCCAGCCCTTTCAGTCTTGAGTCCCCAGATGATTTTGATCTGCACCCTATCCCCAGCCACCTTGCTAGCTGTCCAGGACCATAGGAATTCTTGTATTCTTAGAACAACTGGAGCACAAAATTAGGAAAGGCTGGTTTATAGGCAGAACAAACTGCAGGTCATAGACAAAAGAAAAAGCCAGTTTGGTGTAGTGTTTAAGGTGCTGGCCCAGAAACCAGGAGAATGTGAGTTCTAGGCCTCCCTTTGGCATGAAAGCTGGCTGGGTGACTTTGGGCCAGTCGCTCTCCCTCAGTCCAGCCCACCTCACACCGTTGTTGTGAGGAAAATAGGAGGCAGAAATATTAGGTATGTTCACCACCTTGAATATAAAAAAGACAAAAATCTAATAATTATAATAGTGCAAAAATGCTTGTAAGACAGAACCGCACTGAAGCAGTCTGTCTAGGGAAGATTGTAGGATGTATGTTCCAAAGATTTTTGTATGACGTTTGAATAGATAATTTCAGAGTTACTGTAGGCTGAGAATATCTGTTTTGGATGGTACAGTAATTGCTGGATTTCTTGTAGCATTTTGAAAAGAAATTGCCTTATTTTATATGTGTAATTCATGCAAAATAGAAACATCTGACCGATGCGTGAGAGATTGCAAGAAGAACAAATAAGTTTCTTTTTATAAGAGTTAAGTGGAAGTCATTAGCAACTAGATACAGCATTGATCTGAATTGTTAGATGATGCTCTTTAATTAAAATTCATCCCACGTTATAAATTTGATTGTTTCCTTGACATGGCTTCTGTGATTTAGCAACTACTGTACTTAATATCTTTGGTGTTGTTTTGAATCTTATTCAGTCTGCTATCAGAAGAATTTTAGGTGAAACTTCAAATATTGGAACAAATTATACTTACTATTTTGCATGAGTTTATGAAAATATATTTTGTGGGAATTAGTAAATTTTCTGGCCATACACATAAAATTAGTCTTCTTTGCCCTACTCCACAACCCAGGGGCAGGGGATAGATGATAAATGCAGGTCAAGACTTTTCTGGCTGGAGAAATAAATAGGACTTGGCAGTGGTGTTTTCCCTTATCTTGTGCTCCAGGTACCACAGTTACAGTCAGACCTCTTTTTTATTTCACCTTTAATAGGTATTATCCACGCAGCAGAAGAAAAAGACTGGAAGACAGCATATTCTTATTTCTATGAGGCATTCGAAGGTTATGATTCTATTGACAGCCCCAAAGCCATCACCGCATTGAAGTATATGCTGCTGTGCAAGATCATGTTAAACTCGTACGTGATTTTATTCTATCACATAAGGAATGCAACGTGTACTTGTTTCCTTTTTTTACACCTGCACATAGGACAGTTGCTCTGGTCAGATCACATGCTGCAGTTTGTGATGAAATGTAAAACTCTTGTATGAATAGGTTAAGCTTCAAATCCTGATGGCGGTTGAAGAGATATGAATACTAAGGGAGGAAAAAGGAAATTTAAAAGCCAGGAAAAGGGGCAAAGAAGGATAAAATACTTGCCTTGGTCTCCCATTTAGACTTCTTCATATTGGAATTGCGTTATCACTGGAAAAATATTACCTCTTTCAGCTCTGTTCTAGGTTTAAGAAAGCTAGGCAGTGCTTGTAGAAGCAAATCCTTAAGAGTGAAAAGGCCAATATATTTGCGTTCCTTGCCATCTAACAGAACTGAGTGTTTTTATAACATGCTTCCCTAGTCAAAATAGGATTTGGTCTGAGGAGGCGAAGTTGACTACTGGGATAGATGCAGGTCCTTGAAATATAACTTTTTTGCTTCTCGTTTCTGACAGCTGAGAGAAAGAAACGGTTCTCTTGGTTTCCCTTCCCCAGGATGAGCAGGCATTTGAAAAGGGACGCTCTAGAAACATTTTTGTCCAATGCCTTATATCAGTGCTGTCATTTTGTTCTTGAAGATAAAACATGGCAGAATCTGTTTTGTGCTTTTGTTTGTATTTATTCATTGATATTTCTATTATAATTCTGGCATTTGCAGTGGCTACAAGCAAAAGTTACTCTGTATATCTTTGGAGTCAGTAATATTCAAATAGCTGGTGACTTTTTCTCGATTATCTTTGGGGCATGCTTATTTGGCACTTGCATAAAGCATTTAAATACATTAATATAAAGCTGATAGTGGAATGCAGACTTTTCTGGAAAGCAGTGATTATATGGTGAGGTTTGTTTGTGGCCTGATTTCAGGGACTCAATAAATCAATATCTCTTTGCTTTTTTACAGACCTGAAGATGTGCAGGCATTGGTGAGTGGGAAGCTTGCATTGCGGTATGCAGGCAGACAGGTATAGAAATCCTGAACTACCTTTTTTGTTCCAGAAAAGTTTTCCAATTCTAGCTGACTCCTGTTAAAAAAAAGTTTCTGCTCAAAACGGTTACCCACAAATTTGTTCTGCCCCTCAGCAGTATTCCCTGAGGTGGCTGTTATGTATTCTGGGGGCTTTGGGAGCCAGTCAGTTGGCATGTGCTCCCGCCCGGATGCAGAAGGATGTGCCAGCGGCATTAATTTGGTGATGTCATCAAAATGGAGTTTGTTAACAAGCATCATCCCTGATCTTATGTACCTGGATTACTATCTTTGTGCTCAATTAAAGTCAAAGACCGGGGGCCTTGTCTGGTTTGTAGTATTGATTTAACAGTTTCCTTTTGTCCCTTTTCCTGACCTGAGTCAAGATGGATCAGATCTCTGGAATCTAGAGATTGGTAAGATTAGGGCAAATTAGGCTGTTTGGACTTGCTAAAGTGTGAAGTATTTCTCAGCTTTGGTAAAGGAGTTAGATTTGTAGGGCTCTTGAGGTTTTTAAAGGCTTTCTGCATTGTTGTCAAATCCAAGAATACCAAGTCAGTGTTCTGGCTGCTGCACAGATTATTGCCAGCTTTTAAGTTCATCAAGTGTTCTCAGTATTTCTTCTTGCTCACAATTTGGTAAGGCTCCAAAAATGTTAATTACAACTCTTTCTAGGGCCTCACCTATAGTATGTGTTTTTTGGCATCATCTCAGGGAAGTTATTTAAACTTTGTCTTGACAAGGATGCTAGGGTTACTGGGTTACCATAGTTTTTATATTTTGGCACGCTGCCCTTGGCATTGGGCACAATCTCTGCTCAGAGTAATGGATTGAATGCACTCCTTTTTTTCATCTTGAAAAACACATAGATCTATTTGAAAAGTGCCCCTCAAAGTGCCCAAAACAGGGAAGGAATTGTAGATTGGTTAAATGATAGCAAAATAATTTTATATCCTGCCACACTTGAATGCTGTTTAACAGCACTTAACAGAAGAGATGGCTAAATGCTAGAGTAATAGCTCTTCTAGTAAATCAACACTCACTATTAATTCTACTATGTGTAACTTTAAACAGCTTGATTCGTTTGAATTATATAACTCTGGCTGTTTAGATTTCTTTTTTGGTGGGATGTGCTGCTATAAGATCTCCCTTTATTTGGTTGTTCTTATTAGCCTTAATTTGGTTTCCCTGATAGTTTCCTTTCATGTCTAGCTGTGGGCTGTTTACTGCTAATGCGAGTCTTTTAAGCTTCTGTGGAAACTGCTAACATCTGCAAAATTTTGCCCAAGAGTTTCAAAAGTTGTTTTTAAGGAGTCTACATTCTTGTTTATAGATGGTTGATATTCGAAGATAGAAATTACTGTTTGTGCAGTCATTTGGCATCATCTGGCAACAAGGTCTCTTGTAAATTCCTTTGAAGGTTGTTTAACTTGCTCATCCCTCATTGAGGATAAATCTTCTGGGGGAAGAATTGTTGCTTCAGGGTGGGAAGCTAAGGAAGCATTCTGATCACCCGATTCCTTGTTTATGAGAGGAAGACAGCTCTAGAAATGGTTGCCTTTCAGGTTCTGTTTCCAAATCCCAATTCAGAGGGTCATTTCTGTTTGAGGTGTGAATAAAGTAAGTAGGATTTGTCTTGTTAGTTTTACTTACAGTTTCCTTGTCTTGGCATAATCATTTTTAGCTGCTTTGTGATTTGGGTAGAATCTGGACTTGTTCTGTTGCATGGGAGGCTGAATTTTGTCTTACCTTGAGAAATTAAATTAAATTCCAGGATTTTCAGGATGTTGTAGCTGTCTAATCTTAAAGGAGGCAATAGGGATAGTTAACATTGAGTAGCAGATTGAAATAAAATAGGGATAATATAGATAAAACAATGAGAAAAAAAACACCAAGCACATAGATTGTCCTGTCAGCTCATCAGGGCCAACTTCCCACTCCCAATCCTAGCTAGCACTTCTGGTTTTTAATGAGAAACCAGAAATTTAGGTCCCCACGGATGGATTTCAGCAGGGGAGAATACTTGTGCGCTTTCAGGTACTTCATTATAGCAGCCTAAATCTCTGCTTCCACGTTGGGGTTATTTTGATGGTCTTGATGATGTTTTTTCTTTCTTAGTATGAATGCTTCTGTGATTTATTAACTGCTTGAGTTAAGTGAGGGCAGAAGAATTAAAGCGGTCTTAATGTTTTGATCAAGAATTCTTCCTGAATTAACGTTCTGTCCAACTAAAGCATTTTTATCATGTCTGAATATTACAAGCACTACTTGTATCTGCCATGGTTTAGAAGAATATTGGCTCTACTCTGTTTTACAGACAGAAGCACTGAAGTGTGTAGCTCAAGCCAGTAAGAATCGATCGCTGGATGATTTCAAAAAGGTAAGCAAACATAATAAGGAAAACGGGTTGAATATCTTTGGATTAGATTAATCCTTAGGCTTAAAAAAAGCATTTCTACACTGAGAAGCAGAAAAGAAAAAAGGGAGAGATGTCTTCACTGTATTCAGCCTTTGAGTCTTCAAGAGATATTTGCTGAACCCATTTGGGAATAGTCTTAGACTAGGTGGACTGGGCTGTGACTACTAGGACCAATTTCAGTCATATTAACTCAAGAGTCTGATTTCTTCAGAAGGTACACTTTGGACTGCAGACTTTTCTTTCCTGAAAGTCAGAAGAATCCATAACTTGGGTCCTGCTATTGTTTGATAGTTCAAAGCACGTGGCAGTGAAAATATTCTAAGATAACCTGTTTAACAGATGTTGCAGGCTCACTATGCACAAATCAGAAGCAAACTAGAGAAACGAAACAAATTTATTTTGATAACTTCTGTTGCTGGGAAGTAAAGTACTATGTTCAAATGTTCCCCTCTCCAACTTGGAAAAAATGTCTGTATACAAATATATCTGCGGGAAAGCATTGAATATCTTGATTTGCACAACTGATTAATTGACCTGGACTAGGGCCTCATCTATAGAATTAAAATTCAGTTTGATTAGGGCTACCTCGGTATGAGAAGCTTTCTGGATCCAAAGTGGAAATGGTGGTTTGGAGCAGGTGTGGGCATGCTTGCTGCACTTCTTGGTATCCCCTTAAAGGAGACAGCAACAGGTTCAGTGAGTGCACCACACCCCCTCTGAAGCACCATTTTTGCTTCAGATCTGAGCAAGTAGGCATAACTAGGGCTACCATATGATTGCTGCAGAAGTCCAAATAGCCACTTGAAAGTGCCTGGTGGTCCCTCACAGGTCTGTGTGTCTTTAGTGAGGGTTATTTTCCTTGGTCAGAGATAGCCATTTCAGTCCCATGCATAATTCCTTTTTTTTTTTTTTTAATGAAGTTCTTAATCATGTCAAAGATGATTCTACAAATAGGCATGAATGGTCTGAGATAACTTCAGGTAAACTAGTCAGAATGGTTGTGAGGTAGCCGTCTGCATTCAGTAATGATTGTATTTGATCTGCCACAGGCTCTGAAAGATTATAAAGTGGAACTCAGGGATGACCCCATCATCAACACACATTTGGGCAAACTGTATGATAACTTACTGGAACAAAACCTCATCCGGGTCATTGAGCCTTTCTCCAGGGTGCAGGTAAAAAGCTCCTGCAGAGCTGCTCATGTCATTTTTCTGCTTCTATGAAGTCATGATTGTTATCTGTTTACTTGTCTCACTTAAATACGCAGTTCCCTTTCCCATCAAATTGGGCATGGAGAGTTTATTCTAAAACACTGGCACTTTCATAAAAATGTCTTGTTGAACAAATCAGAGTCAGTATGACATATGAAATACTTATGTCTTATTTGGCCAGTTCTAATTTGCCTTCCTTCTGTTTCTTTTGATTGGAGTACAGAACCAAACTGGGACTAAACCATTATTCTAGCATCAAACATAATTACAAGCCCTGGTTAAAACAAGGAAGGATTTGTAAATTAATAGCAACCCTTGTGGTTGGTTGTATTTAAAAGAAATCAGCCATGGTTTCTTATAGTGCATTTTTATTTAATTGATTTAATAGGAGGAGGAAGGAGTATTAGGTACGTTCACTGCCTTGAGTTACTTACAAAAATAATAAAGGGGTAGAAAATCAATCAGTCCATCATGCTGAACCAGAAAGGAACCTATCATATTATGGCATAGCATTTTAGAGGAAAAGCTGTATAGACATAAATAAAATAAATAATAAAATAATTTTATCTCAGCCAGGCCTCTGTGAAATGTTCTATTACACGGGTAGTACAGGAGGAATTTCAGGGCAGAATGGGTTGTGTGAAACTGTTCCAAATCTAGAAAAGCAGTTTTGAATATCAGGTCAATAAATGGATTTAGTTACCAGATTCTTAGATGCTTATGCTGCTTGATCAGAAGAAGTGAGACTCCTCAATTACTAAATTGTTTGCCATGCATATGTAGTTTATAGTTGAATTATAGATTCTAAATAATTGATCATAAAGCTGATAAAATTATTTCAAAATAGAAAAAAAAATTAGAGAACTGTGGCATAGGTGAAGACTCAATGTTTTTTCTGTACCAAATTAATACAAATGTAATTGCCAAAATGACTTTGTGTTTCATTATGGAGAAAAAAAACTTCTCTCAAGTGCGAATAAAATAATCAGAAGAGCTAACATCAGAGTTAAAATTATGTAGAGAGTAAGGAAGACGACCTTGACAGAGACACGTAAGATTCATTACCAGAGTGCCAAGCATATTCTTAAATCTACAAGCAGAAAATAATGTGGAAGAGGCTCAGACAGATACCCGTGTAATTCACATGAGCACAAAAAGGCGAGGAGGCACAGCACAATCAGACTTGTAAGATTCTGTTGTTATAGCCACTCTCAATAAAAGTCGTTTTAGCCTTCCTGTGGAGTGGATTCCTGGCCTGGTCTACCTGGTAGGGCTGACAGATTAGCACTATCAGTTGTGAATGCAGTAGTAGAGCCAAATAGTGTAAAGATTAAGAGATAATTACTGCATATTGACTGTTTTGTTCAGAAAAATAATGCTTCCACTCACTGTGGCCCTATTTCAATTTCTTTTGCAGATTGACCACATATCTAGCCTTATTAAGTTATCAAAGGTAAGAGCTCAAGTGTAGAAGCCTATATGATTCTATTTTCAGTAATTTTTTGTTACAATATCAGTTATAATTGTGAAGAGAAACCATGTTAATTTTCTTCAGAAACAACTGAATTAGGAAGAAATTTCAAATTCAGTTTCAACTCTTAAAAAGACACAAGTAATTCTGTTCTGAGAGAGTTTAAATAAAAAGAAAAAAGAACTTACTAAGCCTGAAATACTGTAAACGCGTATCTGTGGAAATAAGCTGTATTGAACACACTAAACAAATATACGTGGCTTGAACTGTAAAGGTTTATCAAACTTTGGCAACTGCTTCTTTGAAATGAGAAAGTAGTGGAAAATAGTTCTTCAAGGGAAAAATGGGGGGAAAGCATTGTTCTAAGCAAGGAATATTCTCTCACTTGAGCATTTCCTGGTTCAATTTCAGGCAGATGTGGAAAGAAAGCTCTCTCAAATGATCCTGGACAAAAAATTCCACGGTGAGTCTTCCGCCCTTCTTAAGAATGAAGGAATTTGTTTCTGCCCATTGCAATATTTGATTGATTGTGTTTCTTATGTTTCCTAAATAAATACGATGTACCTCAACAAGCATCAATAATAGGTTGTATTACATTGAGGAATTCCCACAAGTTTTAGGGTTCTTCTTTTATCTTCATCTTTAAAACTTCATCTTGGAATCTGAATTGATGGAGTCGAATCTGTTTATTAAATACATAATCCAGGCTAGTCTACTTGTTCTGCTCCTTTGAAGTCTGTCAAAATTAAAGTGGAACACTTTGTGTCAGAGATGTAAGTTATCCAAGAACCTTAACTGAAACTTTTCTCTCATTAGGGATTCTTGACCAAGGTGAGGGTGTCCTGATTATTTTTGATGAACCACCTGTAGACAAAACATACGAAGCTGCTCTGGAGACCATTCAGAATATGAGCAAAGTAGTGGATTCGTTATACAACAAAGCCAAGAAGCTAACATAGGTGAGGGGCTCTTTCAGCCCATGGTTGTAACAGATTTTTGCACCCCCTCCAGAAAGATCATTCTGGTGAATGACATGGCTCCATCTTTTTTTTTTTTCCTTGCAGAGTTGAAAACTGTTGGCTGTTTGGAGCGTTGGTGCGTGAAACCTTTGGGGGGCGGAACAAAAGGCTAGAAGACTGGTGGGGTTTTTTTTGTTCCCCACCCCCTTTTGCTCTACTTCTCACTCAGAAAGTTTAAGACAGCCTTCCCCAACCTGGTGGCTTCCAGATGTGTTGGAACTACAGGTCTTTGAATTCCTAATCAATATAGCTAGGAATTCTAGGACTTGTAGTCTCAGTACATCTGGAGGCCACCAGGGTAGGGAAGGCTGTTTTAAGACTTCCTCATCTGATCCATCTTGTCTATACAATTGTGTGTTCCAGTTCCATGTAACCTTTTACTTGCTGAACTTTGTACTGGGATGGGGGAAATAATGTTTAAAAAAAGAAATGCTTCGGGGGTGGGGGGGAAAGGAAGCAGTGGCAGCATCCTAAATAAAAGGAGTGAGGCTTATGCTACCTTTAAAAATGAACAAACATGCTTTTCATTTTCTTGAAGGTGGCAAAGGTGTGGGCCAAGATGTCTTGTAAGTCACAAGAAACCAGCCACACAAAATTCCTGCATAGAAGGTATTTCTTGTGTGCATTGTGTCCAACATGATTGTCCACAGGTGTACATGCACTGGGTAATCAAGGTTGATTACTGTTTCTCAGCATGTGCCCAGGTAGCAAATGTTCATGAGTGCATGTTGGTTTCCCACAAACTCCCTCCATAGCATTGTGTTCTATGTAGGAATTTTGTCATCTGTAAGGGGTAAATTAGAAACTGGGAGCTATGTTAACTTTGTGTTCAGAATTCAGGAGTTATGGGCAAAGTGAGATGAGTTGGCTAAGCCACAACAATTTTCACACTTATTGAAGAGTCAGTAAAAAAATATTATAGGCCTCTGTCATCCTTAACTGCTCCCTCTTCAACTCTAAGGCCTTAATACGTGGGGCCTGCTTGAAATACAGTTTTCCATTATAGTAAAAGGGCAGAAAATAGCCACTCTCGAACAGTGGTTCTCAAGGTTTCCTGATTCTGTACTGCATGCTGTTTCTTTTCTTTTTTTAAAAAAAGGCTAGAATGTACTTGCCTTTTAACTTTGCAAGATATGCCATTGAAAGTACAATTGAGCTTCTGTTCCTAAATGTTGATTTCTTTTTTTTTAAAAAGTAGATGGATTTTTATTGATGGAAGGCTGGTTTGGGCCATCCAGAGGTATTTTTAACCTCTGTTCCATTCCCTGAGCATCAGGAATAAAGCCGCCCTTTGAGGCTGAGGGCAAGGCTGCATATTACACTACCCATGTGGCTGCTATCTGAAACTACATTCTTCTGTTACTGTGCCAGATACCTAAGGGGATTTGCTGCACAACAGTTTTCCTTACAATTTGCCATACTGTCATTTCAGCACTGAATTTCCTCGTAGTCTATGTTAAGGATCAAGCAGCTAGTTGCTCCAATACCAAATTAACTTACATCTGTCTATTGAGATGTAAATGGGTGGAGGAAGTGATGATTATTGAATTTTCTGGCAGCCTGTCTTGGAACGGTAGGAGGGATCCCTGCCTGCTCCTCCATTACTTCCAGAAAATAACAGTTATTGGCCATATACATTTAATCAGGGAGAGGGGAGAACTTTTCAGAGGCAACCCTGTGGCAGAAGTAAAGCAGCCTTCTTACCCCTGGTGCCCACAAGATACCTTGGATTTCAGCTCCAATAATTCCAAGCCAGCAAGGTCTGAGGAACCTTTGAGGGGGGGTCCTAGGATGAAGGAGACTGCAGTAAACAATTTGCCTCTTAAAACTGTCTCTGTTCAAATCTAGAGGAACTTTAGAGTGGTGGTTTTGTGTGGGAGAGGCAGGGTACTCCTCACCCTGGTGTTATGTCATTGAATGATAAAGTTATATTTAAGGCGTTGCTGACATGAGTAGTGTAACCTTCCACATCGCTGCCCTCATCTTCCACTTTCTTTCTCTGCTTTCTCATAATTATTTTGTAAAATGCTCCTCCTGTGCCACAAAATATTTTTGCATACGCATGACATCTCTTAACTGGCTGTATCTGCCCCTCTTTTTTTCATGCTGCTTTCTCTTATTTTATCTTTTGTCTACTTAGCATTTTTAAAGTTTCTCTCTGTCTCAGCCAGTTCAAATGTTCTGGGGAGGTGATTTTTTTTTTTTTTTTGGTCTTGGGGGAGGGTTTTGGCACCATGGATTTCAAAATGTACAAATGGTTCACGCTAACACACACCAGGTATATCTGATGTTCAGATGGCATAAAAATAAAAAATATTCTTTTTCAAAAAGACTGTCTGTTGTCTTTGCCTATAGAGGCACAAGTGTAAGCTCTTGGGGTATCAGTGGCATGGTGATTCTGTTGGTTAGTCCCTCTGTTAGTCTTCATAGCACAAGTTACCTTAGTAAGGTTCTTCTCTTTACCATTACTCATTGGTAAAATCAGTCAAGCAGATTGACTCCATTCCTATTTCATGAAATCTCAGAGTTGTCTAAACATGGAAGCATTTTATTGCAGCCTGTCTTCTGGAGAGAACCCACCCAGTATCTGAATATCTTAACAAGTGATCATTTGAGCTGTAAGGTCTTAATCAGTAACACCAGTCATGTGGTTGCCAAAAATATGAAGTTGCAGGTAGCCACTTTGAACCTCTAATCTTACGTAAACTCAAAAGATGGCCATAGGTTAGTTAGCTTTTATCCTTACATCCCACCCGCCTCTGTATATCTCTATAAGGTTGAAAAAAATTGTTGATTGTAAATAAAATGCAATATGCTTGAAGTAACTATATCAGAACTAAGCATTAATTCCAAAATAGTAGTTGCTTTAGCTGAAGGGAGGATGATATCCATGTTGTGGAAGCCTTACATGGCTGTCAACTGATTCTCCAGAAGTTATCAAATGCATAGCCTGTGGGGATGGTCCAAGTGCAGAGTTGGATCAGGGATTATTCAAAAAGTGGAAAGTCCTCTATGAAAATTCTTTAACTTATGGAAATTTTATAGTTTACTTGCATGCTTTACCTTTCTGTATATTTTGTTTTAAAGGCAAGCTTCATAGAGACACCAACTTCTAGTACTTAATAAAAGTGGCTTATTTTTATTCTGAGTTTTTTGTTCTCTCCACCAGTGTAACTGTAAGTGTTGAGGTGCTTCAGAAATGAGTTAGTTGTAACTCAAATATTTATAATTAAAATTAAAATTTTCTATGACATCATAGCCTATGCTTGCTGCCTAAGACCAGAGCCAGTTTTTCATGTTAGCTGTGTATTAAGCTATGACAATTACATCTACATTCTCCACCTGAGAGATAACATGCATTTTCCTATCTTACTGCTATATAAATGTTCATAGGAATTATCAAACATGTATATAATAATAGAAAGGACATTACATTGATAGGCTTACACCAGTTATTGTAGGCTTATCAGGGAATACCCTGTATTGACTTAAGGGTATTTCATTTGTTAGTTAGACTTATAAGTCATCTGGAACATGCCATCTTGTAAGCTTCACTTTTGCCTTTGAAGACACATCAAGTCTATCTGCAGTCACAAGGTTTCAACATGTACCATTCTACAAATATGAATTCTGAAGTTTGGACTTTTCTGCACTCACTTGAAATCTCAGCTCCCAAATTTTTTTTTATGTTGAGAAAATTATCTTTTCCTTGCATGAATGTTAAGTGCAGTGATGAAGAGGGGGATACACACACACTCACATACACATATATACACATACATATACACTGTGTGTATATATATATATACACACACACGTACCATCTCCTGTTTTGTGAATATTGTTCAATCCCATATTCTCTTTCCTCAACAGTGTATTACGTTAAATAATTTGTTATTGGACAATATCTGCTTGGCAGGAGATTCAAATATAGCTGCAAACATCATTAAATATGATACCATTTGCATTTTTTCCTTCAACATAAGTGCAGAAACTAATGGAGAAAAAGATACTTGTATTAGAAGTACAACAAGTACGTATACAAGTAGGCTGGTTCTAGTCTTGGCTCTCTGCTTTTATCAGGAAATCTTACCTAACTGCCCCTTCCTATGTCACCTGTTTTATAGTTTCCTGTTTTCATAAACACTCAACTCTTCTATGAGCCTTTTCCTCAGATTTGAATCCTCAACTTAAAAGCCTTGGTCCAGGAGTATATATTTTGTTAAAGTGCAGGAAAAGTAATAAATGCGGAGCATAATTCAGGATCATGATAATTTATGCTTTCACCTACAACAGCAGGCAATGTCTCTAACCTTTGTGGTGTCAGCTGTATGTGTATTATTAGCTGCAATCCCTGAAGATACATCTTGTGCTGACCTATTAGAGGTGAAGGAGGATGAATTATTGGGGCTTCTAGTTTATTGAGATTAGAGCGAAGGTGAAGAGAATCTCATTGAATACAACCATTTCCATGATAGCAAAAAAAGTCTTTTGCACTACTGTTGAATCTGTAAACTATTCAGAAGAGCAATTCCATATTATAAAGGTCTTGTTACAGCTTGCTCCTCTTAAATGTTGGCATGTTCAGAAATTCCCTTTGACAATTCTGTGAAGAATTTTGCAGATAAAGTTGCTTGGATCTGTTCTAACTTGGGCTCTGTTCAGTGGTGGTTCTGGAGAATACTGTGGCTTCCTGTTGGCAACTTTTGTTGAATATCTTTCACTTTGTAAATACTGATAATTGGACAGGATCCATGGAGAAACAGTCTTGTCTTATTTGTCTGAACTTCCTGGGAGAAGTTCTCTGATATTTCACATGGATCTTTCCTAGCCCTAGGAAGTATTGACCAAAAAAAAAAGCTTGCTCAAATTTTGAATTGCACAGCTATCAAAATACATTTTTCAAAGGTACATATTTTTACAAATATACATACATGCATGGCACTTTACAAAATTGAGAGAGCACGCTTTGTCTCAAAAGGCTCACAATCAAGCATTTGATTGGGATGAGGCAGGGAGACAAGTGAAATAATAAAACTAAACATACCAGAATAAACACAATGAGTTGTTTTATAACTGGACCGCCTAATCCATCTATTCTGTTACAATGGATTTCTGAAACTGCAAGAAAAGTCATTTTCCTATTCTCTGCCACGTGATGCTTGCCATTAAGAATATTAAGATTAAATCCAGAAACCCTTCATGTACCAAGTATGTTTTATCATTAAGCTACAGCAGGACAAGATGGGGGTAAATGCAGTTTGGTATACTGAAGCTTGATTAAAGTTTGAAATGCTCTAATATAGGAAAACTGGATTAGAGGGAATTGAAAAGGAATACTGCCATAGATTTTTTTTAGAAAGAAGTTCCCTCAAAGGGGGAAATTGGAGGAATTGGAGAGCAAGAAACCTTCAGCAGCTGAGGACAGTAGTTTGGTCTAGTGGTTAAGGCAACGGGCTAGAAACCAGGAGGCTGTGAGTTCTAGTCCTGCCTCAGGCACGAAAGTTGGATGGGTGACTTTGGGCCAGTCACTCCCTCTCAGCCCAACTCACCTCACAGGGTGGTGGTTGTGGGGAAAATAGGAGGAGGAAGGAGTGTTAGGTATGTTCACCACCTTGAGTTATTTATAAAAATAATAAAGGGATAAAAAAAATGAATAAAAAAGTAAAAACCACAACACTCTACTGAAGTATGCTACTAATAATGATGGCTATATATGGTCTCTAATGTTCGAACCTCAGTGCCAGCTGCTGTGGACGGACAATGGGAGGATGATAGCACTTTTGCGCTTTCCAAGGGTATCTGCTTGACCACTCTGGAAGCAAAAGGCTAAATTAGATGAGCTTTCTAACCTGATGGCAATTCCTCAGAGTTGTTGAAGCAAAGCCAGGGTCACAGACTAAGCAAAGAGCTTGAATCCTTCCAAGTTTGCATTGGCAATGGCCTCCCCCATTTTTTCTTGCCTTCGTTGAGCAAAGACTGTAATATTGGGCTGTTGTGATTTTATTACTGCATCTTCATAATTCGTAAGCCAAAGCTGCCTTAGCAAAATTTCTATTGTGGAAGGCAAAATGTAAATAATAAAACCCAACCTTTGCTTCACCTAGCGCCCTTCATTCCTTCCGAATTACGATCCTAGTCTTTCCCAGCCAGCGCTTCCAGTAGACGAGCTAATCGGGGCTTACAGGAAGGCTACGGGGGTCTTTAACACCCAACGGTTTTTGGTAAAAATGTGAAGTGGAGGAGGACTTCGCTTGGCCCCCATTAAGAGTTTGGTGAAGAGAGCCATTTTTCACCAGCTGCCGCTAGAGGGAGAGTGTTTCGGGTCCACTTCGGTGGAACGCGCCTCCACCATGGCTGCTCTGAAAGAGACCCGAGGATGCTGGCGTCCTCTAACGCAAATCGGTTTAGCGACGTGGGTTCCTAGAAATCGTGCATTTTGTTCCTCTAGCGGGGGTTGCCCCTTTCCGCCTCCATCGCTCGTGCTGGCTGAGGGCGGGGTGAGGCGAGGTCACCCCACACTTGCGGGATGTGACTTGGGAGGATGATGGCGCGGGCTCAGGGTGCGTGCACTCAGCAAGCAGCGACGCACCGTCAAAATGACGTCTGTTTCCTCCCCTCCATCAAAAGGTGGCAAAGATTGAGGAAACTAAAGCCCCTTCATCCTGCTAAACCCCATGCATGGCGCGTGATTCCTCCCGCCCTCCTCACCCTTTTCCAATTCTATAGGAGCACATGTACCTACATCCTAAAACGGGCCTAGCTGAACACGGTATTTCTTATCAACGCCCATTTCTTCTCCTTTTTGCCCCAAGGCTCTGTCCCAGTTAGAGCCCTATTTTGCCTGCCCACTCTCAGATGGCCTTCCTCGGCCTGTGCGCCCCCGCTGCCTTTGCTGACTAGTGATGATAGGAGTTGTAGTCCAGCACATCTGGAGGGCGCCGTCTTGGGGAAAGGCTGTCGGACGGTTGTCAGAGAGTGCCTGCCCTTCAGAACCTGCTGTCTTGGCAAAAATTCTGAAGGCTCGTCCTATTTTGGAAAGGAAGTTAAAGAATAAGCTAATATCGCGCCCCGAACGGGAATCCATGGGCTTTGAGACCCAGGGAGCTCTCCGCCCGTCTCTCTCTTGCCTCCGCGCCTCGGCTGCTATTGCTGCCCGAGACCCTCATTCCTCTAGCAGGTGACTCTGCTATTTCTTCCCTCTCCTTCCTCCTCGGCGTCTCCTTCTCCCTCCCAGGCCAGAGCTCCTGCCCGAGGGAATGGGCAAGCCGCGGCGTCCGCCTCGTTCGCTTCCCCTGCTTTCTCCATCTAACCATCCCAGCCTTTGCAAAATCCGCGCGCTCCCTCTGCGGCTGCTGTCTGCTCCTCAGCCCAACTGAGCGCCGAGACCTTCGGTGCTTGCTGGAGGAAGCCACCCCGGGGAGAGGTTTAGCGTTTTCGCCTGCATCCTCCACAGAAGAGGAGCTGCAGCGCAGCGGCGTAGAAAAGTTGCCACTAGCTTATTTTCGATGCGCGTCGGTGCACGAATATTCCAAGCCAAGCACCTGCATTGTGACTTCCTGTGCTATTGGTTTCGATCCTTCCTCTTTTGGGGGTGGAGGGGAGGGGGAAGTTAAGCGGAGGAGCTCGTCACTTCTCGCCTTCTCAAGACCGACCACGCGTTGTCTCTCCGCCGCTTGCAGTGGATCCGGGGATGCAGCTCTTTTTTCTGAAGGAAGTTGTGTCGCTGCCTTCGCGTGGAAAATGAATCCAGCAGCTTGGATCTAGAAAAGCGCGAGGCAGCGCTCTCCTGCCTGGTGGTGGCCCCAAAGGAGCGGGGCTCAGCAGTCGCCTCTTTGGGCGACGTTCCCCCCAGTCCGCCACGGCCCTCGCTTCTGCTGTTTCCGGTAACTCCAACCGCCAGAGCAAAGTCATGGACAACCGCCGCGGCTCCCTGCCTTTGAAGATTTTTTAAACACGTGTCGGGAGTTCTGGAACACCCCCCACCCTTTTCCCGCCTGTTTTTTAATTTTATTTTATGGGGGTGATTTTTCTTATAGGAATCTCTTCCTCCCCTTGACCTGTTTCCTACTTCAGGGGGGGAAATCGGGGGAATTTTAACTTGCAGCCTTTTTCCTGATTTAATTTTATTTTGTAATATTAAAATCTGAGAATGGGCAATGCAGCCAGCAGCATGGAAATGTCTCCAGCGAAGGAGATTAAAAGCCAACCAACCGCTTCTTCACCTTTACCCCCCAAACAGCCTGCACCCCCCAAACTACCCATGCCCAGTGCCGAGGAATTGGAAGAACGATTTGGACATGTTCTGGTAAGTCTCTCAGGAGCCTTCCTCAACCTTTACTTCCCTCTCCCACCTCAACAAAAGCCATCCTTTAACTTCACCTTCCTTTCCCCTTCATCATTCTAGCTTCTTGTGTTAGATTGGATGGGGGTCTTTAACATGAAACCTATGTGAAGAGGAAGGTAACCCAACAAGGGGTAGACGGAGAAAGAATCTTTGAAGTGATGGTGACTGGTAATGAGATAATGTTTGAGAATTCCGTTGCTGGATTATGTGATATCACTAACACTTCTTGTGCCTCATCTCTCTCTGATGAAAGTGGTATGAAATGCAGTTCTCATGCTGAAAATCTATAATGAGAATAAGATGGTCAAAGGAACAGGATCAATGTTCAGGGGCCCACATTCTGTCTTGTTAGGATTCTTATCTAAGTTAGAGGGAGGGTGTGACTATGGAGGGAGGAGAGAGGGTGAGAACAGCTCCCAGTTCATTCATCTGAAGAGGTGTGTGCTCTTGTGTTGCCTCCAGCTCCCTGTGGAGGTTTAAATCTTTCTTAGTGTTTCCAGAAATATGTGTCTCTTGTAGACTACAGATCAGCTTAATGAAAAGATAGCTCTCTCCTTTTTCCGTTTTCTTAATTTGATATTAGTAGCAACAACCAATCTTCGTTGCCCTTTTCTAACCTTGAATGCCTAACTGAAGTTGAACTACACCACCCGTTGCCGCCACCGCCACCACCCAGTCCTGGGAATAATGTTCCCCTGAAGGTGTTACCCTGTCAAAATTCCACAGAGCAGCGCCTAATCTCTGACGCTGCTCTGACTGACTACAGCTATGCTCCTAAGGCAGCCTTCCTGGGTCCTCTGGATGTGTTGGGACTTCATGGTCCTGCCTTCATCAGGCTGGCTGGGATTTCTAGGGAGCTGTAATCCCAACCCATCTGGAGGAAACTGGATCGAGGAAGCCTGGCCATATTTGAAGCTCTCTTCTGGATTTGGTGTTTTCAGATCCATGTTTGTCTCTAGGGAGACAGCATTCTGAGCACTTCAGTTTAAATGTGACAAGACAAATTCCCAGCAAGCTACACTGAAGGCACAGAAAATAAACTCTCCCATGAAAACCACAGCTGAACCTTGTACTCCACAGCTTCAATTTTTTAAAATCCAAATACGAATATACCCTTATCCTATTAGATTAGTTTTCTCCAAAGCTTTACTGCAATCATGTGCCTGCCTCCAAAAAGTAGCTTGGTGTATTTTAAGTATCCTGAAATGAATGATTAGTTCTCTAGTGTGGAAGATGGTGGCAGAACAGTGTGAGACCTATAGTTTAAGCATTTATCTAGATTTGGAGCAGGAGTTGTGCCTCCAGTTAGTTCCTGTTCTTTTTTTTTCTTTTTTTTTGGTGGCATTTTGTGTAGATTCATAGTTGTTGTTATTACCTTTTTAGGACCAGCTAGAATGTGGTATTTGCCCTATTAAAATCACTAGAGAATAGACACTTACGTGTGCCATTTTGCTTGAACTTTATTTTTAATAAAGCTATCTTGGAGGGGGAGGAATCATGCCTAGATTGAAAAAAGTGACTAATTTGGAAAACAGGATATGTAATATATGGGGATCATTAGCAAAGAGTAGAGAGTTGAATGAGCATTTTTTCACTTGTAGAGGTTTAGAAATGTGTGCTCATAAATGCTTAAAGCAGATTATTTCCCCTTATTGTCTTAATCATTCTTGTAGAACCGTAAATAAAAGTGTCAATGTTCCTTTCCATATCCATAATGCACTATTAGTGTAATGGTCTTGTAAAACCAAGAGTAGCAGTATAAAATGGAAAAGTCATCACTAGTTGTGGGTGTATGTATTTGGTATAATAGCATAAGTGAGACTGCAACAATTAGGAATGCAACTTTCAACCTGTTTTCTATATGTAGTGAGGATTTGTAGGAATCTCCTGAATTCTTTCAAAAACTATTATCCAGGGTTTTAGAGAATGATCCAAATTGTGCTCCAAATTGCTGTGAAGTTTAATCTAACTTTTTAATGTTTCTGGAATACGTTTCTTTAAAAAATGGACTTTGTCCTCCCACTGTTTAGCAAGAGAAAAATTCAAATGGTTTTAGCAGTTTTGCTTTTCACCCGGATGAGCTGACATTTGAAGAAAGGGCAGACTATTAGGACTAGATTAAGTGTGTTAAGGTTTACAAAATCAGAGCAGTTTAAAATCTGATTTTTAAAAAGCATCTTTAACTTTTTTTTTAGGTTTTTACCCAAATAGGTCAAATCTGTTTCTTATTTTTAAAAATCCCTATAGCTAATTTTTATTTTTATTTTAGACAGAACGCCTCAAAATTTGCAGCTAAGAGACCCTCAACTTTCAGGCAGATAGGCAGAGGGTGTCAGCACCTGTTCTGACAGAGGGGTTTTGTGCTGAGGAAAGAGTTGATTGTAAATTATCTTTTTCTGAATGTGGTAAAACTGATTGTCAGAAATTTGGAGAGGAAGAGATTAACATACTGCTGTTTCTGTAAAATAAAGCAGTTGTTAAGCCAGTCAGCAAGTTAATACAATTCTCATAATTATGACACAATTGCTCAGAAACCATCTGGTGCAATGGATGGTTAAATTAAAATTTTCTGTCCTAAGGTCATTCCATCTTTCTCAAGACACAATGATTGGGATAATCAGCAGTCACAAGCCAGATCTGTTAATTGTTACATGTAATACTCCCCCTTACTTCCCCTCCTGTCCCCATTACTGCATTTTACACAGAGAATAAAAAGTTTTCAGCTTCCCTCTTTTTGACACGAATGCCACAGCACTGCCACTGACAGCATGTGAGAGAAACAGACTGGGACCATTGCTCTGTGGAGATGCTGATCCTTATAGATGGTCCAACAATTCACATTTTGTAGATACCATAAAATAAGAATAAAGCAATTTGCCCTCTACACCATTCAGAAGCCTATTTTTCTAGGCAAAAGTGAGAGTGTTGAGTACAGGATGAGTTAATTTGCTGCCGTGCCTGCAGTGGAGCAGCCTTCTGAATCCAGCATCCTGCAAATGTGTTAGGATTACAGCTTCCAGAATTCCCAGCCTAATAGGATTTCTGGGAGTTGCAGTCCAATATATCTGCAAGGCATGAGGATAGAAATGCTAAATCAGAGAGTAGTATCTATAATTAAAATACAGGGGGGGAAAAGACTTCTAGCTGCAAAGAAACCCAACAATGTGATATAATCTCTCCAGATGCAGATCTACCCGAGCAAAGACAGTTCAACGATCCTGGATCATAAGTAATACTTCTTTTCACCCTCAAGTTGCCAATCCACAGGGGGATTATTTTGTTGTTGAACTTGTCAGCAATCTGCTTTTGGGATAGCAGCATCTTGGTCCATTCTTTCACATCTGTTTCTCAGAACAAAATATCCTTTGGGAATACTAGTAGTTGACTCGATTGTAGTGGATATTTTAGTAAGTGCTGAAGTTCATATGAAGATGTCTGTTATCACTGAAAATGAATGCATGGTGCTACTTTTTGTTTAAAAGCCTGGAATTCAGAAAATAATAGCTAAATGTGGGATTCGTGTGGTACTTCCACCAACAAAGTAAGTGCGTGCATAAGAGATTATGGAAGAAAGACTATCGGATCAACAGGTGTGACATCTGGATAGCCCTGAACAACTGAGTGATAGTTACAGCACTGGGATAGTAAGATAAATCTGGTTACAAATACTGCCTAGCTACCATTTAGGAAGCCCTCTCTTAAATCTCAGTTCATCTCTTCTGATCACATCAGGATAATGCAAAATGCATGGTAGGAAAGCGAGTGATGCAAAAACTTTAGGGAAGTTAAATAAGTTTGGAACTAAGGGGCTGTATTTTTATGCTATCTGAATGGATGCTATATGAAAACCAAATTATAAATTTAATCCAAAGAACTTTGGATCAGGCATGTCAATGAAGATTCTCAAGCATCCAGGTGGAATTGTCTGTAAGTTGAGTCATGGCAACTGGACTTCTTCCTTTTTGGTTGAAACGTTTCGATGCTTGTCCAAGGTTGGTAAGGGGACCCCATATATGTCTTCCAGGGTGGCTGCATTGTCCCTGCACCTGAATGGCTTGTTAATTGTGCCATGGAGGTGTGGATTGTCTTTGGGATATCTTACTCCTAAATCCTTCGCTCATCGCCAAGTGGATCGTTAAGAGTTAACAAGCCATTCAGGTGTAGGGACAATGCAGCCACCCTGGAAAACATATGTGGGGTCCCCTTACCAACCTTTGCCCGGACTGAAGAAGCTGCTTGGACAAGAAGCGAAACATTTCAACCAAAAAGGAAGAAATCCAGTTGCCGTGACTCAACCTACAGACACTGGATCAAGTAATGGCCCATTTCCCAAAGTCGTCAATTAGATAGGACTCACCAAAGAGTGAGAGCAATCACCTTTTCTCCCAGAAGCTGTTATTCAGAGATTTGCTGCTTATGTTCTTTGAAAGACCATATAGCTGTTCCTAGAACTTCAACACTGGTCAAAGGCTCTGGGGTCCCAAGCACAGTTACTTGATGCCCAAGTCTCTTCTCCATGTCTATGGTGTGGGGAGGTAGAAAAAGTTAACAGTGATTGAGGGGACATGTCAGAGGGCTGAAGAACTATTGCCCAGGCCTCCTCAATCCCTGCATATAACCCTCAATTAGTTTATAGCCTTGTTACTTGTGAATTTGTCTAGTCTGCTGTTAAGGACATCCAACTTGGTGGCCATTTTTACATGTTAATGAATGAATTCCAAGTTTGTTTATTTACTTATTTGTGTCAGAAGCATCACAATTAAAATAAGGCATACAGTAAAACATAGAATTTAAAATATAAAATATAAAAGTTAAAATACATAAAAGTTAAATAGATCTTGCCCAGAAACTGACAACATTAATTGCGTTCTGTCGCGCTGTCATCAGGTCCAATTCCAAGTTGAATTATGTGTTCTGTGCTTTAGTGCTAGTTTTATTGGACCCGCCATTCAGGTTCCTGAAATGTTCCAGATTCCAGCATTATGAGAGAGGAGGGGAAATTTCCATTTTCTTTACTCCATGTGTAATTTTATGTACCCTTATCATCCCTCCTCCCTCAAGGGTCCATCATTTTCCAACAGGGATCACAGAATCCCTCCAGAAGTTGAGAAAACAGGACATTTCTCCTGTAGCTCCTATCCACCACCAGAAATCAAAAGGGGTGAACGTGGAATTCCTTTGACTCTCTCTGGTGAACAATCATACAATGGTTGTGCATGACTATAATAGTAATTCATTTCATAAGAAGCGGCTGAGACCACAGAGGTACCTGACAGGATTTTTAGAAGAGTTTGGGGATAATTCATGTAAAAGACTTTTTTAAAAAAAGGAAAAACACTGAATAAATAGTATTATCTAGTAAACTAAGTGCAAAAGGAGACTCACTTTTTGTTCCAAGCATACATATACACTTGAAAAAGTTTGGGTATTATATATAAATTGAAATTGATTGCTCACTCCACCCTTATATTGCATGACTCATTCTACTGGTTTGCAAAGTGATGGGTGAGAATCAATGTTATTGCTGTCATTCAGGATCAAAGGAGCTGTGCAGTTTATGTGCACCATTTACATTAAAGGAGAAAAAGTAAAATGTCATGAATACATTTTTGTGACACTCCTCCTTTATTTCCATTGCTACAAGGATATTCAAAGAAGTCTTTCTTCAACTGGCCAGATTATACAGGATAGATGAGAACAGAATTGTCTCAAGATGCCTTAGTGCCTCAGGCAAAAAATACAAGTTTTAGGAGAGTTGAAGTAGCCCAGTTTCTCCTTGCTGTGTTTTCCCTGTCTTATTTTATGGCATTGCAATTAGGGCCATAAAGTGCTTTGGATCTGATTCCAGAAAGGTACTTTGGAGTGTGCAGGAGTATGAATGTAGCCCTGGTCTTGAATTCTTAAAAGCAGCTTCTTTTCTCAAAATCTTGGAGCTCCCCTCTAAAGCTGCTATGTAGTCATTGGAAAGAAATGCAGCTGCTTTAAAAGAAATGCAGACAAGTGCTACTATTGTACTCATACATGCCCTGAAATACCTTTTTGAAATTGAATCTAACAAATTGCTGAGCATTAATAACAGTAATATATTTAATAATCAAGAGTTGATTATTTTCTCTGTCATCTCTTTCCTTCCTCTTTGTAATTGTGTCTGCACCTAGGGAAGATTGATAGAGATCAGAAGACTCTTGAACTTGTCTCCTGGAATGAATGGACACCCCTCCTGCCCATTAACATTGTGTACCTCCTCCTCTGAAAGTCCAAATAGCAGACCCCCCTTCTGTAATATGCTGGATAATAATATGACCTAACAGGGTTGTTACAACATTCCAGATTGATAATGCAGGTGAAGTACCCTGAACACTTGGAAACACTATGCAAATATATATATTTATGTAAGAAATGCAATACTTGTTTCTAAGAAAAATAACCCATTCTAAACCTAAGGATGAATGTTTAGGGCATTTGCCAGGCATGATTAGGAAAAATTGCTTAACATTAGGCAGTAGTTTATTTTGAAGTGTGTCCTTTATAATATTTTGTTTATTTATTTTATTAGGTTTATATGCTGCTCCAATCAATACCGATTCTAAGTGGCTTACATACCTAAATATATAAACAGGATGTTACGGTTTGTTTCCTCACAAACATTACAACTTCCTAGAATATAAATACAATATATTCCAGACACACTGCCTCCCACTGACAGTCTACTGAAGTCCGAGCATGAATCCTATCAGACTACATCAATTTCAATCAGGCTTGTATCGAATAGGAATAGTAAACACATTTATTTGTGTTTAATACTCTTTATAGGACAATGTCATACCAGCTTACTTGGAAGTCAGTCACAATTACTGGCATATCCAGGTAAATGAACAGAGGCTTGCCTGGATTAATAGCATGGGAGATAATATATGGAGGATGATAACTTGAAAGAGGCCCTTACTGTTCCTTTCTGGTTGCTGGAATTCCTTTGTGTTCAGGTGTCATCTTCATTATTGACAGAAATCTGCCATTGCTGTCCAGAGTGCTTAGAACAGCCTTTCTCATCCTTCAGAACTGTTGGTCTGTAACCCCCATAATCTCTAGTGTTCTAACCAATATAGAAGGCATTGGATTGGAAAAGCTGGCTCAGATCTCTGGGTAAAGCGATTGCTGGCAAACTAAAGCAATTACTGGTGCAAAGATGGGAAACCTTGGCCCACATGCGGCTTCCAACCCTTTTATGTTACTTCTGGAGTGCTCAAAGTTTTCCACTATTAATATTTGTTGGCAAATTACCCAAAAATTGGAATCAAGACTTCCTGTTGCCTCCCATGGAAAATGAACCACATAAAAATTTGCTAAGCTTAGTTTATTTAAATCAGAAAAAAAACCCACCTCCAATTCAGAACATCGTCAACTAATTATTTTGGAAAAATTATTCCCACTGCTTCCTTGCATAACATTATTTATTTGTTTGTTTGTTTATCAAATTTGTCACCGCCCGTCTCCTCCCACCAGAGGGACTCTGGGCGGTTTACAACAAAATAATAAAACAATAAATATATAAAATACATTATAAAATGACATATTATGACATGACAATTGTATTACTAATAAGAACAGTCCCAGGAATACCAATACCGCTATTGCTACCACTACTACTACTACTACTAATAATAATAAATATAATGTGCCACCCCCTAATACCCACCCTTATGCTATAGCTGTATACCTAATTCAAAATATAAATAAGTAAATAAATACATAATCCTGTAGAGCTATTTCATCTGTACTACTATCAATTCTTCAACTACTATCAATTCTTTCTTCAGCCACACTTACTGAGGAGGAAGATAGCACTGCAAGACAAATCATAATAACTAATTTACTTGGAATTTGGCTTTTTACTTATAATAGAAATAATACTAATACTAATAATACCTCTTGTTAGAGTCATCCTAGTTTCTGAAAAGCTGTAGAAAATAATTTTCAATAGTTGTTAAATTTTATTTTCTGTGCAAAACTAACTTGAAAATGTAAAGTGAAATACCTTCAGTTTGGTGCTAAGAAAAAAAGTATAATTATGTAGTGGTCTCTAGAAAGTCTGTGGAATATGTATATCTGGGTGTAGCTGCTCCTGGTAATAAGAGAAGGCCAAGAAGCTGCCACCATAAGGGACCATCAGAGTTTTATTGAGTTATTTATTTAATCAATATATATGGCCACCCATTTCACAAATTCTAGCTCTGGGTGGCTTTACATAAAATTAAAGAGAAAACATCCTACAGAAACAAAAACAACCAAAAACATGGGACAGACAAGGCCAACCAAGATCATAATCCACCACTACAGAATGGGCATATCCAATTCCCTGGCCAATGCCCAAGAGAAAGCACTAGCTGTCCATTGGGTGGACCTTTCCTCCAATAGGCCATTGATATACATCTGTGAGACCAAGTAATTCTTTTCATTTTGGGCAACCGCTGGTCAGGAATTGGCCTATATATAAGAGAGCTGCATGGAGCCCTGGCTTTTCTGGTACATCTCTGTTTTGCTAGGTGCTGAAAAAGAAATACCATGTCTGTGGCTGCAGCTCCTCACCCAACCCTGGGGACTTCCCTACTCTTTTATTTTCTGGGCTGCAAGTGAAATTCCCCCGCCCTTTATTTCTTCACAGAATGAAGTGAAACTTTGAGTCTGTCAAGGGTAAACCCAACACTGCCTGGCTTATAGTAGCCTTTTCCTGCCTATCCCTAAAATAGCTTTGATTTTGCTGAGTTAGCTTTAGGACATCACACAGCCACCTCATTCTCTCTCCCCCCAATAATCTCCTGTCTCTGAAAAAAGGAGGGAAACTCTGTGGGTGGGAAAGAAGCCTGCTAGCCATTGGTTCTTCAAAATGGAGAAGGTCAAAGCTATTAGCCAGGTAAAGGAGTCTTGGAGTCATAAATCTCTTACCAAGCTTTATCAGTGCAATCATGTATTTTTACACAAAAGTAAAATCTTAGTGTTAATGGAGCTTGCTCCTCCAGAAACATTATAGCTGAAATCCATTGTTTATGTATTTTAAAAGGTTGCATCTTTAATTGAAAGGCTTACCTGCTGCCATTCAGCACAGCTTCCAGGCCATTCTACAAAAACAAGGTAAAATTTGACCGCTCAGAGTCCCTCCTTGGGGGGAGATGGGCGGTAGTACAAGACTGAGACATAAAGAAATAAAATTTATAAATAAAATAAATTAAAGGAAAAATGCACAGTTTTCCCCCAACCTGGTGTCCTTCAGATATGATGGGATTGCAACTCCCAGAATTCCTAGCCTGTATCCTGGCTGGGAATTCTAAGACTTGCATTTTCAGCACATCTGGGGGATGCCAAACTGGAGAAGAATACAACCCATTGAAAATTCTAGGGAAGAAAAGAGTCTTCCCTATGCCAAAAGATATTGATTGACTATGTGCCATCATGTCTGTGTCTTAACAACCACATACTGTAGATAGATTTTCTCCATGACTATCTATTCCTAACTTGGTCTTTCAGATCTTCCAATGGTGTACCCATTGCTACTGTCACTGAGTCCATCCACCTTGCTGCTGGTCACCCTGTTCTTCTCTTTCCTTCTACCTTTCCCAGCATTATAGACTTCTCCAGAGAGCTAGGCCTTCCCATAATGTGTCCCAAATAGGCTAACTTGAGCTTGGTCATTTGTGCCTCGAGTGAGAGCTCTATGCCGAAAGATAGCAATAGTGTTAATAGATACATCTCTCTGGGGGGAATTTGAGATGAAAAGAGATTTTCTCTTTTTCTGCTGCTTTGCTTTGAGTGGTGGAAGCTGCCTGGAGGAAAGACCTCTCCTCACCTATTTTTATATATGTCAGTTGGTATAGGAGCAGATGGTTTTTCAATATCTGCATCCTAAGCTGTGTCGAGTTTTAAAGGGACTTTAAACCAGTTTGGGAAATGAACCAGAATACACTTACATTTTTAATACCTTTAGATATATTCTCATCTAATAGCTGAGGAATTGTATTTCACACTAAAATTTCTAAACAGTCTTCAAAGTCCTCTCCAGGTTCTACACATTACAGTAGTCAACCTTAAGATTGCTGTAGTTCATGTATAACTAGCCCAACTGGCATGCCCACTTAGGCTGATAAAAGGCATCCCTTGTTACAGATGCTATTAGAACCTCCAGGGACAAGGCTGGATCAGGAATAATCTCAGTCTGAAACACTTAGACAGAGATGAGGAACTGATGACCCTTGAGATTTTGATGAAATTCCTGTCATTCTTCAGATTGGCTATCCTGACTGGGATTGCTAGGAACTATAGATAAATAAGGTCCTCAGAGTCCCCATCCCTGAGCGGGACATGCTGCCATCACATCTGGAGTAGGTTGATCTCTCACTCCCAGTTACTCAGCAAGAGGTGAAAGAGACTGAAACCTGCTCCTTTTCTTGCCACATGAGCTGGATTTCACTGCCACAAGTACAAGTGCCTGATGAACAAACAGACTTGTGCAACTGTGCCAAATCCCACAAAATTAGGAAAAATAAAAAGAGCTAGGCTGCCCAGTGATTAAGAGACTCTTATTCATCTGTCTCTGAGCCAATTTAGTAACTGATTAAATTTAAATGTATTTGCATGTTACCAAAAATGGAAGACCACTGCCTTTTTGTGATAATGAAGGAAGTGTGAAAGAATTCACAGTTGAAGAAATGAGTGTTACTGTCCTTTATTAAGGAAAATATATTTTATATTTCTTTATTATATTCTCACTGCAGTGAGCACCGATGTAGCCTAAAAAATGAAGTATGCCTTTAATCCACAGCTCCTGATTTAAAGTTGGTGCTTTAATCATTTCAAGCTTTAGAAATAAAGCAGCCTTCAAAACAAGAGGTTCATTAAACTAGGTCAAATCTGAAAAGGTCCCTACAGATTATATTCAACAAGCTAATACTAAAACACTCAAAATTAGCCATTAAATAGACGCTCACATGTGCACACAAAGTAGAATGAACAGCTTTCTTGGGCTTTGTTTATAGTTTCAGACCTGTACTGTGATGGCAAAGGGCTTGTGTTTTTTTCTGGTAATGATTAAATGATTGCATGTCATAGAGGAATAGGGCAGACAAAAGGACTGCTTCTACATGTACAGCTTCTAGTGCCAGCAGATAAAAGAAAAAAAGAATGCAGCTATTCCAGGTTTTCTTTTTTGTGGTAAGGAAAAAGATACTGAAAATAATGGAAAATAAGGGAGGGCTATGAATGGAAGATGGGCCTTCTCCCCATCCCCAAACTGAGGCAGGCAGTTACACAGTGGAAGCATTTAAGGCAAGAGACTCCATGTTTGGGGCAGCTGGGGTGGACATTTGGAATGGATGCTCCCGTAAAATGGTTGCCACAGCAGCTATAGCCGCTCACAAGACATTCATGTATACCAGAAGGCCAGCAAAATACTAGGCTGCAGCTACTCTGTTTGATTTCTAAGATTGCATCTGGGATCTACTGGGGTTCAGAAGCATTCTTGGACATACAGGTTATTCTTGAGGCTGATGCTTTGAAGCATGTTAGTTCCATCTTCATTTTCTAATTAGAAGAATCTTAATTATTTTATTGTAATTCATTACGCTTTCCAATTATGACTTTGGAGGCTTAGGTCCTATGGCTTCTGTCTGTCAGATCCTATGAAAGGGCAGGATATTGGGAAAAAAGAAAGTAAAGAGCGATGGCCCAGGAGGAACAACCTATAATTTATTCCGTTATTGAGATCGGAGCCAATATGAGTTGAGGCCAAGAAGCTATTTAGTCTGGGTCTCCAGGGGGAAGGCAGGTCCTGAAGAAGAGAAATAGGAAGGAGATGAAGAAGAGTGAAGTGAAAGAATAGTATATCAGCTTGAAGTAACAAGGCAACTATGTAGCTGGAGATAGCCAGTAAGTTTTCAAACTTCAGTTGCTTATGTTAACCCACATACGCTTCATGAAGAGGAAGTAGATTTGTGCAAGGCATTTCCGGCTTTTGACAGCTCAGCTCTTGCAAAAGCATATGGCCCATTTGTCAATCATAACTTTAAGGAAGTGTGGTGAAGAGTAAACGGTTAAGATGAAACTGATCACTGCCAAAGACAAATGTAGCATGCTAGCAGCTGTCCAAAGATTGTAAAATAACTGTGGAGGAGTTTGATGCAATTTTTATAATATAATCTAATTTTGTAATTCAAACTTGCATGTATGTTTGAATAAAAGAAAAGCTTTTTTCCCTCTTTGGCTGTGATATTGGTCTACTCTTCATGCAACAATAGTAGCCCATGGGCAAGTTGACAGGTGCAGAGGTGCAACTTGGATGTATAAGACATTGATTAGAAGTGTGAATGGACTCCCTTTAATAGCACTATGTGTGAGCTGAACTGGGGAAAAGACAGTTGTCAAGTATAATCTCTACAATGCCAAAGCTCCCAGGCTCAATCCCTGCCATATCTGGAATAAAAAATTGGAGAGCTGGGCTAGAAAAAAATATCTTCATGAACCCCTTGAAGAGATTCTGGCAAAGTAGCTAATGCAGAACTAGATAATCCATTGGTCTGACCTGACATAAAGCATTTCACCTATGCGGCTTATTCGCACATGCTATTTATTTGGAATGTTTGTATGCTATGTGTATATCCACAAATAACACCAGATGATTACTGCATCAAGTGTTCAATGCAGTAATCATCTAGTGATGTATGTAGATATATGAGCTGTGCTTTAAGCAACTGACATCTTATGTGTTAGATCTAGTATCCAGGCTTTTAAAAACAAGTCTGTTAACCATGCCTAATCCTTTTTCATACAAGGGAGGGAGAATTATGAAGCTGGTGCTTCCTGATTGAGTGAGTGAGTGAGTGCCATTAAGTTGCTGTTAACATCCACATCCATATAGACCATTTCCAGGATGATCTGTCCCCAACCTGATTCTTCAGGTCTTCAGATGGTATAATCACTGTCACTGTAATTGGGTCAATCAGCCTTGCTGCTTATCATCCTCTTCTCTTTCCTTCTGCCTTTCCCAGCATTATGGTCTTCCCAAGGGAGATGGATCTTTGCATAATGTTTCTAAAACATGATAAATTTGAGGCTGGTAATTTGTACCTTGAGTGAGAACTCTGGATTGATTTGTTCTATAGTCCATTTGTTTGTTTTTTTGGCTATCCATGGTATTCTGAGGAATCTTCTCCAACACTAAAGTTCAAAAACATCTACTTTTTCTATTCTGCTTCTTCAAAGTCCAACTTTCACTTGCATAGAGTGTCACAGGGAAAACCACTGCCTGCAAGGTTCTAGTCTTTGTAGATACGGCACAACATGGCATCTGAATATCTGCTCCAAGGCCCCTTCATTGCTACTCTGCCAAGTGCTACACTGCATTGTGTTTCTTGACTGCTGGTTCCTTTATTGTCGAGAGTCGACCCTAAAACCAGATGCTATCCACCACTTCAGTATCTTCACTGTCAGTTCTAAGGCTGATTGCTGTACCTGTTGTGATTAGTTTGGTATTCTTTGTAGTTAATCACAGTCCCATTTTTTCACTGTGCTCCTTGACTTTCATGACTAGAGCGTGCAGATCATTTGCATTTTCAGCTAACAGAGTAGGAAATTCCCTAACCTTTCTAAAAGCCAAGACATGCGGCCAAAAAGAAAAAGCAATCCAGCCACTATTCTGATCATTTGGTTGCAAGAAGCTCTTTCCCATTGCCCCTTTTTGATGTTTTACCAAATGAAAGAAGTCACTGCAATCTGGAGATGGAACTTTATGATTCCCTTTTCACAGCAGGACACAGTATTTTTTAACAGTCTTCTATGATGAGAAGTGATTGCTGCTCTGTGGGGAAAAAAAATTAGGAATCGAGTCATATGTTTATTTCAAAACAAATAACAAACACAAAAAACAAAGACAAGAATTTGTAATATTTCTAACTGTTGGACTTTTTTTAGTGATGTTTTTCTGAATGTTGAAACATTAAAATAATCCTGCCAATGCATGCAGGTAAGATCCACCGTTATTATATACACACTGCAGGAAGCTGAAAACTATCGTGCTGACCTAGCAAGGTAGCCCAGAGTTGTTATGCCTGTTTTGCTGAGGAAGGGAGTGTGACTTGTGAGTGGGAACCCATCAGTATAGTCCAATACTGTTGACTGTTCTCCTGGAGTTTTATTGGGAGGTTCAGGGGAATGCCATGGAGAAGCATTTGAAGTTCATTGAATCACTATTGCTATTTGCAGTGTTATATTACTGTAGTGTTGAATGTTAGGCAAAGTAGCCAATATAAGTTTCTTGTTCCTCCTGGTTTGGGCTGCTGCTTCTCCCTTGGTGCAGGTATTGCAGCTGAGGTAGCCTGCCATGTAGCTGAGCAATAATGAGTGTTTTTCTTGTATTACAGAAGTAAATATTACGAGTTTATCCTAATCTCTGGTACACTGCCTGGAAAGCAGAGCCTTGGAAAGGGCAGTAAGTTGGGTTCAAGAGCCACTATATAAATGAAAGAAAGCAGGAGCAACAGTGATTTGAGCTATATTTCATTGCCCATCTCTCAAAAAATGGCAGACGAACAATAAAAATCATGAAGATAAAAGAATTATAAGTAATAGTCATTAAAACAATTATTCTTTGCTTGCTGGCAAAATGGCCACAAAGTTCAAACTCCCTTGAAAGATTCCAAACGCTGAGACCGACTATTGGGAAGGCCTTTCTCATATTGCTGATTTTGTGGCAAGACAAAAAGAAGGCTGTTTCTCCAACTTTTTAAAAGCCTAGGTAGGCTTCTATGGGTGAACTCACTCTTTGAGATAAACTAAGCCCAAGTAGCAGAACCAGCACCTCAAACATGCCTGGAAACAAGCGAATAACTATTGGATTTGTTTAAATGAGAGAGTCACACAGTCCTCATAAGCAGACCACTCACATTACTCTGGATCAGCAAATTTTCCAATCGCTTTGTAACTAATCAGCTCCATATAGAAAATGCCATAAAATGTCCAGGTGGGTATGCACCTAAAGCATGCATCACCATGGGCTGATGTGACATCTTCAGGAACAGATGCAATCCGAGAAAAGATCTATGGTCCTGGTAGATCTAAAGACTAAGAACCTGTGCACTAGTCTGTCAAGATACATATGACCTTATACCAGGTGGTATCTCTTGTATTCAGGTAGTATCTCTTGTATCTTTTAAAGTCCTGTAAGATCTTAACCTGCTCATTTTCCAAAACCTTCTCAACTTGATGGCCCCAGTGGCTCTTGCTACATTCAAATCCAAACCTCGGACAAAGTTTCCAATGAATAATTTTGGCAACTCAGTCATGACACTGCTTATAGTCAGTTTGTGAAATTTTACTGCAGCCACTGATTAAATGTATTAATCAATAATGTAAATGTAAATAGTAATGTAAAATAATAATAATGTATAATAAACAATGTAATAATAATGTAAAATGTAAATAATCTATTATTATTTCCCATAGTTCAGTAAGAGGAATACATGTTAGTTAAACCTGTTTGTAGTGTATATGCTGAGTCCCACATGGATGAATACATTCCTAGAGAATAGGTTCATTAACAATCATTTGTCATAGTAACCAAGTGGAAACAATGAGTTCAGAGGCAAATATACCTCTTAATTTTAAAATCTGCGGGCCACAAGCTAGGAAACCACATTTTTCTTTCAAAACAGTACCCACTTCCTGTTGATACCTTGTCACAGTGCCCAAATAGTACATATACGCACACACCCAAAACTGCTTTCATGTCAGTATGGTGCAGAAAGGAAGTGACTCCTGTAGTAGGCCCCAAGATGAGGCAATTTTTTGTTCTGTAAGAAGGTCCCAGTAGGGCTGTCCTACTCAGCAGGTGGACTTTTGATTTGCCAAATCCATCAACTATAATCAAGTGCAAAAGGCAGAAACTGAGAAGTAAGGAATTGAGTGCCTCATAGCATTTTTGGAGACAATTATTTCACCCAGGCCTTTGGCAAGGGAGAGTGAGACATCTTGCTTCATTGCACTTGCCATCTTTTATCTTTATTGTTTGTTGATTTTATTGTCATTTCTTTGCTTGATTGTTGTGAGCCACCCAGTGACCTTGAGAGTCGGGTGGCATACAAGTTTAATAAATAATTATTATTATTACTATTAGCATTAGTACTGGTATTATTGTGCCAAAACTGAGTTCACAGTTTTTTCATGCAAAAATAACTCTATCCAAAACTTTCTTCATTTGACCAGTATAATTTAAGATAGCTGAGTGGAAGGGTTTTGGGGAAGAGTTTTTTTTTTTTTAATAATTGGAAGTCAGAAATCTTTGCAGAACTACTGAAAGTCACCTGAAAATCTACCAGTAGATCCCAGATGAACTTCTGTCTGCTACGATGCTTTAAATTTGTATGATCTGTTCTTTTCGGCTATAGTGAACAGATGTATGTTGTATATGAAAAGCGATGAAAACACCTCTGTAAAGTAATACAGTAAAAAGAAAAACATAACCACACTTAACAAGGGAATCCACCCTCTTAGTCCTACCAGCATATAACAGTGTAGAACCTCTGACAGTAAGTAAGTAACTTTATTGATTAGTCAAATGACCATATCAGAAAGTTGGGCATCAGCCACTATAAGATATAAAATATAAAATATGATGCCATAAAACAACTAAATAAAATTAGCTAAAATATACTATGGTGTGATAAAATACAATAGGGTAAAATGGAGATGAAATTGTAAGATAAAAATGCAAGATGTAATAAAACAGGTAATAAAATACAGAAACAATGTGAGTTTAAATGAATTCATCACCTTTACATGCCACCCCAATGCGTTCTATAAATTGCGTTCTCAGTTGTACAGCCCTAACCATAAACTTAACAGTTCTATTGACCACATTCGTATTTGCGCCCTGGAGGAAGTAACATAATCTTTTGTTACAGTCCCAGTATGTGGTTCTGTCAATTAGTGTCTGAAGGTATTGAGCCCTTACTGGGGCATATAGTTGGCAGTTAAATAGGACATGTGCAATATCTTCTACTTCGGGTGCTCCACAAACACATGTCCTCTCAAGGTAAGGCACTTGGTGGAATCGTCTGTATTTGACCATAGAATCTAGTTGCCTCTGACAGCATTAATTAATAGGCAACTGGTAAAAGGAATAAAAAGAGGTACATAGAGATTGTGGACAGGGCATCACTCATTCTCCTTCTCTTGCATTCTTCACACTGCAGCATCCCTAATATCAACCTATATCTATTTCTTCAAATCTTTGCTGTTATCCTAGGCTAACCTATCCAAGGACACTTCATAATCTTTCCAAGTTCAGAAAAATCAGTTCATGGTATATCACACAGTATACATATACAAAATATTCTGAAGTCTTTATGTTTAGCCCTGGAGACATGGTCTTCAGACCAACCAGCCTAAATCTCTGGGCTGTGGCCCTGGAAAAAATGGTTACCACTGCAGAGTTTAGACAACCTTCAGCTTTATCTCTTGTTTTCATTTCTCAAACTCAGGGAGATGTGAAACTTACATGTTGATGTTTGGAAGCATCTTGCAACCAATGAGGACAAACAAATTGTAATGTAATCTATGTAAGACAGAGTTGCTGCAAATAAGGAAATCTACCACTCTGGATGAAGATTTAGGTAATTGGGTTTAGGTAATTCCATTCTCATTGATTCCCAGCGCAACTTCTGAGTGAACTCTAAAATGCATGTTTAATCCCTGAAGCCTTGATGGTATGGGACCAAGTTACTTGGCCTCAACCCAACTCAGTCCACCCTGTTTTAAGATCTGTAGTGGAAGCTATTCTTGATTGCCTACTACTAAGAACTGTCCAATTGGCAGGAACAAGAGAGAAAGTGCGTCTTGAGTTCATTACCATCCAAGGTTCATCAATCTCCCTAATCACAGACCTTGAGGAATGCCCTAAAAATTATTCTTTCTATAGCCTTTTCTTATGGGACTACACTGGTTTTAAGTTCTCAGTATTCTTAGATGGTATGTTAGCTTTATTATTACTGGCTTAGTACAAAACAATAATCTGCAGGATGAAAATGAAATAGCAGCAGTGAAAACTGGGGAAAGGGGAATAGAGCAAGAAAGCACACTCTTTAATACCGACATGGCAATCTGCTCTGAAGAGAAGGAATGTTATAGGAATCCTGATTCTTGTAATGTTATTTTTTAACATTTTTTAACAACTTAAACAAGATTTTCCTCAGTATGGCAAATTGTAGGACCACAATCCATAATTATTAGGCTGACTACAACATGATGTTAATGTTGTAAGGACATCCTAATATTGTGAGTAATTCTGATAGATGTGGAAGAGTAAACTCTGAATTCTGATAGGGCATCAAGAAGTACTGCCCAAGCCTGTTGGTTCAGGCCTTGCCTGACTGATTATACATTATATTATATTAATTATATGATTTGAAAGTACTTATATAACACACACACATACACACACTCTTTCTAAATATACTTTCTAGAAAATTTCTGATCCTTCTGATATTCAGCCATAAGTGTGTTCCCTGGAAAATCTGATTCTTAGAGCCCATTGGAGAAGTGAACCCTGGAGGACTCTCTGATTTCTGTCATTATAGTGAGATTCCACCAATGTTCTTTAGGACATGACCTAGCCAAATGTATGGCAATGCCCAGGGCTGGTGTAGAAAGCTGATTGTGATTTGTTGTGATGGCAGATATAGGCAGATTGGTAAAGGACAAATTCTTTGCTTTTGTAAGGAAGAAACTGAAAGCCAGGAAGAAATAGTGAAAACTGTTCTTTTTTTCCTTTCTGGATGGTTAACTTAAGAATGGTGCTGTCACTGCAGAAACTAGATGGCTGAATCCATCCATAATCCTGGGTGGCTGGAAACTGGGATGTTAGCCCAGAAACTGTCACTCACCGTTTCGTTTAAGATTCTGCATGACTCTGGACATGCCAAATCTATAGAACAAGTGGAATTGAATAGATTTTTACTAAATCTTGATAGGTCCATACAAATTTGGGAGGCCATGAATTGAGAGCCAGTTTGGTCCAGTGGTTAAGGTGCTGGACTAGAAACTAGGAGTCTGTGAGTTCTAGTCCCGCCTTAGGTATGAAAGCTGGCTGGGTGACCTTGGGCCAGTCATTCTCTCTCATCCCAACTCACCTCACAGGGTTGTGGTTGTGGGGAAAATAGGAGGAGTAAGGAGTACTAGGTATGTTCGCTGCCTTGAGTTACTTATAAAAATAATAAAGGCAGGATAGAAAATTAAATAAATAAATAGTTTTGGCTATGTAAACATTGGTTAATTAATTTGTTGTAAGTTTGTACAATCTTTTGAGGGCTAGAGGTCACTTTCAGCTTTTGATAGCCATGTCAGGGGCCATACTTTAAAAGTTGGGTGTGGTCAAGATAAGGAACTAGGTGGGACCAGAAAGAATAAAATTAAAGTTAAATTACTTGATACAGAGCCAGTTTGGTATGGTGGTTAAAGCCCCAAGCCAGAAACAGGGAGACTGTGAATTCTAGTCCTGCCTTAAGCATAAATCCAGCCAGGGCCACAAGGGGGGGGGGGAGCAAGCTGCACCACCCTGGGGGACTGCCAAAATGAGCACTGGGGGGGGCGCCAAAATCGGCGTGCAATCCATGTTTGCCCGGGTGACACAGACCCTAGTTGCGGGCCTGAATCCAGCTGGATGACCTTGGGCCAGTCACTCTCACTCAGCCCTAGAAAGAAGGCAGTGGCAAACCAGATCCAAAATCTTGCCAAGAAAACTGCAGGGACTTGTCTTACCAGTTGCCAGGAGTCAGCACTGACTAGAAGGCGCATGCATATGCACGCGTGCGCACACACACACAGACACAAAATTACTTAATGTGTTAATAAATTCCCCCTTCTTAAAATGTATAATTCAGCTGCAATTTTTGGGACTTTCTGGGGAACTTGTGGCCATCTCTTTTGCCCAGTTTCATCTTTTGTTTCGTTTTCCTTAAATTTTAGCTCTTAAAAGATGTAAACCATCTGCCCACAGTCTGGCTCCTTCAGTAATGTTGAGGGTACAACTCCTCAAATTCCTAGCTAATATGGTGTAATAATGGCCGAGAATTCCAGGATGGGGAAGGCTAAGGTAAATAAACAAGAGGCTAAAATAAATTACTCTCTAAGGGAATTTTTAATCTAAAGAAAGTGCAAGCAGGGCTTCTTCAAACCTCTCAATGGCAGTAGGAATCCCAAGTTTCTTCCCCCTCACCATGATTTATAAATGTAGTTTAAAAAGTAGGTAAACAAGTCTGATACCAAAAAACTAAAGGACAAGTGGGAAGATGCTGGATCCATTAAGCTCATTGTAAAAACACTTAACAGATGATTTCAAGTTGGCAAATGGCTTCAAATAAGTACCTTTGCAGAGAGAAGGCCATGGGATACCAAAGAGATTCTTAATGGAGATAGAAATAGGCCCAGGGATGTTTCAAGCAGTAATGGGTAGGGTGCTTTAAAATCAAATTGCGGGGGTCAAAACAATACAAGTATGTTTTCTCTGTTCCCTAGGTTGTTTCAATTTATTGCAATCCTCATTGACTGCAAATTGATCGTTCAAAATCTATGTGATCATCATGCAGTACATATCGTCCACATTTTAGCACCCCATCACAAGAAAGATATTAGCATGGTCCTGGCGAGCAGCTCTGATAGCTTGAGTTGTATTCAGGCTGTGACCCCACAAAAGTTCAAAGGAGGAAGGAATATTCCTTGCCAAATTCTGCTTCCTGTTTGTTTTGCCCAATGCCCTGCTACTACAAAAAGTCACACCTAGCATTCAGCATGTGTTTAAGAATCTCTAAAAACAAGAGGATTAATCTTCTATGGCAGTCTGTTCTAGTCTCGTGCCATCAAGAAGTTCTTCCAAATGTTCACTCCATAGCCCTTCTCTGATTTTTGGAAACAGTTGATTCAGTCCCTCCCCTTGGGAGTGTAGTGTAGAGAAGAGGTCAATGGCATCATCTCTAGAAGGATGACATTTTTATTTCTTAATGGTCTGACCCAGAGAAGTGCTGAAAAGAATAATGAAGGTAAATCGTGCATCAGTGAACATGGGAACAGGGTTTATTTTCAAGCATTAAAAGTCAAAGTGAACAGATCCTCAAAGAAACCGATGGTGAAGGGGATGAAGAGTGGTTAACTGCAGTGGTTTGGGAAGCCCAATTAAAAAGTTAGGAGGTTATAGCAGTTCTTTTAGAAGACGTGCTATATTCCCTGATGCTTTAAAAGAGTAGTTTGAAAAATAGCCAGATACCTATCTTAACATTTGAGTAGTTTCCTGAACAACATGCTGTAGTAGATTTGTTGGAGGCTCAGGAAATGGGGATCTTACTTTCAGCGAATCTTTCCTGTTTTTTGTTCAATTTCCAAGGCAGAACCACTTGTCAAAGATCCCTCCCCTTATGGTAGGTTTACCAAATGTGGCCCAGCACCATATTTTAAAATACGATACTTTCAAGATTTGCATCTCTTTGCAGATGGTTCCAAAAAAAAAAAAAAAAAGCTAATCAGGATTGGACCTGATTAGCATTTGGGTCGGTACCACCAGCATATCCCAGGACTATAAGGTAAACTGGGAAGTCAAAAACCATCCCAGAAAAACCCAATGGCAAACCACTTTCATATTGCTATCCAATAAATTATGTGAACATAACTAGGAGTCAAGAGAGGCTGCTTTTTAATAGATGTTAGCAGACATTCTAATATTGGTAGCAGGATGGAACTTGGACAAGCCTAAAAAAAAAGCATAGCTACATATGTCTATATCATAGTGCAACCTGGTGCCCTCTAGATGTTTTGCACTATAACCCCAGAGACCCAGATTGGCATAGCCTGTAGGTAGCAATTAGGAGAATTGTAGTCCAAGGGTATCTGCCTTACAGGTGTACTCCATCCATACAATGTCACTGATGTATTTCCTTCAGTGAAAAGTCATTGGCTTTGCAGATTCTAGATCAGGTGCAGTGATGGAGCATAAAGATGGTCCATCCGCTTATGCCTAGGTGACATTTAGCATCTTTTCTAAATAAACAGAAACCAGAAAGGCCTGAGTGGAAATTCAATCAAAGTATCTCACCAAGGAAGAATGGGCCAACAAATCTCAGTTAAAAAAAACAGTGTTCCAAGAATAATGGTGTGTCTGAGGCTGCTCCTGAAACTGATGTAGCTCATAAATGGGCCACCCATTTAAACAAAAGTCAATGGTAAACAGATCAGTGCCATTCATTATCTTAAGAAACCATGCAGGTGGAAAGCAGTATTGTACAAAATAAAATCCAAGATCTGGAGAAGAAACACAAGTACTGTAATTTGGATGGAAGGAAATGTAATGGGAACACTTTAAACTGGATTCTTGCAAATCAGAGATACACTGAAGGGATACTTTTATTGGACAAAGATTGCATGTGCTTGGGCAAAGGTGGGCAGCCTGCACCTCCAAGTTCACATATAGCCCACAATCTTTTTTTTTTTTTTTGCAGTCATTGGAATCCCCTTTGACCATACAATAAAACTTTGGCTTCCTGTCATAATGAGATGGGAACTGCACTGTAGTGCAATCTTAAAATAAGTGAGGCATAATTTAGGAAAGGAAAAGCCTTCTCTGCGCCTCAGACCAGAAAGTCCCAGCCTTACCTACATGAATGATGTGCGACCATTTTGAATCATCAGCCCATCTACTGTGGTATCTGCTGACTCTACAAACCCCTTAAGTTTGGCCTTGGGTCAGCAAATTCTTGCCTACTCCTGTTTTGGTGATAGGGCCAGTACATTTTTAATACTACCTAAAGCTCTTCTAGGTCACACTTTCAGATGACCTCTAGATGTGCTGAGTGACAATTCCTATAATTCCCAGCCAACACTGTCATTGACTGTACAGTATATGACAGGCATCGTAACCCAACATATTCAGAGGGCATTAGGTCTGGAAAGTCTGGAAAATCTACTTGGGGTAAGTCCAGGTAATGTGCTTTTAAAGCAGTATGCAAAAGAAAGCCATCAATGATTAGCATTAAATAAATATTGGAGAAGTTTGCTAGGTATTGCTTTAAATGTATACAGTGAAGGCACCCTTAATGGGGTAATGGATCATTTTCTGAGCCTCAACAAACTTGTGCTGTTCTCAATGGAGCATGCAGTATTCATAGCAAGGGAACATGAAGGAATGATACAGGTATCAAAAGCCAAAGAACTTGCAAGGAGATGGACTCTGGACAGAATGTTATGAAATATTTCCAAACACTTTTTCTTTGGCCCTGATTTATTTATTTATTTAGCCACCGCCCATCTCCCCCCAAAGAGGGGACTCTGGGCAGTTTACAACAAAGATAAAAACATTAAAATACTCTAATAAATATAAATACAAATATGACATAAACATAAACATAAATACAACATAAAATCCAGATGATGGTAGCAGTTGGAATATCATTCACATGTATCTAAAGGGGCCATTTAAGGTGCTAACCATCTCCAGTTGTTATTACTTCCCTTCCCACCCCAAGCGAGGTGGCAGAACCAAGTCTTCAATTGTTTTCGGAAGGCCTCAAGAGATGGAATCTGTCTTATCTCTGGAGGAAGAGAGTTCCAGAGGGCGGGTGCTACTGCAGAGAAGGCCCACTTCCCAATTCCCCACCGGATGGAATTCTCTTACAGACGGGGTCTGTAACATGCCCTCTCTGTATGATTGGGTGGGACAGGTTGATGCAATGGGGATGAGACGGTCCCTCAGGTATCCTGGACCCATGCCATGAAGGGCTTTAAAGGTGATAACCAACACCTTGAATTGCACCCGGAAGCAGACTGGTACCCAATATAGCTCGCAAAGCAGCAATGTAACATGTGCCAATCTAGGGGCACCAAGAATTGCCCACACAGCTGCATTTTGGACCAGCTGTAGCTTCCGGATACTCTTCAAGGGTAGCCCCATGTAGAGCACGTTGCAGTAGTCTATATGGGAGATGACCAGGGCATGAGTGACCGTGCAAAGGGCCTTCCGGTCCAGGAAAGGATGTAACTGGTGCACAACACGAAGCTGTGCAAAGGCCCTCCTGGCCATGACTGCCACCTGCTCTTTGAGCAGGAGTTATGAGTCCAGGAGAACCCCCAGATTACGCACTGGGTCTGTCTGATTTATTTGCTTAATAGGTTCCTCTAGAAGAAAATTTCACCATCTTACAAAAATCCTAATCATTCCTAAACAGGACATTCTATCAACCTTTAGCCCTTTTAAAACTAAGTTGTAAAATTTTAGTAGTCATCACCCAAATGAGGCAATGGAATAGTATAATAATGCTGATTGGTGTGGGTTTTGTTGCCAGGGTCATACAGCAGAAAATATCAGGAAAAAAAAGGATTACTGTAAGCAAAGTCAAGCACCAACTAGTAATATTCCTGGATCGGGAGGCCCTTCGAACAGTCACTCATACCCTTGTTATCTCACACATAGACTATTGCAATGCACTCTACTTGAAAAGTATCCAGAAGCTTCAGCTGGTCCAGAATGCAGCTGCACAAGCTGTTTTTGGTGCCCCTAGAAGGGCACATATAACACCGCTGCTGCACGAGCTGCATTGGGTACCAGTTTGCTCCCGGGTCCAATTCAAGGTGTTGATTATCACCTCTAAAGCCCTATATGGCATGGGGCCAGGTTATCTGAGGGACTGCCTCTTCCCCATTACATCAGCCCATCCCACCCAATCGTGCAGAGAGGGCATGCTGTGGACCCCATCTCTAAGACAACTTCGTTTGGCGGGGTCCAGGAAGCGGGACTTCTCTGCAGTAGCTCCCGCCCTGTGGAACATGCTACCCCCGGAGAAGAGATTGGCTCCATCGCTCCTGTCCTTCGGAGGAGTCTGAAGACCTGGTTCTGCCGCCTCGCTTGGGGTGGAGAGGGGAATAGATCTACATGGGGATGGCTGCTATAGACCACTTCTCCCACACTTGGACTGTTTTAGATTCTTTCTCCACTTGGACTTTTTATCTTTACTCTTATTTATATTATTTATTATTGTAATTATATACTGTATATTTTATGATTGTTGTTTTAATTGATTATTGTAAACTGCCCAGAGTCCCCTGATGGGAGGAGATGGGTGGGGACAAATTGGATAAATAAATAAATATTGTCACTCTATTCTACAAATCCTTTTGATCATCTGGAGAAAATCTCTTGCAACTTCTGAAGAATATGAATTATGAAGAATATGAATTTTGGCAGGAGTTTACTCCTGGCAGTTGTGGTATTTTTATAATATTTCTTCAGCTCATATCAAAATGGACAACTTTAGATCTGATTACTTTTGGATATGTTAGCAGGGGAGTCAGGCTCCCCTGCTGTTTGCTTTATCAACTGACCATTTGCAAAAGCCATTGTGGTAGGAACTTGTAATGAACCTCTCATTTCATACCACTTGAGTAAATTTTGAATGAGATTTCACTTGATGGACATGTCAGTTTGGACAGAATTAGGACCAGTTGCTTCCCCATAAGTATAGCAGCATATATAGGCATCCTATATATGCTGTTGTACTTACAGGGAAGCAACTGTCCTAACTGCCTCTGGTCCATGAGAGAATCTCTTAAGGCAATCAGGCTGAAGGTTGAATTGGACATCTGGAAACTAGCCCCCAAACAGAAGTTGTTGTATTTGTGATGCTTGGTTACCCACGTGGCTTCCAGCAACCAACATCGCTCATAAGTTATGGTGATTCACATCCTTACCATATGTCTTCACCACTGCAGTGCACTAAGCTGTCTTTGAAAATGACTCGGAAGCTACAACTGGTCCAGAATACAGTACTTATTCTGAATTCACTGCACTGGATGCCAGTAGACTCAGACCCAATTGAAAGTTCTGGTTATGACCTACAAAGCTGTTCATGGCACAGTACTAGGCTGTATTAGGGACAATCTTACTTAGAATGATTCTGTCCTTTCTGTGAGGTTATCTAAAGAGGGCCTGCTTAGGACCTATACTCTTGAGAGATGAGAGGAATGTGGCCCTGAGAGCAGGCCTTATGGAACAGACTGACCCAAAGGTGGCTTGGCCCCCTCATTCCTGATGTTCAGAAAGGCAATGAAGACCTTTCCATAGGTATTCAACTAGTAATTTTATGGTAACTGGGCAGGAAGAAGCACTCCATCCATGAGACACTAGATTATAATTGCAGCCCATGCCACATTTGAACCTCCAGACCTCCTACATCAGCAATCCCTGTATCACCTTGTCATCCAAACACCCAGTGATGCCATGGAAGCAAGCATTCACCATAGCAGCTCTATTTGGCAGCCCTATTGCAAGCCAGCTGGACGTAAGAAAATGCTGTATGAGATCTATAAAGATCAACGATGATGATGATGATGATGATGATGATGATGATGATGATGATGATGATGATGCACTACATGTTTTCCTGCTGTGAGTGTCTTCTGAAAAGAGCTGGAACGCTTCCCTTTCTTAAAGATAGAGGATACCTATTGAGTCTTCTATAATATGACAGTTTTGGCAATTATCTGATAATCTTGAATGCCAGCAGCCTCTTTCAACATGGCTGCTGTTAATAGTAACATATAATCGGATGGAATTCCTGCAGACTCTCAAAATCTCACATTCCCAATATCCAAGAGACGTTGAAGATTAGAAAGATTTGTGTATTAGATTCTTCTATGAGGCCATCGTGGAGCATTCCCCAATATTTTAGGCCTTATTTTTCACCTTGATTTCTTTCTGAATGCATTTATTTGGAATGTTATTTATGATTTTAAACCCCCTCCAAATTTGCACTGCTAAAGTGTACTAATTACTTCTGAATTTTAGTTGCACAATTTTGGGTTGCTCTGGACAGGGCACGAGATTAGAACTGGGGTCTGCATTCCCACCCTAGACATAAACCAAACCAACCATATTGTGGCTTAGCGCAACATGTGAACCCAGCTCTCCACTCATTGGATTGAATCTAGGTTTCAATGAATCCAACACAGAGCATTTTGCAACCTCAATCTGTAAACCAGTGTTTCTCCTAGTTGAAGTCCACACGCCTTAACATTGCTGAGATTGAGAAACACTGCTGTAAAGAGGGGATGTGTGCAAGGTGCTTGAGTGAATACTGTTGACTGATTTTAGGCATTTTAAAGGAAGTTGATTTTTCTAGATCCATTTCTGTTTGGTTTTGGGTTGGTTTTCAGGGCAAAAAGAGCTTTGGTCCTTCTGTGGAATGACTCTTGCCAAGAGAGAAAGAAGTGGGGAATGCACTACTGTTGGAGATCTCTGCAGCATTCCATCCCAACAACCACAATACCTTTTGGGATGAATCCTCAGAATTGGCCATTGGTGGCAGTGCATTACTTGGATTACCATTTCCAAGAAATGTGTTGGGGCATTAATGCTTGCGGAGAGAATTGGAAAAGAGAGAGATAGTTGAATGTTGGACAGAGTTAAGAGTGGGAAAGGAGGAGGAGGAGATCTCTTGGAATTAATCGCTGAGGATTTTTGATGTAAATATCTTATGCTACCTGTTCATGTCATTGTTACATAAAGTTTTAATTGTTTATGATCAACTGGTCCTCTGGGTGAATGATAGATAAAATATTTCTCCCCCCATGCACACACACCAGGAAAAGAACTGATAACAGCTGAGATAATATACAGATGTTGATCATTTTGGGGTAGAAGCAGCAAGACTTTAAACTGTATTTATCGCTGAAATAAGAAACTATGCCACTTCTGACCAAATAAGTCTAGTTTCATCACAAAACTATACCACTTTTTATCCCACATGATTTTTTTTCACATATCCATGATATGGTCTAAGCAGATCACCTAGGTATCAGCTATATTGGATCACATGTAGTTTCACCTTTTCTTTTTCTCTAATCTGAGTAAGACACTGATGTCCTGAACTGATGTCCAAACGGGATAATGGGTTGTTGAGGGGCAATAAACTAAACCTCCACTGAGGCAAGATGAATAGGGTGTTTTTCAACTGCCCAGCTGAGTGGTACTTAACCTGCTTTAGAGAAAGAGACTATCCCTTTGATGGTGCTTCTGAATCTGTCATTGTCGGTGGAGGTGGAGGTGGCCTTTATAGCAAGGCTAGGACTGTCTTTGATCACGTCAGGCTGATACAACAGATGCAGCTGGAACTGGACAGAGATAATCTGGCATCAGGACTCAGGCAATTTAAATGAAACTATCTTTGAAAATAATCCAGAATAGTTACAGGTCAAAACAACAACTGCACACCAGTGGTTTATCAGGCACTTCTCAGTATAATCAAAGTTGCTATAATTGAGTGAAAAAATCTTGTTTCAGAATGACCTATGTGAGTTTTCAGAAATAGTAGCTGGGGAACCCCAAAGTTAGAATCCTGGTATCTTATGAAAAATATAGAAGGATGAATCTTGCTTATAAGGAGTCAGCATAGCTCTTATGAGGGGAATACTACTTTCCATTTTTTGTAGTAGTTTGAAAGTGCTAACATGCTTATCTTTGGGACTCAGATGCCAGAGTTTACTTGGACCCGAATTTGGAAACAATCCTCACAAAAGGATCCTGAGTAAAATTAGCAGTCCTGGAATAAACAGATGGCCCTTTCATACACTAGTAGCTGCTTTAAGAAGTTGGATATCCTTCAGTCTTTTTGCTTCTCTCTTGGTAGTATATTTTACTTGCAGACAATATTTAGGCAATCTCAAATCAAGCAAAAGGACTAGGAGAAAGGGTAAAACTAGGAGCTTAAGACAGATAATTACCATTCAAAGCAGATGATTCAGTAAGTCTGTATTGGGAGTTGAGTAATGGTTGAATCTTTTCACGTGGATGCTGTCACTGGTTAGTGAATGACCAAGGATTGTTTTTCCAGTTTAGCGTTTCCTGTTGTTAAGAAAAATGAAAACTGGCACATCACAAGTCAGCTGTTTTGACCAATGGTCTTGTTTTTCTACTTCTATGTAGAATGGGTTCAACCAGTAAATTGTAAGGGAAACAAGAAAGGGTTGGATTGAGAAAGAATGTTTGCAAGAACCAAGTGCACAGCCAGCTTGCAACTTCCTGCTACTGAGATAATCTCCTCTAAATACATGGTGATTTCATTAAAGCATAGTCACAAGGAGCCAAAGACTTCTTTTTTGTTCCCTATGTTGAAGCAAAAGAGGAACACAGCAATCCGTGAATATGAGCATTATTAGAGTGGCCAGGCTTTTGTACTATGTGCCAGGCCTTTTGAGTAGCATGTGGCTATTAATAGACTTGATCTACCAGGTTATCCCAAGGAAAGTTTGATTTCCATTTAACAGAGTTTCCATGTTGCAGTCCAGATATTCTCCCACCCCTCCATATGGTAAGTGGAAGCAGAAGTAAATGGATCCCAAGTGGGAGGAGCTCCAGCTATCTTATTTGTTGAGAGTTGATGCAATTGTATTGGGGGTGTTTCTAGCCGTTTAGTAAATGTAGCTCCAAATGGAACAATGGAACAAACTGAGGAGTAGGAAAGCTTGTTCATATTAGCTATAAATCAAAGGCAAAATTAAAATGGAACATCCTGTCAAATGGTATTTGTTTCACAGCATTTAACTGCTGCCCCAGTCATAGACTCTGGGAAGCTCACAATAAAAATAGAAAAATATATACTCATAAACAATGATACAATTTAGAGGATCCAGATTTTTAAATTGCTCTTAAAATGATCTGGGGGAATAGTTCCCCACCCTTTGCATTTGCATTATTCCTTTCTCCCCATCCTTCTAACACTAACCACGTGTGTATACCATGCATTCATATGCAATTTCCAAGATATTGCCAAGGGGTCTTGCTTCATGGTATATAGAAAATGACTGTTGTTCTGGGATTATGGAATGACCACCTCTGAATCTTTTGAGTTTTCTCAGTGACACCAAATAAGGCTACATGTTGCTGGCCCTATACAGGACTAGTTTATTATTTTTTTCCTAGAGCTGATGTTAAGGCATGAGTGCCTTTGATTATATGGCACTGTCCACACAGAAGAGGAAAATACCAACTCTTAATGCTTTCAGAAGTACAAAAAAAAATCCTTAGAGGAAACAGCCATAAAGAGGGGGGAACCCCCCCCCCAAATATCCCACTGGGGACTTGGCATGCTAAGTTGCAATGTATACTGACCACCTGTTAGAAGAAAAATAAAATCAAGTGTGTGTGGTGTGTGTATAATTAATGCTTCTATATGACTTCAACCCTGGGACTCTACATGGCATACAGTAAAACATACACTGTATAGAAATGAACTAGCATTGATGTACATGGTGTATATTTGAAGTTTTTGTAAGGAAAAAAAAGTGATGTGCTGAAAACAAAGTGACCAGCATGTTGGAAGAAAAATATAGATAAAGAAACTCGAGGAACCCATTTCAGGTTTCCCCCCAATGAGTATCAGATGCTGCTGACACAGAGCAGAGAACTTCTCAAGAAGATCTCCTAACATGGAATAGATCTATGGCTTCATTAAGATTGCCAGGTAAAAATAGGTAAAGAAAATGAATTAAGAAGAGCATCTCAATTCTCTTGTGTGAAAAAGTCGTGGGAGCACCGGAGAAAAACAGTGATCATGGAAACAACTCACTACTGTAAAAATGAGTCAATTAAGCCCCTTGTACTCCTCAAAGCAGAGGGGTCCATGGGAGGTCAAAAAAGTCAAAATGAGAGCCACAACTGCACAATTGAAGCCTTCCCTGTGTACACCCCTGCCTCAAATTGCTCTCTTAATTGCCCTGCCTTTTTCCTCTGGTGTTACGAAAACCATGGTTGAACTTATCACAATTCTTGTTATGCAATGATTCTGTATAAATAATTTAGTCCCCTGCCTTTTTTTTTTTTTTTAGAATTCTATGAACCTGCCACCAGACAAAATGAAGCTTCTGAGCCAGTATGACAATGAAAAGAAATGGGAATTAATATGTGACCAGGTAAGAGACTAGGGTGCTATTTTTAAAGTAGCTATATGAAGCATAATTTAAAATAGCTTCCAATGTGATTTAAACTTCAAAGCTCCTCACATATCTGAGAATTCTGGGAGCTGCAATTTCTGAGGCTGGTGAACATTTCTGATCCTTCGATGAGAAGCAAACAACCTTTGAAAATATGCTGTGGGTATCTCACAAAATGGCTACTATAGAGATGGTGACCAATCACAAAACACCCATTTATTGTAAACAAAAGTGGTGAATTTGTTTCTTGCAGCTGCCTATAGATCTTCAGAACACTCTCTAGCCCCTTAAGCATACCTTTATGGGTGTTGTTTTCTTGATAGGTGAAGATGGGTTTCCAAACAAAGGGGTGATGTAAAAGTCTGTCACTTTGCAACATGTCAGCTTCCCATTTATTTATTTTTTAATTAAAAAAAAGAGTCTAAAGAAATAGGTTTGGGCAGGGAGCCTACAGGCACCGAGGGATGTTCCACAGGCATTTTGGTGTTTGTGGACATTATTGTACCTATGCTGGTTTCATTTGTTTTTTTAATCCATTCACTCATGTCCGATTCTCAGAGACTGCCTGGACAAGTCCCTGCAGTTTTCTTGGCAAGGTTTTTCGGAAGTGGTTTTCCATTGCCTCCTTCCTAGGGTAAGAGAGAGTGACTGGCTCAAGGTCACCCAGCTGGCTTCGTGCCTAAGGCGGGACTAGAACTCACAGTCTCCCGGTTTCTAGCCTGATGCCTTCACCATTACACCAAACTGGCTCTCAACATGTTTTAGCTCTGTCCTAAAATGATAGATCTCAGAGATCCTTCGTAGGATACCTATGGCAGTCCAGTAGAGTTAGAATTCTAGTGTAGATGTGTCCTTGAGAAGATTGGATAAGCAGGGCTATTTTTGTCCTTGCTCCCCCACAGGGAACTGTTACAGGAAAACCATCTCAAGTAGTTCTGTCAGTAGAACACCAAACATTACCCAAAAGATCAGAGCTGATGTCCTGAAACAAGCAGGTTAGCTTTTCAGAAGTTTAGTATATTCAGAAGAGGTTTTGGTTGCATTCACCACGTCTGCTATCTTGCTGTTTGCACGCGTTTAATTTTCTAGGCTTACCAATTTGTCATGCAGGGCTGTTCACAAAGGTTTAAATAGATTGGGGATAGAAGCAACAGGCATGATTTTAGCCCCCATCACATGCTTTCATTAGCTGCTTTGAATAAGGCCAAAAGTGTAAATTCAAGAGACTTGATTCTGACTGCTAGGTGACTGGGCAGATTCCAGCCTCTCAATCAAACTTCACTGCATAGCATTTGGTTTAAAAGGAAGTACATCTGTTTTTCAGAGCACCAAGCCAGGTTTACTACATGGCAGGAAAAGCTGGGCGGGGTGGGGGGTTACTCTTACTTTTGGGTCTGTTTGTACCCACCCTGGTGAGCTAAAAGTGGCATCAAGAGAAGCATTTTTCACTGGGCTCACACATCACATTAAATTATGGTTTATTGTATAAACCATTGTTTGCTAGGTTCACACTTTCTGCTAAGCCAAGACTAAAGAAGGCCCACAGTGATGTGAACCCAGCCAAGAAATCCACTATCACCTTGGCTGAAACAGTTCGAAAACCTGCCAAAGCTAAATGGGTACCTATGAAAGTGGGGTGCATTCTAACAAACAGCTTTTGAACTGCCTTCATGCGTTCCGTGGTGGCAGAGAAACAATCTGTCTCCATCCTGAGATAAACAGGGAAGATAGTTACTCTCTCTGCTAATGATCCAGCAAAGAGCTCTTCAGATAGAGGGTGACTTCTGAAAACAAGCTGCTGGCAGAGACACACAGGGAAAAATGGCACCTGTTCATGCTGTGAAACTATATATTCCTCAGTTTAATAAAGGCACAGGCTTGCGAATGATGCTGAAGAGACAGAAAAAGAGAAGAATGACTCATTCTGGGCCATGCAGATGTCTGTGTGGGATCCAGCTCTTCACAGACCTGCTAAAACAGCTCTGCCACAGGGCGACTTCCCAATGTCCGTTATTTCAGAGAGTAGTCTTAAGGTGTTCCTTGGCTGGGTGGGCAGTTGGGAATCAAGAAAACAGCTCACTGGCTCTTCTGTGTTTTGGTGAAAGCAGGTCATAGGACCCTTGTGAAGTGGAGCCTACTGGCGTCTGCTTTGACTCACAGCAAATACAGTTGAGTGATGGGCAAAAAAAAAAGTTAGCTTTCATTTAGTATGAATCATACAGAAAGTGGCAATGTGTGGAAATGCAGATGTTCTTGCTGATCTTTGATTGGGAAGACATAAATGCGCACCTGTATAGCTGTCTTCACACAACACATTTAACTCAGTCACTGAGTTAACCCACTTGCTGAGTTTGACAACATATTGACTCCTAAATGAACTAGTAAGCAGTGAGTTTGTACATCAGCTAAACCACTAAATAAATTAATAACCCCGGTGTCCTAGTTCAAATTAAGCTTAGTATCTGGTATGAATACAGCCATTAGGTGACCTTGTTAACTATGTTGTTGTTTTGTAAGTGAAGTTCTTAATGGAAAATGGCAATGGCTACAGAGTGTAGCTCACAGAAAAATGGAACAAATATACAAAGAGGCAGCAGCCCTGCCATGAGTTAAAACATCCGCCTCAATGGGTAGATAATGGGTGCATACTGTGTGAACATCTTCAGGTTATCCACCACAACCCTGAGACTTATTTCCTGCCCTGCCATTGCCAACTCAGGCTCATCTGCTTCTGAGGGAAGCTGGTTCTTTTATGGATTCAAAAGATATTCTGAAAGCAGTCTCCCCATTTTACAGAGGGAAGGCAGCTGTAATGGTATGTGGGAAAGGCCTTGGGAGTCAGGGCGAAGAGACACTGCCTAGGGAACGGTCAGATAAGAGACAGCATAGCCTGCAGCTGGATAGTGGGTGGGGCAAGAAGCTCAGCAGGGACCCTCCCTAGTTTCTCAGGCTATAAAGTTGATGGTGGTAGAATTGTACTTTCAGACTTGCAAGATTGATATCAGCCTTACCACGTAGACCAGACAGGAAACACGACCAGATAAGCTAATTCTACTTTATTGTAGCAGAATCATTAACAGAATCTTGCAAGTCTGAAATATATGTACTTATATGTACATATATTTTTACATATATATACACCACCTTGCCAACTCTCTCATTTTTTCCTGTACAGACTTGAACTTGCTCCAGGGGTATCTGCAGGGTATGGTAAAAAAAATCAAGATGGCAACAATAAAGTCAACACTCCTACCATACTCTGAGGACACCCCTGCTTTACTCTATTTCTTAGACACCTTCATTCATTCACAGACAAGTTTTAAACTGGTGCAGTATTATCACTGTGTCCTCTAATTATGGGAGAATCCTTTAAAAGGAAATGTTTCAGCACTTATGGTTCAAAAAATAAGAACAGGAGACAGCACACAATCACTCTTGTGAAACATTGTGTCACGTTGTGGCACAAGGGTGGTGCAATGCAGTTATTATGGGAAAAAGAAGCGGGGGTGACTTGGACAGGACTAGAAGATTTCACATTTAGACAGTGTGTCTGGAAAGGACTATCTGCAATCCGTTCTCATAGCTCCATTGATTTTCTAAAGTCTACAGTTTGCAATGAACAGAGTTGGGGGAAACCTATATAACTTGTCTAGCACATGCCAAAGTATACATTTGCAGGCTAAGGTATTTTAAGAGAAGGGTACTGTTGTGGTAGATCCTGAGATGGGGAACATATATTTAATGTCTGGGCTGTAAAGTCTGAGTTTCCTAAGCTGCAGCAGGCCAGGATATACCATAATGGCCTTGAATATTGAGGTTTCTTTTTCTCTTCATCTTTCTGCAGTTCAGCATGATTCATAAGCATTTAGGTCTGGCAGCTAAAGGCTGCTAAGGTTTGTGCCTACAAGCACCTGCAATATTTGCAATTTTGGTTATGTTTAACATCTGGAATTAGTCTCCTCAGCATCTTCTACAAAAGCAGATACCTCGCTTGTCTATTCTCATAAAATGCTTGAATTTTCAGAATCCCCTCCATTCTTCATGAATTTAATGAAAAAATTGTGTTGTTTCTTTTCTCCCACCCCATCTGTGCCCATCTGTAGGAACGATTCCAGGTAAAGAACCCACCATCTGCCTATATCCAGAAATTGAAGAGCTATCTGGACACGGGTGGATTCAGCGGAAAGGTGACTTTTAAGTGGCTAATATGGCCATTTCGTATTCTCTCCCCTAATTATTTCCATGTTCCTTTTATTCTCTCTCCAGCTGGAAATTTTTGCATAAAAGTAAAAAGATTTTGCAGAAGATGCTTTTTACAAATAAACTGTTAACAGCTGGACTTTCTGCTTATCATAATTTTCTTCCCTAAGGCTGATTTCAGTTTTAGGTGAAACAGAGCATGCATGCATGCATGCATGCATAAATAAATAAATAAATAAATCTGCAAACAAACACGACTGATTTCTTTAAGTGGCTTTTTGATTTCCTGAATTCCTCATGATGAGTAGAAATTGCTATTTTGCATGCTTTTACTGATTTATTTATTTATTTATTTGTTGCAGCTATTTGTATTTCAGAATAACAATCCTTCTTCAGTAGCTTGCAAACAATATTAGCAATTGTAAATAAAATACAATGAGTATTATTGAAAAGGAAATGAAGTCATAGGATCCTTTCCACAGAGCCAGTGATGCAAAAAGGCCTGGTAGGGATGTGGGGTGGGTGGGAGCATATTTACATTTTCTATTGGGTCTACAGCAAGCAGTACACCCATGCATGCCATTCAAAATATATACTGAGCAATGGCATACACATTATTTATTTCTAGGCCTGACCAGAAATGTGGGAGTATTATTTGCAGCAATCATTGCCCAGTGAGCAAAATAGGAAATGCCCAGCCAACCTTACGTTGGGGAGATAGATTGATATCACTCTCTTAACTGGGGTCACACACCTGCATTTTCTATCAAAAAAGCCTGGCCTTTAAAGATCCACATTTTAGTACTAAAACTTTATCAGTTTTGAATGGCTTGCATGCTTTAATACGTCTGCCAGAAACTCAGTTCCTATAGTCCTAATTATTTAAAATTTGAGTCATAAGGTTTATTTGAACAGATCTCTTTATTGGGGTATTTTTGTGATTTGCTTCCTGGGTGTATGATTTTTCTTTGCTCATAACAATAATCTGCCTGCAATCAATACAAAAAGTGCAACCAGCAAAAGAGCTGTTCTGTACTTCACTATTGATTGCAAGGTATACTTAGAGTATGAAATTCCTAGTGCTGTCTGTATTATTTCCCATTGAAGAGTAGATACTTTTTCAAACCCAGGGTCAAAATATAATGCATAGGTAAGTCACAGGGCAAACAAAAATATGCCAGGTTTTTAATTTCTATGGGATTTTTAATTTGTCTTGCTTTCTTTACCAGTTTAAGAGACGAGTTCAAGAATCTACCCAGGTTCTTCGGGAATTAGAGATATCTCTGAGGACAAACCACATTGGGTGAGTATCAGTGGAAAACAAATTCACTGGTTATTCACCTACCTGTTGAGCACTCTCCAACTTGCCATTCCTAGTTATGAGCAATTATAATATATTCATTTTTTAATTGGTTGAGAAGCTTGAAGGCTTGTGACCACTCCAGTGACTACCTTTTACCACTTCTAGTTAGGTAATTCTCAAAATAGTTTATACTTTACAAAAATTATACTCTATGCCTTCTGAAGTAAGAATCTCATAATACTTTTTCTTCAATAAATGCCCTAAAGTATGCTGTGCCTATTGGAGGGGGAAGGAGGTAGATTTGGACCAGAATGCAAAGCACTGCTGTTTGTGCCCAGTGCGATCTGTCAAAAACAAAATGGTCTGGCTAGGGTTGAACCTAAGTTTGTTCCTCCCCTTCTAGATTCTGACAGTCTCCAGGCACTGGGAAAGCACATTGACAGCATTGCTTGGTTGGCCAGGGATCAAGATGTACAAATGGGTATCATCCATTAGCTCCATGTCATTGGATAACCTCCCCCAACAGTCTCCTGTAGATGTTAAATAGGAATGAGTAGAATGTTGAGCCCCTAAGGAATCCCACAAACCAGGGATCTAGGATTCTATCTCTTCCTCTCTACAAACACTGAGTTGAACTAGCCCCAGAGAAAGCAGGAGAACCACTATAAAACAGTGCCACCACTCCCAAAGCTGGTCCAGTGGGTTACCATTATGATAAATGGTATCAAAAGACACTGAGAGATCAAGATCATGGATGATCAGGAGAGTTACATCATCCCAAGTCCCACCAGAGGTCACTACCAAGTTATTTCAGTGCTATACTCCAGCCTGAAACCTGACTGAGAAGTATCCAGATAATCTCTTTCCCCCAGGGCCCCCTGGAGCTGCAGCCCAACCACCTTCTCTCTGACCTTTCCCCCAAAAGGGAGGTTGGAGACTGGAGAAAAATTGTCCAGTATCATTGAGTCCGGTGATGAGGAAGGTGCATACCACTACCTCGTTTAAGGATGAATTCACCACCACCTGGGCCTTACCATGTGTCATCTCCCAGGTGGCCTTGACCAGCCAGGAGGGATATGGATCTAACAAGTCCATGCAGGTGTGTGAAAGGATGTAGGTCTGGCCTTCAGAAGGAGGAAGGGAGCAATAAACCACTGAAAGGAAAAAAAAAAGATAACTGAACCCTAAGAAAGTGGAAAGTGTGAGAAAGAAACTCAAAGTAATCCTGCCTTCATCTTGTTTGGTATGAGAAGGGGCAGAGAGAAACTGACAGGCTTTCAAATTTCTGTTATTCTACCCTACAACAATAAAATACATTCCTGGAATCCTTGCTCTTTCTATTTCTTGATCTTACCTACCTTGAATGGCTGACATGGTGATTTTACTCACAGTTCTGAAAAGCCTGTGCAGTTCCTCAAGACTCATAGGCTCAAATTCCTCCCACATAAGAGCCTAAGTCACCTCAGTAGGATCCACCTAGTCAGAAAGAATCTGAGTGATTGTATATATCAGATTCCTAGCATGATCCTCACAGCAGCTTTTAAGATGTTCATCAGGACCCTCCCTTCCTAAAAGGCTACAGGTCACCCTGAATAGGGCCACTGGGTGGCACGTTGCAGGCCTAATAAGAGTGAAAAAATAATTACGTTTTGTTGCTCATATTGCCACAAGGTACTCCTTAATCCAAGGCCATATATTATATGTGTCTGGTCAGAGTCATTCCCAGTCTTTCTCCAACAATGCCATAGGTGTCTCTTCTGTTGCTTAATTTCCCTGAGCTGCTCAGTAAATCAAGGGGTACCCAGGATTGCTAGACAAAGAGATGCTGCTCAGGAGCAATCCAATGAAGGTCTGTCATCTTCCACTCATTCCAAGTGGTACTAAAGCCTCAGTTGAACAGCCCACCAGAACCTCAGGAAACCCCCCAACCATTCTCTGAAAACCAACAGGATCCATAAGGCACCTGGGACAGATCAATCTAACAGGTCCCACCTTCCTGCTGGGCAACTCCAGGGCAACCAGAGAGCGATCTGATCACAACAAGGGACAGAAGATAATACCCCTAGCCTTAGGTAGATTGGATGTTCTTCCAGAGGATCTATCAACCTGCAGATGCAGCTGAGGGAGTGGGGTGTATTTGGAAACTGTGTGATCGTTTTTAATACTTTTTCATTCCATTTCTAGCCTGCCCTTTCCTTAGGGCTCAATAAGAATGACAGTTTAAATTATGTATAGCACATATCTAAATAGAAATTGGAATTACAACCACAATCTGTAATATATGTCAACAGTTCAAAGCCATAAGACAGGCCCTTGATTGTTAAATAGCTATTTATAATCTTTTCTTCAAACACTCAAATCTCTGATGAGTTTCTGGGTGGGAAGAAAGTCCCACAGCTGCAGAGCAGCCAGAAAAATGCCATTTTATGTCATTTGTTCTCCAGGGTTGACATGCAGATTGATTAATCAAGAGGGTATCCTCAGGGCTTACACAGAAGGTCTATTTTTGGTTTTCCAAACAATGGCAGTAATGCTGCTCTAACCTCACTTATGCAGCAGAGGCATTGTAAGGGTCCAAATAAAGTTATGGGTTCTAATAATGTCTTTTGTAAGTTGTCCATAGCTCATCAATGAAGTACATGCTTTGTGACCACTGGCTTTTTAAAGGATATCTGGCAGCTACCAGACGGAATGACTAACTCTGGGACTGGCCATTCTGGGCTTACTACTTCACTGTTGTGTCAACTGCATTGCTTGCAATTAGTTTCAGGGCCCAGCTGAAGGCTTGTTGCTGATTTTGGGGCATCTTTTGTTTCTTGTTTTTACCATTGTTTTTTTTTTTTCCTTGTATTTTACTTGTGAACCTCCCTGAGTTGTTGGGAGTCAGTCAGTGTACAAATGTAATAAATAAATAATAAAATAAAGCTTTAAAGCTTTAAATGGCATAGGGCCAGTTTTTATTTTATTTTTTATTTTTTTAATTAATTTGTATGGCTGCCCATCTCACCAAGTGACTCTGGGCAGCGAACAAAATTTTAAAAATAAAAACAATTAAAATAAATATTTTCTCTATTTTCTGTTGGGTTAAAATTAACATTAGAGCTCATTTTTATATGCTTTTGCTCACAGCAGTGTAACAGCTGGCTATCACTGTCAGCAGAATTTTTGTAGTCCTCCAGCTCTGAAATTCTGGCAAGCTTTTAATTCTTGTTTGGGTGTTTGTGTTTGTAAACTACATTGTATCTTTATAAGCCCGTTGAGTAATCTATTTATTAATAAATAGAGGGCCTGATGCTCTTATTCTGAATAAGCCTCAATAAGGTTATCTGAATAACTAGATAACTAGGTTGTGCATAGGACCGCCTTCTCCCATATTCATTTGCCTGTCCAATCAGATCTCCTTCAGATCCAGTCTACCTAAGAAAGCCATTTGATGGGACCTAGAAAACAGGTGTTGTCAGTCACTGCCCCGTGCTGAGGAACTCTCTCCCTATGGAGACTCCTTCCTGGATTGTAGGAGGGAAGTTAAGATCTGGCTTTCCACCTAGCTCAGGAGGAAGAAATGCTCTGAATGCTAGAATGCGTTGGCAAACACATGACTTTGCATATCTATTTTTAATCCCTTATGATGCTGTTGAGGTTTCTGGGGGGGCGGGTGTTCATTTTTATTGAGGGTTTTTTTAAATGAAGTTTCTGGCTGTTAGCCACTAAGATCCTTTTGGTGTGAGGGGCATACCAACCAACCAACCAAATAAATAAATAAATAAATAAGTTTCCTTTGAACTTGAAATACTGAATGAAACTGAACTGATTGCAACATCGCTGAAATTGATGTATAGCCACTAAGATCCTTTTGGTGTGAGGGGCATAGCAACTTAATAAGTAAGTAAGTAAGTAAGTAAGTAAGTAAGTAAGTAAGTAAGTAAGTAAGTAAGTTTCCTTTGAACCTAAAATACTGAATGAAACTGAACTGATTACAACATCGCTGAAATTGATGTATCACACTAAGTCATAATGTGGTCTTACTGGTTTCAGTTTAGAATGCAGTTTGTGAGCCCAGTCACTGTGGTTTAATGTTACCCGTGACTTAATCAACAAACGATGGCTTGGTACCATTTATGAAGCTAGCCAATGTCTCCTGCTGATGACATAGCACCTCATGTGTATTATATACAGTAGTACCCCAGGGCTCATTAAACTCTTATCCCTGGCTTTTGCAAGATCTATTTCAGACAATTTGTGTTGACTTGGAGAGAGCCTGTGAAGTGGGAAGTGAACCATGGAAGGAGATAAATCCAGGCTTGTTCCTCTATTTTTCACCCTTGAAGTAGGCAAGAATGCCTGGGGACCCTCTACCTGTGTTTGGAATGGGCAGTCAAGGGTGTAATAAGGGGAGGTCTTTGCTAAAACTACTGGTCTGGCTTAAAGTAGGGCAGAGAGTAAAGGCTCCTTTGCTTGTGACTTTGTCGAATAGGGGAGAAGATAACTGCAGTGCATTATATCAACAGGATCTTTTGGATCATGGGCTATGCTGGGAACTTGAGGGGGAAGCTGTACTATATTCATTGGCTGCAGTTCTTATCTAAATCTTATGATTTAGTCTTGCATATTCTTTTCCAGAGTTTCAGCTAGTAATCCTAGACAAATGTATTCCTCCTTTAGTGTCTTAATTTTGGAACAAATAATCTAAATACTGAGGAGAAGAAACCAAGACAAGAGGGAACAGAATAAATTCATATCTCACTTGTTTGCTCTCTGCTGAAGCACCAAGGGAATGAAAAATATGCCAAGGATTGTCTGTGTGATGTTACATTTTAATTGTTCAACTGTACATCAGCCTCAGTGTAGGTTAATCTGGTTAACTGACTAGTTTCCTTTGCCAGTAGCTAAGCTGAATTCCACCCACACCCTGGCACCCTTTTCCTGGCCTCTGGGAGCACTCTGAGGTTTGCAGCAAAGGTCTTGGCCCTCTGCAGAGAAGGTGACCCCAGCATGTTGAAGGCAGCAGCCAACACCATTAAGGACAGTGATGTATGCAGGCTAATTAACAGCTTGAATGAGAAACCATTTATCTCTCTGGACCAACTGCCTGCCAAGCAGTGAGAAGATAAAAAGGAACGCAGCAAGCACAAGGTCTGTCAGCATTTTGTGACCAAATGTACTGTCAAGCCCAGGACAGTGTAAAAGATAAAGCAAATTACACATTAGAATGGGATATAGAACCTGGGCATCAGGAGATACAATGCAGCCCAACAGAAAGGGTACCAGACAATTTCCTTATGTGATGGTAAAGTTCACTTTAGCATTTGCATCATGTCTGTAATTGGTGTACATTACCTGCATTGATCAGAAACTACAGTTGTCCTCTGCATTCACAAATAATTAATTAAGGTGTCACTGGGTGGGCAAACAGCTCTTGTAGGACCTTTTACTTGGGTCTAAAAGATCTGTGCAAATTCCTTCACTAGCCGCAGATTCATGATGAGTACAGTCACCAAATTATTTTTACATTGTAAGCACTGCTTCTGGAGATACCACTGACATGGCTATAATTTTTAAAAAGTTAAACATGCATTTTGTGGAAATTCGACATTTTCCAGATGATCTTTGTAGTTTTCTTGGGGTGTTTGTTCAGTTACAACTCTAGAAAAATTGTGTAGAGATTAATTTTCCTGTAACATTTTCAGACAAAACTGCTTCTGAAATCTTTAAAAAATTCTCCACAAAGCTCCAAGTGTTCAAAAACTACCTGGAATGAGTGCATTTGTAATAGAGCTGTGCATTACTTTGAATTCAAAGGAGGAAAGGAGTTGTGGAGTGCCCTAGATACTCACATAACACCTGTGGCAACGCCTTAAATTAAACATGTCTTTTCCCCAGGATCGTGCAAGAGCAGAGGGCAGGCCCCGAGGAAAGATACAGCTGTTTTAAGGAGTAGCCCACAGGTGCTGCATGCATGCCCTGAGCACCTTTTCCCTTTGATTCCAAAGTGATGCATAGCCCTAATTTGTGCCATCTTGGGGCAGACTAGACAGCCTCTGTATAATTAGAATTGCACAGATGCCTATCAAAAGGTAGGATATAGGCACATACTGTATGCATTCACACACACACTTCATTGGAATGGCAAAATAGCCTTTAATACTTTGCTACACACTCAGTTTAGATCCCTCTATTGCCTGCCATTTGCACTGTGAAAAATAACTCCTGTTTACTGCATGGAAAGCTATTTTTCAGGAGAAATGAAATATGGGGTGAGAAATAGGATCTTAATGGCAGACAAACTATTAATGACTTCCATCTGCCACAGTAGGGTACCACTCTGCCTTTGCATTTCTAGAAGCCATCCACACAATTGCTAATTGTATGAGTAGTGCCATATTTAGTTTTATTATTTAGCTACAAATAGTTTTTTAAAAAATCCCAGAAAAAATTGCATAGTACAAAGGTTTGGAAAAGAATAATATTGTAAGGGTTAATTAAGCATAACTTTTGGGCAGAGGGGGACAGAACAGGTGGCAAAATCTGAAGTTCCATCACTTTAGAATTTCAGGCACTGAATTGTTTTTAGCCCACCACCTTTTTTTTTCTGTGCAAGGGAGAAATTCACCCTGTCAGTCAAGATGCTTAGTATAAATCAGTGTTTTTCAAACTTGGCAGCTTTAAGATGAGTGGACTTCAACTCCCCATGCTGGCTGGGGAATTCTTGGAGTTGAAGTCCACTCATCTTAAAGTTGCCAAATTGGAAAAAGACTGGTATAAGTAAATATTTCTAATGGGGGAAACTTACTGAGTGATACTGAGTATCACAGAAAATGGAGATGACCAAGGAGTGGGGGTGGGAAGAGGCAGGGGAGAATGCATGCCCACATCCAGCTTGAAAGATTGTAGTTTACCTTTCTCTGTGGCATGGGAGTTATCCCTTGTAGGACATATAGGGGATTATTGGAATATGTGATTCCTCCATGTTTATTCTAAAGTGATACAGTCCTAGGATAACTGCCTTTGTGTCTGTCCTATAGGTGTCAGTGCAGAAGGATGTTCATTTAAGTTTGTTTGAGTTTACTGCTAGGCAAATAGGATAGAGGATTACAGCATTACAAGCATAGCTTGCAGAACATTTGTTAAGATAAATGGAAGAAGGCCCTAACTGTCTCCACGACTTTCTCTGTATTTGCATACTATTCCTTTAATAAATCAGTTATCTTTAAGCCCGAGCTTGTGAGACTGAGTATTTGGGATTAGGCAACCATTACACTAACACACACAGTAAAATTACTGTAAATGATCACATGGTATATTAATCAACAGGGAAAACACTTTAAGATGTATGCCTGGACTAGGCTTTCTCAAATTGTGTCCTCCAAATGCGGCAAGGGAATGATGGCAGTTACAATATGACACATCTGAGAGGCCTTTGGTTGAGTAAGACAGGTCTAGAAATGAGGTATGTGCAAACAAGCAAGTATTCTGGAGAGGTTGCAAGCTGAGGGAAAGGCTGCCTTCCCCATCTTTTGTTCAGGGGAGAGTAAAATCATGTGCTCTTTTCTCCTTTCCACAGTTGGGTCCAGGAGTTCCTAAATGAAGAGAACAAAGGTCTTGATGTGTTGGTGGATTATCTTGCTTTTGCCCAGTGCTCTGTCACGTAAGTTCACTGTTGTTAGGTATGAGCAATAAGTGAGGAACAAGGCAGAACTGTGATGACACTCCTGCCATAGCTTTTAAATTGGGGGTTGTGTGGCCAATTTAACAGGGAACACAAGTCTGTGCACCCAGTAACATATGTCTTGATAGGGATGCCAGGAGCTGCTTTATCTCAGTAGTGCCACTCTCTAGTTAGGTTTGACTTTGGTTAAAGAGACATTCTATATTTAATTACAAACTGTTTGAAACAATACCAAAGGAATTTCTGGGTTATGGTCAGGAGAAGCCTGCTATACTGTTGACTGGGAAAGAGCTCAAAGGCTCCTTGAAGTCACGGAAATAATTTCCATGTCCTTTTGAGAGTTGAACACAAATTGTATTTTATATTGTCTGTATACACATATGCATGAACTTGGATGTCAAATTGTCCTTTTAGAAGGGAGTTCTACCTGATGAAACCTATCCATGATTATATCTTCATTCAGCTCTTCTTGTCTCATCTCTGTGAAATAACTCTTGGACACCTAATTCAAGTCAGGAATTAATTTCCCAATGGATCAGTTGACACAAAACAATTACAAAGCATGTTAAACCTCAGAGAAAGTAACTTGTAAAGTTGGTGATAACAAGGAAGGTAATAACAGCTGTTTGGCCCAAATCACATTTGAGGCTGGAGAACAGGGCTTCCCATCACACAGATTTCTTCTCCTAGTTTTAACAGTGAAAGTGCATAGCTACAATTGGAAAAACGTTTCTAATCTAGGCTAAAACCAATCGATTCCTATTGTGTCAAAAAAGAAGCAGCAAGAGAAATGTAAAGTTACTGTTATTACTAATAAGAATGTATGCTGTCCTTGATGAAACTGTATTCCTAACAGCGGATGGATGAGTCATATAGAAGACTAAGAGCACACACACACACACACTTCCTGATACAGGAAACCAGAGGTGGCAAACTTGTAATTCTTGGCCTGATTTTACAAACTCCCACTTAATTTCAGGAGACTTCTGCAAGGTGTCAGTTCTGGAAAAGCTATTTTCCATCTCAAGAAAGCCAGGAAAAGAGAGAACGAGAGAGAGAGAGAGGAAGAAAGAGAGAGAAGGGTTGTAGACTCTGCTAATAGACTAGCATTGGTCTTAGCACAAATGTGCCTTCTGTAGATTATTTCAAAGGGAATGTAGTCCTTTGCAGGAAAAAAAACCCTTTCTGTTAAATATGTTTTAATCACATGCAACTTGATTGAGGAGTAATTCCTGGATAACATGAAGAGATTTAACCCACAGAGAAATGAGTGATTGCTTCTCTGACAAGAACCGTCAATCTAACACAAGCTTACTACCACTTCATTTCCTCAAGGCAAACTAGGAGTTACGTTGTAGAGAGAAAGTATTATTTGCAAATGAAACAATTATACACGCTCATTTAGCATAATTTTCTTCTGCTTCTTCCACCACAGGCAAGCAAACGGCCACTTGCACATTTTCATGCCCAAATCTAAAAGCAAACTTCACCACATAATCCAGGAGAAATAAACTTATCTAACTGTATCTAGTAGAGGCGGATAGGATAGGAGGTAGATCCAAATTTAGGGTAGATAATTGATCCCTTGCAGTAGTTCAGCAATGATTTCTTGACTTGACAATATTTTGTTGACTAGAAATATTATTTAATTGTAACAATAAATGGTTATTTTGTTTATTAAAAAATAGGCTGCTTATATCCCTAATCTGAAGTAATGCAGATATAGATTTGTATTTATATGGAGGCCAACTCATTGCACAGTATATAGTGACTCCGCCTCCTGAGCCACCATTTTCTATCTGGTTCCACTTATTCCACCTATAACTTTGTGCCTGAGTCCAGCTAGTGGACCTCAGGAGTCTGGTTAAAAAAGAGAGAGACGATCCTGGAACCTGGAAGCCTGTGCATACCAAAGTAGAAGACATGCAGACATTGGCTCAGCACCTTGGATAGCAGCCCAGCTCTGACACTGCCAAAGCAAAAACGGAGCATAAGCCATGTTTACTTCAGCACTGAGTTGTGAATCTTTACAGTGAGGAGGACCCTGGAGATTAAATCAATTTATTGATGTGTGTAGAATGGTCATGCCCTGAAAAGTGGTTCTCCTTTCTCCTTCCATTTCACTGCCAGAGCCTCAATAAACCCCACCCACCCACCTGTTGACGCACATTTGTGTTTGTGTGTGTGGCTCCAGGTTTGATATGGACAGCACTGACAATGGGAGCCCTGGGTCCGACAAGGGAAAAGCCCTGGACAGATCTGTAGAGGACCTCAGCAGAAGCAATTCCTCCCCCACACAGGGTTCCACCAAAACGAGGCACTTGACTGTCAGGTAACCAAATGAAATTTGGGTAGGTTTTCTTAAACAACTTTCCCAGTATTGGGATGAAGCACCTGGGACCGGCAGAGTGGCAGTCCCTTTTTATATTCTCCCTACACAACAAACTGCTCCAGAAAATAAAATGCAAAAATTATACAAAAGACAGCAAATTAAATCTTAGGATGTGGCCTATGTTAAAGCCTGTGCTATAAAGTATCTTCTGCTATAACATAATCAGCGTGGGAAGGGGAGGCCATTTCAGTTAATATAAGCCACCAACTCTTCTGATTTTGGATCATGCCAGAATGAGGCCAAATGAAAGAATTACGTGGTGGAGAAACACTCTGGACAGGCAGGCTGATTCAGCATAGGTTGCTTGCTTGCTTGTCCAAATGGGAATCTGCGTTTTCAATCAGAGTTACAAGTCTATGTATAGGTGAATCTCAGAACCTTCATCTAAAAGTATCAGAAATATTTTGGATTCAAATTAACTCCCAGTTTAAATGAAACAACAAGATTAATTGCTTATTAAAATGAGCTCACTAGGGAGCAGCTTGAGGAACTGTTCCACACAGATTGTTTCCTGTTTTTAGACTTCTGTAGACCAACTTAGTAATACTCAGACTAACAGCCCTGAAGCCCATCAGATTTCTTAAACAACAAGTTTCAAGAGATTACTCATTTTCAATTTCTGTTTTTGAAACTAAAAGTTTACTTCTTCAGCAGTGCAAAGAACACTGCATGCATGGTTCTTTCCCCAGAAAACAATATTTAGCAAGGAGCCAGGTTATTGTTAGAAAGCTTTGAAACATTTTTTTACATGCTAGGGTAACTATATTAAGTAAACCAACCAAAAATAACCGTATAGAGCAGTGTTTCTCAACCTTGGCAAGTTTAAGATGGGTGGACTTCAACTCCCAGAATTCCCCAGCCAGTAAGTCTGATTGTGCTGTACCTCCCACCTCCCACTTCTTATGAGTTGAAGTCCACCCATCTTAAACTTGCCAAGGTTGAGAAACACTGGTATAGAGTCACTCATAATCTAGTTTCCAAGTTTTTCTCATCTATGACCACCTCAAAAACAGTGCTTTAAAAGCCGACTCTGAGAAGTTGGGGGCCTGTTCATGTTAATTGCTAACTTTCCAACAAACTGCAAAATCTGTTTTTCTTTTCCCCTTCTTTCTCTCATCTCTGTCCTAACTCCTTTTCTTTCTCCTTATTCTAACCCCACACTTCTTTTGCATGCTTCCATTGGGAAAATGTCTCATGGTAGGTACTCAGATGTTGTCTTCCTGGATAGGGGGAAGAGGGGGAAAATAGTTGATGGGATATAGTATATGTGTAGTTTGGGTTCATCAGCTCCAGAGAGATTCAACACTATGATCCCCTGAATCATAGTTTGAAAAGGAGGCCTGCATTAGGCTCTTTCTCTTTCTCTCTCATTTTTAAGAGGCAAAATCATACATGGAGGCATCAGTCAGTGTGTGACCTAGCATCTCAAGGCCCCTTCCATGTTTTGTTAATGCGATTTCCTATGCAACGATAGAAGAAGCCTTTCTCTCTACAGTACTTGAACTTCAGAAGTGAAGTGAAGTGAAAACCAATCCATCCTTCCTTCAGGACCGGAGGGGCTGGGCTTTGGGGTTCAGAGCTCAATGGGCTAAATGCTATAACTGATTACATGCTCCCTCAGGCTAATCAGCCCTTCTGTGACAAAGTCCTAATCCTGAGTATGATGGTGTTGACCTTGGAGAACAACTGGAATTGATTGACCCAAGGTGGATTCCCACCCTCCTGCAGGCAAAAGATTTTCCATCCTTGGGCTAGTTCAGTGCCTATAATTTACTGAAGAAAAAGTTCCTGCCCACGGCACACAGAAAACCTCAAAGAATAGAAGTAGTCTTGCATTTGAAAAATGGGCAATAATGGACTCTATTTGCCAGATTTACCTAAAAGCTGATAAAGGGATGTCAAGATTGCTTTTCAAGTGACAGTAAAATGTCCCTCCCTATGATTCCAAAACTGTCACGTTTCCCCCATGTTTGGGGAGGGGGAGGGCCAGGGAGGCGTCCACCTGAAGCATCGTATTTTTCCCTCCTGTCCTGCAGGGTTGCACTCTTCCACCTCCTTCAGGTGTTGCCATTTGAACCAGCAGATCCAAACATTCTTTCAACAAGTCCACCCCAGCATCCCCTCCTCCAGCGCCCCTGGCAGCGAGCAGGACTGTAAGCCCAGGCCACCTGTCAACTCTTACTCACCCCGGTGAGCCTCGAAATCCCAGCCTTAATGAGAACCTCCCCCCATGAACACAGCTGGAGGGTGTAGGAGTGGCTGGGCAAGGGCATGCCCGCCCCACTTTCGCCTTTGTGTTCATGCACAGGCGCTCCAGACACTGAACGTTGGGAGCCTTGAAAGCCGAGAGAGCTGGAAATCTGCAATTTTAAACATCCCGCTTGAGGCAATCCATCCCTAAAAGTTCAGTCACTGGAATTACTTTTGAAAATCTGGGATATTTGCATGCTTAGATTTTCATTGTTTTCATAGTCATCACAAAGGGTTTTGGTTTGTTTGTTTGTTTGTTTGTTTGGGCTCCTGTTTTTTTGTTGCTGTTGTCCTGAGGTTCAGGGAATTGGGTCAGATGTTCAGAGGTGGTGGAAAGGGAATGCTGAGCAATCAAATGAGCCTGAAATTGTACAAAACTGATGTAAAGTTTCATTTGGCTTGTCTTTAATCATGACATCTAGAAACCTTTCGTAAGTTGGAGACCAAAGCCACCAGTTTTTCGGAGTCTGAAGAACTGTTACCATATTCAGCACCAGTATCCATCCTCTGCATTCTCCTTCAACCACATCCATATGAAAGGCTTTTCATGATTTTTTTCCCTATGGTCTGTTAGCCCTATTCTTGAGACTCTTTTCCATGTTTAATCATATGGAATCAGCAATGCCCTGGAAACTGGACTGGAAGTCTTCACTGGTGACAACATCCTCTAGACCAGAATTTCCCAACTTGTTGCCTTCCAGGTGTGTTGAACTTTAACTTCTATAATGTCCAGTCGTCACAGCTAGAGATTGTAGGAAGTGAAGTGCAACATAACTGCAGGGCAACAGATTGGGTAAGGCTATTCCTGGATGCCATTTGAACTGGAAACTTAGAAGAAAAGGAAAATTTAAACTGCCAACCTGCTACTTATGCTGACTTCTGCTGCTCCCCCCTCATATCCTTCTCATATGCTATTCTTTATACTTTTGGACAGTTGCATGGGATTGATATCCATTGTCATTGAGCTGTTTCTCCCCCTCCCCCCTTTAAATTTATTTCTACCCCAGACTCAATCTGGCACACAGCAGGAAGGCCCTACGGAACTCACGCATCGTCAGCCAGAAGGATGATGTTCATGTCTGCATCATGTGTCTCCGTGCCATTATGAATTATCAGGTAATTGGGTGGGGGAGGAGGAGAAGGAGGAGAAAGGTGAAATTTGCATGTGTGTGAAATAGATGGCCTTGGGAAACATATAATATTGGAAAGTGATTTTGAAACTTGCCTAGATTTCAGAAGTGATGTGTGAAGTGCTGTATGTACATAATGTCAGGGAGGGGCAAGGAAGAAAAAACCAGGAAATCCTGTGCCATACAAGAAAACCCATTCCCAATATCTCCAGGTAGGGCTGGAAAGATTCCCATCTGAAGTGTTGAAGAGCTAGTCTGGATAAACCAATGTCTGATTCAGCATTAGGCAGTTTTCTAACATGCCATCCCAAATGGCATGAAGACCTATAAATCAGATGTAGGTGTAGGTGCAGTATGTGTGTATGCATTCTCAGATGTATAGTGTCAGAAAGATCCTAATGTTTAAATGTCAGAATTCTAGGTTTTGTTTGCTTGCAGCTTTCTGAGATCATGGGGCATGGGACACAGAAGAAGCAATCTAGTACCTTCCAAAATTATTGGACTCTGTTACCCATAATAAGGAAGTGACCTACTATCATGGGACTCTGAGTCAACAACATATAACAGGCATTTGGTTGTTGACCACAGTACGCAAATTCAGGGGGGAGAGTTCAATGACCCTTAAAGAAAGAACTATTCAGTGGTGCTCATTGCAAACCAAATGCTACATTTGATGAACTACTGTTTTAATCAGTGGAGTTTTCCGTATGGCACAGCCAGATTTGCACAACCTGCCTGGAATACTGGAAGTAGGTAAATAGGCCTAAGAAGCCATTTTACATGACATTTCACACTGTTATTTTTGAGAAAAAGATGTTGCCCAATAGTGTTACTCTCATCAGACATAGCTGTGAGAATTGGTGGAGCAATAATCAGTAGTCTGGAGTCAAAAGTGTCTTAAGGGGTATGGTTTCCTGAATTTTTATATGTTATTGTTAAATGAAATCAAACACATTTTGCAGGGTAAACACACACACACAAACACACACACAAACACTTTGGTTAACATATGAAAATGGTATATATATCAAAAGTGGTAATCCTTTTAACTCTCTGTGAAAAGAAAAGTTGGGTTCATAACAACTATCATTTGACCATGAGTGACCAATGGTTTGGTTTGCCACAACCAGTCATGTCCATATGGCCTTTGCTTGTAAAGGAATCCACTCTCTGAGCCTCTGTGGAACAAAGGAGACATTGCTGTGTGTGTTTCCACCTGCAGTCTTTGTGCCCATCTAGATTCACTTGGACGGCTAATTTGGACTGCTAATTTTCTTTCTCATTTCTCCCTTAGTCTGGATTCAGCCTTGTGATGAACCATCCAGCATGTGTAAATGAGATAACACTCAGTCTCAACAATAAGAATCCCAGGTAGGAATTCCCTCCTCTTTTACAGATGTGTGTATGCTTCTCAGTCAGAATGGATATGTTAGCCAGTTCCTGTCCAGGTCAGTTTCAGAGATGTATTCATGTTCATTTCTGCATTAAATACTGCTTTTATTTTTTAAAAAAAGCATGAAAATATTTTCATAGAATATTTTTTAGAATACATATATTTCTCAATATATCGTACGAAAAATGTGCACTCTGTGTGCACTTTGGCTTGTATTTTGCACTGAGAGTGAAAGTGTCACATCCAAGGACTTTCAGCTGGCACAGGCATTTGAGAGGCGTGGAGCAAGTCGCTCCACTTCATAATGCTGATTGCAACACAGACCAAACAAAATCCTCAAGCATCCTGACCTGTCCTCAGTGCTGCTATG